>NC_134889.1:27540375-27602875 GCF_041734735.1 Babylonia areolata | reverse complement strand
TCTTTTTTTTAATACCTGTTACATTTCTTGATTTAATCAACTGACATGACCTCTTTTAATTGTTCTCTCTAACTTATGTTTCAAATTATAATGCATATGTTTGTGTGGGGATGTTTGAGTGAATGTTTTTAGCGCTATTGTAAAGCGCTGGGCAGGACACGTTGTCCGCATGACAGACAGCAGGATCCCGAAGATGATGTTGTATGGCCAGCTGAAGGAAGGCCACCGCGAACCTAGAAGACCCTGCAAACGCTTCAAGGACACCTTGAAGACAAACCTCAAAGCCTGTGACATAGACATCGCTTCCTGGGAAACTGATGCCCTTGACCGCTGTCGGTGGAGCATGCTGTGCTCTAGTGGCATAAAGACGTTTGAAAACAAGAGAATGCTGGCCATTAAGGAGAAGCGTGAGCGAAGGAAGCAGGGCTCAACTTCTGGAGACGTTTTCCCTTGCAACACCTGTGGGAAGTGCTGCGCAACCAGAATCGGCCTCTTCTCCCATATGAGGACACACACCGACAGATAAGCCTGCCTGCCTACTGATCCGTCGGACAGACGGGAGACTCCATCATCAAAGCGTATAGAGCTTCAAGAATATGCGCTATAGCAAGAAGTCTTAATAAATAAATAAATGTGGTGCAGCTCATTGAGAATGAAAGTGAAACGAAAACCGGAAAGTCAGACACACAGAAAGAAAGAATTTTTCCCGCCCCAACTGTCTGTAGACAAAGAAAGAGAGCTCGCCTTCCGCTCCGTTCACTACAGGTCTGCCTGCGTCACCACACAGCCAGACAACATGGCGGAGAAATAATTATTCCTTGCACAAAACACAGGGTAGCAGGCTAGATCTTCGCTGCACAGGGATCAGATAGCAGAACGATCGTTCTGGGTTGTCAAACTGCCACCATTGTATTCACTTTCGATACTCCGCTTGTCTTGCGGCCTCGTTTTGGTGAAGTGCCAAACTGCATTGACAAAAAAACGACAAGTCAATACTCAGGCCCATAGAATCTCTTTCCTCCAGTTTTGATGTCAGTATTTGCGCTCTCCCTCCCCACTTAAAGAAATGAATACAATAATGTATGCATATAATCAATACAGAGCCGTAATAACACGATATCTAATAGTTTTGGTTAGCTTTATCAAAGAACCAAAAAGTTTAACTTTATTGTTGAAGTATATTATTTGCATGACACACGTACTGCCGCCTTTAAATGTATGGCAGTGTATTCTTTGTGGGCCTGAGCGTTGACTTTTTTACGTTTGTTTAAAACCTGGTGGTTGTCAAAACAAACACAGACGCCATCACTGACAGCAGGATGGAGAAAGTGTTAGGACGTGTGTGCAAGTGATAAGCGTACAATAATGAGGAATGTTTTTCATTCGACATGAAAGTGGAACGAATTATTATTTTTGTTATGAACAGTAGTTGTGCAGTTGGAAGGTTACAGTACACTAAAAAAAAGTAGTCTAGCTTACCGACGGTTTGTGTTTTTCGTCCTGAAATGAATCTCCCTTCGCCATGTTGTCTGAGTGAGCGGCGGTTTTGACCTGCTGGTGGAGGGTGAGTTTTTACAGTTGTTTGTGCAGTTGTCAGTTAAAGATTGAAAGGTCAAAGTTCCGATAACTTTTTACGGCCATAGGGGTGGTGAATTCACATCCACTGTGCCTGGGAGGAGGGGGGTGGGGGGTGTATGTGTGAATGTCTGTCTGCATGTATCACATTAATTTTATTTTTGCTCATTTATCATCTTTTTTGTTTGTTTGTTTGTTTGTAATATTATTATTATTAGTAGTAGTATTTTATGTATTTATCTATTATTATTTATATATTTGTTTTATTTTATTTATTTTTTGTTATTTTTATTTATTTATTTATTTATTTATTTATTTAATTCTATTTTATTTTTCTTCTCGAGGCCTGACTAAGCACGTTGGGTTACGCTGCTGGTCAGGCATCTGCTTGGCAGATGTGGTGTAGCGTATATGGATTTGACCAAACGCAGTGACGCCTCCTTGAGCTACTGATACTGATACTGACACAGTGTCTTGGGCTCGGCAATAAGAAGGCAGGACCCAAACCGTATTTTAAGCTTCATCAAACCCCTGGCTCCAGTCAGGTATTGATTGATATGGATACTTACATAGCGACTATCCTCGGTCAGGGACCAAGCTCTAAGCGCTTTACAAACAGGGGGTCATTTGCACAACAGGCTGCATACCTGGGTAGAGCCGACTGACGGCTGCCATTGGGCGCTCATCATTCGTTTCCTGTGTCATTCAATCAGATTTCAGGCACGCACACATACACACTCAGACAAACATGTAACATTTAACATTTTACGTGTATGACAGTTTTGTTTATTTACCCCGCTATGCAGGCAACCATACTCCGTTTTCGGGGGTTTTGCATGCTGGGTATGTTCTTGTTTCCATAACCCACCGAACGCTGACATGGATTACAGGATCTTTAACGTGCGTATTTGATCTGCTTGCGTATACACATGAAGGGGGTTCAGGCACTGCCAGGTCTGCAGATACGTTGACCTGGGAGATCGGAAAAAGCGCCACCGAGATTCGAACCCGTGACCCTCAGATTGAAAGTCCTATGCTTTAACCATTCGGCTATTGCGCTGGAGTGGGAAAAGTCGGAGTACTTGTGACCAATGGATCAAAGATCCAACGCCCAGCTGATTCTGCTGGAAGTGCTGTTGTTACTGACATGAATATCTAGCGAGGCAACAGACTGGGTAGAGAAATCAAATAATAATAATAATGGTATTTATGTACAGCTGAATCTTGTGCAGAGACTTCTTCTTCTTCTGCGTTCACTCGTATGCACACGAGTGGGCTTTTACGTGTATGACCGTTTTTACCCCGCCATGTAGGCAGCCATACTCCGTTTTCGGGGGTGTGCATGCTGGTATGTTCTTGTTTCCATAAACCACCGAACGCTGACATGGATTACAGGATCTTTAACGTGCGTATTTGATCTTCTGCTTGCATATACACACGAAGGGGGTTCAGGCACTAGCAGGTCTACACATATGTTGAGCTGAGAGATCGTAAAAATCTCCACCCTTTACCCACCAGGCGCCGTGGATTCGAACCCAGGACCCTCAGATTGACAGTCCAACGCTTTAACCACTCGGCTATTGCGCCCGTCCTTGTGCAGAGACGAATCGAAGCGCTTTCGCACCAGTCATTCACACGCAATGATCAGTTCCTTTAATGTTGTTGTTGATGACGTTATGATATATTCAACCCGTCTCTGCTGCATTTGTTATATTTCGTTAAGAAATGTATACAGAGGTAGATAGATAGGTAGATAGATAGATAGATGGACGGATAGATAGATAGATTGCCTATGGGCGCGCGCGCGCACGCACGCACACACACACACACACACACACACACACACACACACACACACACACACACAATGTATGGGCAAAGTAATGCAGCATATTAATTCAAGTACTGAATGTTAAAACGAAAAAGGAAAGAAGAGCAGCCTGCTCTAAAGGAGATTATTTTTAGATTTATCTCAAAGGCCACAAAACCAGTTCGCTGCGTGTATCCAGTGTCTACATATTTGAATAGGTTTTATCAGAGGGACAAGGTGTGCAGAGACCCTACTTGTTTGTGTTGGGCCTGACGGCAGTGTGGCTTGCTCCGCCTTTGAAATCATGTGTCGTCATGCACGTCATGGTAACTGCATGTGGAATGAGGGGTGAAATGGCCGAGTCATTAGAGCGCTGAATTCCCTCCCGAGGTGCCCTTGTTCGATCCCCGGTTTCAGCACACCTTGGGGGTGAAGGGTGGAGATTTTTCCTATCTCCCAGGTCAGTATATGTGCAGACCTGCTCGTGCCTGAACCAACTTCGTGTGTACACACATGCAGAAGATCAAATACGTACATTGATGATCCTGTAATCCATGTCAGCATTCGGTGGGTCATAGAAAAAAAGAACGTGCCCAGCATGTACATCTCTGAAAACCAAGTATGGTTGCCTAGATGGCGGGATAAGAATGGTCATAGGCCTACATGTAAATGTTTATTTGTACGAATACAAATGAACACAGGAGTTGCAGCCAACCAGTGCAGAACAATAAGAAAGAAAGGTTTTGTGAAATGTGTGACTGAAGTGTGCTGGCCAGCACAAGGCATTCAAAATTAATGAGCATACAGGTTTTCAGGGGCATATTTTCTCTGTATCAACTCACAAACATAATTATGCACACAGAGAACAACACAACGCAATGATAAATCATGACACCATTGCTGAACACAGTGAGTCAGTCTTGATTCTGGTGATCAGAACTTATTATAACTCTCCAGTCTCTGTCTCTATCTCTCTGCGTTTTTGTTGTTGTTTTTTTCTTTCTGTCTCTCTTCCCTTCTTCCCCCCTCTCTTTCTGTATACACACACACATACACACACATACACGCACACACACACACACACATATATATATATACATGTGTGTGTGTGTGTGTGTGTGTGTGTGTGTGTGTGTGTGTGTGTGTGTGTTTGTCTGTCTGTCTGTCTGTCTGTCTGTTTGTCTCTGCCTGTCTGTGTGTCTGTGCACATGAGCATGAATGTTATGTTTATGTATGTTTGTGTGTAATTTCTGTTGTCTTCGCAGACAGCCTTTATCTGCTTTTACTTGCAGGAGGTCTGAAAGATACATACCGCCATGTCGTCAACTCCCGCTGTGTCACCCTGTGACATGGACAGTCATGTGGACAGTGCTGTACAGGGAAGGGACTGGACAGTCCTTCATCAGCTGATGGAGTCAGGTCAGCTGACTGACCAGCAGACAGCAAGGGTCATTGTGGAAGTGACCAAGCACGGTGATGGTCAGCAGTTCTCACAACACGTCTTACCTTTCTGCAGCAGAGCACAGTTGGATTCTGCAATGACAGAGCTGATCTCTGCAGGCCTCTGGGTACATGTCTACAATCTGTCACTTTATGTTGGACAGGAACATTCCAAATGGCAAGTTGGTCTGGTCTCCCTGGACAATCATCTCATTGCATTAGTTGCTGAAGGAAAGTGGAAAGAACTTGGTGCACTTGTACAGAATGATACTCGTGTCTCAGCTGCCCAGAAACAGTGGGCAATGCTGCAAGCCTGCCAGCGTGCATCGGAGTTTGAGATCATAGAGAACGTTCTTCCACAATGCGATGACGAGGATTTGGACCGTGTTCTGAAAAAATTGGTGTCACGTGGTTTGTGGTTGGCTGTGGGATCTCTGTTCAGACAGCGACCTGCACTTAGTGAGACTCAAAAAGTGTGGGCCATTGAAAAAGTTGCAAGGGAAGCAAGAGAGTGGGAGTTTGACTCATTTTTTCACAACTGCACAAAAGACCAGCTGGTCTCTGTGTCCAAACTGCTTGTGGCACGGCAACTGTGGTGGGTCTTCAGTCTGCTGCTGAAGAAAGATTCCCATATATTTTCAGAAGAAGCCCATATGTTTTCACAGTGCATATTACCAGCATTTGAAAATACAGACATTGACTTGTTCATGAGCTATCTCTTGTCTGTTGGTGACTGGGAGAGAGTCCAGAAATTGCTGAGGATTGTTCAGGCAAGGAAAACCCAGTGGAAAATTGGAGATGTCATTATCCAAGGAGAACAGATTTTGTGGGCTTCTCAAGAGCAGTGGAGAAAACTAACCACTTCTATACGCGATGCTTCAGTGCTGGCATGGGTTATAGAGGTTGCCACCATGAGAGGAAGATGTAATGAAATAATGGAAATTATTGTGGACTTATGTCAGATTTCCCTGACACCATTTGCCTTAAACATTCTTGTTAACCAGGGCTACATAGGTAATGCTGTCAGACTGTTGTTTCGCTTTGTGCGTGAGACAATGACAACAGATCATCAGGAAGAGGAGTTTTGGAAACTTTTGAAAAACTGTTGCTTTGGTTTGAAGAGAGGCACTGAAGTCTTCACCAAAGTACGAGAAGAACAATTTGAGGAAATACGGAAATGGTTCTCCATTAATGAGCTGAAAAACATATTCTTCACCTCAGCTGTCAGCATAATCACACAGTCGTTGTGTGGTCACCTTGATACATCAACGGAGCCTATGTCTGCTGAAGTTCATGTGGAGGAGACACTTGAAAAGATTCTGAGAGAAATGAGATCAGATTCATCTAGTTTGCCTCAAAGTATACATCGCCTTTGTCCGGAATTTAAGGTTGCTTCAACAAACAACAGCACTTTTAATCCTGTCTTTGCTCTGTTGTTTGTTCGCGCAGCCATGAGACACATGAACAGTCCACAACGTTGGCCACATGACTTAGAACCTTTCTTATCCATTCTGACCACAGTTCCGGTAGTGCCAGGAATACAGAGAGAAGCCCTGAAAATCACGCTGAAAGAAAGGAAATGGCAGATTATCTCCCTGGCAGATTTGACATACGTGGGGGAACAAGTGCGGAGGATGTTGTTCTCCTCAGCTGTGCAGTGGAAGCAATGGGATCTTGTCAAACAGTGGGCAGACCACACCCTGAGTGACGATCAGCGGAACTGGGCTCTGGAAAAAGCCTGCAAGGAAAAACAGTGGGATGTCTGTCTTCGGCTGGCAGAACATGGACTGACAGAAGATGAAGTGACACGTGTCCATTTCCTTGTTGCCATGAATGCAGACTGGGAAGTTGTCCTCGACCTGTACAAAGACGAATCTGATGTCAGTGAAGTCAACAAGCTCCTGTCCAAGGGAAATCATCAAATGGTAAAAGTTGGTGAGAAGCAAGAACAAGAGCAAAATCAAAGAGTATTGGAAATGGCAAATCTGGAAGATGAACTGAAATCCAGAATGGTGTTGTTTGAAACGTTGGAGTCAGCTGTGGCACAAGGTGACTGGCAGGTTGTTGTGTTCACCGTTCGACAGAGACCGACGGCGGACAATGTGAGCAGGGCCCTGAAAGCAGCAGTGGCCAGTAAAGCCTGGTCTGTGGTGACTGAGCTGATCAGAATGGGAATCCAGACATTTGATCAACACCCCTCCTTTCTAGAGGTAGTCAGAAACCAGCAATGGGGCGTGTGTAGAGTGATGATTGAACAAGGACTGAACACTGATCAATACATGGACGCTATTCCCACACTGATGGAACAGAACCAGTGGATTCTGGTTGGCAAGATGATGGCCTATATAGATGATGATGCAGTCAGATGGCACACCATGCAGTGTGCCTTGCAGAGGAAAGAAGGAAGTGTGGTCAGTCAGTGCATCCTGGGCATGACACAAGAGCTGTCCATCCAGGAAAGAGAGGACCTGTTCCACACAGCTGTCATCACTGACACCTTGCAGGCAGTCACACCACTGGTGACAGAGAAGGACGACACAGGTGTGCGGCATCGTGACATTGCTTTAGAGCAGGCTGTCAGTCAACAACAGTGGGGCATTGTGGACCTCTGTGTGCATCACCATGCTGACATCAACATGCCTGATGAAAAAGGAGATTCACTAATACAAAGGGCAGCACAGAGGGAAGACTGGGACACAGTGATGGCTTTAGCCAAGAGAGGAGGAGACCCTTCTCGGCTGGACAGTACCGGGATGTCAGTGCTTCATCAGGCCATCAGAGGAGAAGAATGGACGTGTGTGGAATCATTGATCATCTTGTGTAGCACCCTTTACCTGTCTGCCACACACAGTGGTGAACAACGCACTGCTCTTGAGATGCTGATTGACGCAGGTCGGGAAGACATTATTCAGGATGCATTGTCACGGAAAACATACCAATGGACAGGGGTGAATAGGTGGGGAGAAACTGCTCTCCACGTGATGTGTCTGTGTGGCATGCACAATGACATTTGCCCATTCTTGGGTGAGGGAGTTAATCCTCTATCTGTCACGCACGGGTGTCATTCAGTATTGTCATATGCAGTGATGTCACGTGCACAGCCCACCCAAATGGTGTCAGAGTGCATTTCTCTTGGTTTCAGCACACACCAGCCACACATCACCCAAACCATGCAAACACAAGACGAATCGTTTCTGTCACCCGTGCAACTGTCTGTAATGCGTGGTCTGCCTGGGATAACACGGATGCTGTATGAATCAGGATCCTGTTCCTTCAGGGAACTGTTCCTCGCCCTGCCAAAGCTCCTCACCCTCACCAATGAGCGCAGTGTCAGAAAATGGACCCTGTACAAGGAGTTTTTGAGGCAAATTGTAAAGATCAACATACAAACTAAAAAACACCTGACAGCTGAAGCGCCGAAGCGCCTGATCAAGAGAGCAGCTCGATACCTGATAGAGGTATCCACCACACCACGCAGTCTGAAGTCCATGTGCCGCCTGGTGATTTCTCACTCCCTGAAGATCAGTCCTGCCCGGGACAGAGATGTCTCCCAGCTTCCCATTCCCCAACCCTTGAAGAATTACGTCTCATTTTCTGATCTCTTGCATGCAGACAGTAGTTCTGACATTGCTGGAGAAAATGATGGTTCCGACAGTGATGGAGAAGAGAACAGCTCTGGTTCCTGGTCTGACTCCTACAGTTCTGACGACTATAACCAGTGGTATTCAGATGATGAAAATGACTGGTCTCACTCCTACAGTTCTGACGACTATTACCAGAGGTATTCAGATGAAAATAAGATTGACTACTGGTATTGGTCTGATGATTGAGAGTGTCAGGCGAACAGTAGAGAGTGGACTGCAACACGTTCTGGAGGAACAAGGTTTTACCCATTAAAGACAAGATTTCTCAAGACTTCTCTATTGTTCTCAGCTAAGATATCTATCACACGTTGTAAAGTCAGGGGTGGAAGAATTTATCGAGTTGAAAAAGAGTTTTTGTTCACTTTGAAGTAAAAGTGCACCAGTCCACATAAAGCTGTTGGAGCTGCGCTGTAAAACCTGAAGCGAAATACGCATCTGGAGCCCACTTGGGTACACTGCACTGATGACTGAATTTTTAGAGCACAAATTCTGATGATTTTATATATGATATATCATATGGTATTCATTAATGATGTAACTCATTTTATTTATTTTTGCTTTTGCAGCAGCTTCCGTTACACAGAAACTATTTCCTCACTTTGTCATCAGGTTTATCTTGCTCTGTGACAGTGACATTGCTTTGACAGGAAATATTTTGTCCACATACTATTGATGTATTATGGGCTGGTTTATGCACTGTTTTGATATCAGTTGTGTCGATGCGACCATCGTGACGCCTGTTGATTTCATTTCATATCAGTTTGTCAAATAGTGACATCTGTTAACCTGGTTTATTGTGAACATTACAGTATTTTCCCCTCTTTGTATATGTTCTATTGTTTATTATACAGTTGTCTGGTGTCTATTATTTCAAGTGTGTGTGTGTGTGTGTGTGTGTGTGTGTGTGTGTGTGTGTGTGTGTAATATAATCACACACAGACACACACACACACAAACACACACACAAACACACACACAAACACACACACACACACACACACATATATATATATGTATATATATATATATAATGGAAATCCCATTGATGTTCATGACACTGAGACATAGAATTACATTGCTTCCATCATCAAGTATTCATGAGTACATAACATACTACTGGCAAAAAGACACTGTTACATTTATCAATATCAGATGCACCTGACATTGCTTTCATGTGAAATATGTCTTTGCTCCTTGTACTATAGTTCTTGTCTTCTCTTTATTTGAATTTGCATTGTTAGTGGCCATTATTCTGCCGTCTATCTTTCGCAATTGCAGCGCTACTAACATTTTTCATGGCGGGTATGAATTATCATTTCTAGATGTCAAAACAAACTAGGTATTTAACGGGGAACTTCGCTTTCGTTGCATTGTTTTATTGTTATTTGGAAGTTCCATTTTCTAACGCACACTAGGTGTTATATCACACATTTCTGAATGTTTGATCGCGACGTGCTCTGAACCAACTGTACTCTGTCGTTTTATTATAAAGGTGTCCTCAGAAGCATACATACTTTGCATTGCTTTCGTGTCACCCTTATATGGTATAAATAGTTGTGTTGAATTAACTTTTGTGTAAAATACATCTCTGTGTGAAACGTACATATTTTTGAACAGTGGTGTATAGTTTTGATACGAAGTATGTAAATCCTTTTCTGATATTGAGTATATATGTGCGAATAATAGTGATATCAGATGCGTTTGTGCATTGTAGATGTCAGGACTTGACTCTTCTTTTGGATTTCGTCGGACTGTTGTGATGTCCTCTTTGTGATGTTGATCAGTGAACATGGACTGTTGTGTTGATGTGTTCTTTGTGATGTTGATCAGTGAACATGGACTGTTGTGTTGATGTGTTCTTTGTGATGTTGATCAGTGAACATGGACTGTTGTGTTGATGTGTTCTTTGTGAGGTTGATCAGTGAACATGGACTGTTGTGTTGATGTGTTCTTTGTGATGTTGATCAGTGAACATGGACTGTTGTTGTGATGTCCTCTTTGTGAGGTTGATCAGTGAACATGGAATGTTGTGTTGATGTGTTCTTTGTGATGTTGATCAGTGAACATGGAATGTTGTGTTGATGTGTTCTTTGTGAGGTTGATCAGTGAACACGAACTGTTGTGCTCCTCTTTCTGATGTTGATCAGTGAACATAACTGTTGTGTTGATGTGTTCTTTGTGATGTTGATCAGTGAACACGGACTGTTGTGGTGATGTGTTCTTTGTGAGGTTGATCAATGAACAGTTCTTTTTGATGTTGATCAGTGAACATGGACTATTGTGTTGATGTGTTCTTTGTGAGGTTGATCAGTGAACATGGACTATTGTGTTGATGTGTTCTTTGTGAGGTTGATCAGTGAACACGGACTGTTGTGGTGATGTGTTCTTTGTGAGGTTGATCAATGAACAGTTCTTTTTGATGTTGATCAGTGAACATGGACTATTGTGTTGATGTGTTCTTTGTGAGGTTGATCAGTGAACATGGACTGTTGTGTTGATGTGTTCTTTGTGAGGTTGGTCAGTGAACATGGACTGTTGTGTTGATGTGTTCTTTGTGATGTTGATCAGTGAACATGGACTGTTGTGTTGATGTGTTCTTTGTGATGTTGATCAGTGAACATGGACTGTTGTGTTGATGTGTTCTTTGTGATGTTGATCAGTGAACATGGACTGTTGTGGTGATGTGTTCTTTGTGATGTTGATCAGTGAACATGGACTGTTGTGGTGATGTGCTCTTTTGATGTTGATAAGTGAACAGCTCTTTGTGATGTTGATAAATGAACAGCTCTTTGTGAGGTTGATCAGTGGACACAGACTGTTGTGGTGATGTGCTCTTTTGATGTTGATAAGTGAACAGCTCTTTGTGATGTTGATCAGTGAACAGCTCTTTGCGATGTTGATCAATGAACAGCTCTTTGTGATGTTGATCAGTGAACATGGACTGTTGTGGTGATGTGCTCTTTGTGAGGTTGATCAGTGAACACGGACTGTTCTGGTGATGTGCTCTTTGTGATGTTGATCAGTGAACACGGACTGTTGTGGTGATGTGCTCTTTGTGATGTTGATCAGTGAACAGCTCTTTGTGATGTTGATCAGTGAACAGCTCTTTGTGAGGTTGATCAGTGAACATGGACTGTTGTGGTGATGTGCTCTTTGTGAGGTTGATCAGTGAACAGCTCTTTGTGAGGTTGATCAGTGAACAGCTCTTTGTGAGGTTGATCAGTGAACAGCTCTTTGTGATGTTGATCAGTGAACAGCTCTTTGTGAGGTTGATCAGTGAACAGCTCTTTGTCATGTTGATCAGTGAACAGCTCTTTGTCATGTTGATCAGTGGACAGCTCTTCGTGATGTTGATCAGTGAACATTTCTTTGTGAGGTTGATCAGTGAACAGCTCTTTGTGATGTTGATCAGTGAACATGGACTGTTGTGGTGATGTGCTCTTTGTGATGTTGATCAGTGAGCAGCTCTTTGTGAGGTTGATCAGTGGACGCAAGTGGACGGCACATGAAATTGACTGACTCTTCCCGGATTTCTTGAATTCCTCGGACTGTTGAAGTGTTTTGGTGTTTTGCTGTTTATGACGTTGATGGGTGGACAGGAATGGACAACGCACTCACGTAGTGAACATTGCTGTGTATCTGTATTTATATTATATAGTTAAATGTAAAATTGAGAAAATCTAATGTGGCTAATGTGATACAAATTCTCAAGCAATCATTTATTGTCTTTATGAACATAAAAGTTGTTGTGTGAAGTGATACAGGAGTGAATAGGCTGCATGTGAACATAACCTACTGTAGATTGAACAACAATAAGTCAATCGTTCTGTACAGTTTTCATGTCATAATTTATGCTTATTTACCTTTGCTGTTTCATTTTGAGTTGTGTGATGTATATGCATTGAGATGAAAATGGATGAGATTATTTTCGAAATGGAATATTATGCTTTACGTATTGAGTCTGGAAATTTGTTAAAAATATGATTTATTTTGTGTCAGTTCTTTGAAATAATGTTTCTGACTATACATTTTAAATCACATCATATATTTTTTGCAGCATGGTAGGATGTTACGTTTTAAGTACCGAACCTGATTTTCAAGAATTTACAATGATGAATTCCAGTGGTGCTTCTCATTCTAAAATTGCGTTTCTTTATATCCATGTTATAATAGTTCATTTTTCATCTATTGCATGATAAATTACGTGCTTTGTTTATCTACTTTCATATTTCTATTTCATCTTGATATATTTTACTCCTTTTTTTCCTTTTTGTTCATCCTTTGACATTTGACATTCATGTGTGCATCAAACTAGGCTCTTGGCTAACAGACTGTGTGGTGTTAGTGACAAACCATTGAATGTACACGCCTTTTCCAATGGGTCTGATAAAAAAAAAATGTTTTGAATTGTATTGCATTGTATTGATACGTTCATGTACATCCTTTGGCGAGAGGCTGAGGTAAAAAATATGAACAAACCACCACCACCACCACCCTTTGCTCTGTTTCGTATGAATGATACCGATTATTCAGAAAAATAGTGAAGTGCACCAGCCACCATGGTGAAAGTGGTTAGCGTCAAAGAATGACGACTGTGAGGATGTGGGTTCAAGACCCAGCAGAGGTGAATGATGTCAGCCTGTGGCCGGCTTTCACCCAGAGTTGAGAGTGAATCGGACTCAAACTGGACGACTGGGACCACACAGTAGAGGATCATCCAATTGACGTCAGCGTCTTTGGGACTGTTGTTCAAATTTCCTGATCAACACTGCAGGTGTCAGTATCTCTCAGGCCTGGTTGACGCCTGGATGACTTATGAAAGAAAGTGTAGAGTTCAGACTTATCACGCAGTCACAATCATTGGGTTTCCATACCATAATGGTCATCATCCTCATCCTGACCGATATAGATACAGAAAGAAAATGTCCCAGATTCTGTGACCTTTTATACCATGCTCTCAAGCTGATCCAGTTTTGATCCCCCTCTACACTCATGCTCGCGGTGAGTTCCTGTTGAGGTCTTGGGTGTCGGCCGATTGACGAGGGACTGTCGTCGGAGGGATGCTGTGGCAGTCTCCACTCTGGAGTGGACACTCATTCAGTATGGTTCCCGCGAGCAAGCAATTTCTGTCGTCTGTAAGGGACTGGGCATGTGGTGTCGTTCATACGCTGAAGCAGGGCAGGCAGAACTGAACACCACCAAACTGACTTGGCAGCAGTATCGGATTTCTTCTGGTGTTCGGCATTCTGGCTAATTTTCAAGCCAAAATTGGTATCGACAACAGCATTTCCAGAGAAATGAAATATACCGTGGACAGATACACACACGCCCGCACGTGCGTGCACGGACAAGTGAAAGAGACTCACAGTTTTTCACACATGAGGCAAAAAAAACCTTCACCTCTGAAAGTATCAACTTTTGTCACGAAAAAATATATTTTGGCGCATTGTATATAGTCTTGTTCTTTGTCAGTTTTACATTTACAGAGGAAAGAATTTGTCTGGCACGAGTTTTCTTTGCTGTCGTGTTAAATGCGTTCAGAGATTTGAGACAGTTCTGAACGTGTCGTCGTTTGTCTGAATTAATCTGTGTATTCTTATGTAGTAAAGAGGCAGTGTAGGTAACTGACATTGCACCAAGCTTGCACACTCCACCCTTCGCCCAACACCAGCCCTCCTTCCCTCTCCACCCCGTCTCAATTTATACAATGCATTATATTGTTTTACTTTTTGCAACAACGGATTTCTCCGTGTGAAAAGTGGGTTTGGGGAGAATGAATCGCGCAGTGCAGAGCAACCTTCATTGTGTACTTGTTTCACTATTTAAGTGGAATTTTCCAGATTTTTCTAAGCGAAAGCTCTTTCGTAGCTGTGGGACCTTTACGTGCGCTGAGCATGCCACTTGCGGTGTTCAGTTCATCGTCCCATCCGGAAGACTAGCACACAGACCACCACTGAAGGCTGAGTGGAGGGGGCCGGGAGGGGGATTAGGAGGAGGTGGGGGGGGGGGTGTTATTAAAATCACGGTCCATGTATGGCACTCGAACCTGGGACAATTGCTTTTACACTTGTCTTGCCGTTCCACGTTGCTTGCAGAATAAAATGTACAAAATACTGAATGGTGCGTATCAGTTCTCTGTTTTTGTCTGTATTGAATGAAGTGGAGCCAAACTCTGGTTGTCTATCTCTGTTTTTCTATATTTGTCTTTCTTACCTCTCTGTTTCCCTCTCGCACCTGTTTCAACACACACACACACACACACACACACACACACACACACACACACACACACACACATGTCTATATTTAGAGAGGGGGGAGGGAGTGGTAAAGAGAGCCAGAAAAAGAGATGAGAGAAAGGAAAGAAAGACACATAGACTTATTTTCAGAGGAACAGAAAGGGGAAGACCAACACACACACACACACACACACACACACACACACACACACACACACACACAGAGAGAGAGAGAGAGAGAGATTCAAGATGGTTTATTCATGTATAGGCCTAGGCTCCTTATGAAGGGGAATGTGAACATTATTTTACAAGCAATACATCACGACACTGTGAGCATCAATAAACACAGTCAAACAAAAATATACCAGCATTACAGTTCAATGTGTAGAACAACAAAAGAAAAAACAAACAAATGAGTACAAACAGCGTTTTCACGAAGTAGCCGTTTCTCTGAATTTGAAAGCTTTGTATAAAAATAGTGAAAATTTGCGAACAACTTCAGGGGAAGTAGATGACATCAATAAGTTCAATTTAAACAACGTAGGTTTACTATAATATTTAGGCTGAATAAACTCCTCTCGAATGTTCCTTAAAGCTGGACAGCAAAGAACAAAGTGTATCTCATTTTCTTGTGATTCTTTACATAATGGACAGGTCAGATCACTGTCGTTACATGTTCTGTATCTGTTATGATGGACCGCTAATTCTGTAATACCTAATCTAAATCTTGTCGTCATATATTTTAAATGTCTATCCATATTCAACACTAAGTAAGGTTTCAGATCAGACACACTGCAAAAATTCTTATAGAAACTAAATCTTTCACTATTCTGAATATGATCCGACCACTTCTGCCATCTACAATCAATCAGACGTTGTCGAAACACACCGACAAACGCCTGGATGCTACCAACACCTTGGTTTAACCAAACAAATCCAAATCCATATTCAAACAAACAATATCGAATCTTAGTTACCCAGTTCACTCTGCCTCTAGCATCTAAATCATATAGCATATCATAAGCTTTGCGGGGTATTCTGTTATGATCCATTTGAAGTAATCTAAACCAATAACGTATACACCTTACTGCAGAAACTAGATATAACGGGTATCGATTCGTTTCACCATATACTAAGTCATTTGGCGTTTGCCTATCTACTCCTAAAAATCTCTTTAATGCAAAAGTGTGAACTGATTCACAGTGAACAGCAGCTTTGTCTAGACCCCACAATTCAGAGCCGTATTGCACAACAGGTTGCACTTGTGTGTCAAATAATTTGATAAATAAATCAAAGGAAACATTATTGAGCATATGCAACTTTTTCATAATACAAATCAATGCATTTTTGGCTCTACGTGCTAGATCTTTGCATGCCCCAACGAAACTCAAGCGTGTGGAGAAAAATATGCCCAGATATTTGTAAACATTGACAACTGGCATCAAACTACCATCATACACCCACCTTTCTCTGCTGCTCAAATAGCCACCCTTACGAAATACTATGATATTACTTTTCAACATATTAACTTTTAATTGGAGTGAAACTGCTACATGGTGAAGGTTGTTCAACTGTGTTTGTAAACCTATAACAGTTTCTGACATCAGAATAACATCATCAGCTAACAAAAGTATGAATAATTCAAAGGAATCAATCGGAAACAAAGCCCCATGTCTTCCATTATTAATTACTTGGATTGCTAATTCATTAATGAATAAAGAAAACAAAATCGGACTGCAGGCATCCCCCTGTCTAACTCCAGCTGTACAGTTAATGAATTCAGTCAGTTTAGCGCCACAGAGAACTCTAGATCTTACTACATTATACATGCTTTTTACACATTTGTAAAGTTTACCTCTAATACCATTCCTAAGTAAAACTGGCCACAGAAGATTACGATTAACAGAATCAAATGCCTTTTCGAAATCAATGAAAGCAACATACAACTTACGATTAAACGAAAACTGTTTCTGTACTAATGCAAGCAACGTAAACATGTGGTCTACAGTAGAGTATCCTTTTTTAAAACCGGCTTGGTGGTCACCTGTGATGTCATTTTCATCCACCCATTCTTGCAATCTCTTATTGATAATCATTCCATATAATTTACCACTTATGTCGCTTAGGGAAATACCTCTATAGTTATTGGGATTATTTACATCACCTTTCTTATAAATGGGCAAAATTATTGATTCTATCCAGTTAATGGGGTAAATACCCTTTTCAAATAATTTATTGAATAATTTAAGAAAGAAAGGAACTACATAATCAGTGCAATTCTTAAACAGTTCACCAATGATTCCATCAGGGCCAGCTGCTTTACCATTTTTAAGTTTCCTTATTGCCAACAGTACCTCTTCTTTAGATATTGGTCTATTCATGTATTGATCTGTGTCATCATCAAGTATATCATCATCATGTACAGCTTCATTTTCCACATTATCTACATTTGGTTGTAACAACTGCTGAAAATGTTTAAACCAAGTATCTATTTCAATGTTATGTCTAGGTTGTTTTCTTTTAAAAGAGAGTTTACTGATATTATTCCAAAATTCCTTTTGACAGTCTATAGAAGCTACAAGTTTATCTATTAAAGATCTATTAAATTCTTTCTTTTTTCTCTTTATCAAATGTTTATACTCTCTTCTCGCAATCAAATAAACATCCACGTCTTCTGTTTTTAATGTCCGTCGACTAATTCTTAACAAAGTCCTTACGTTTCTTTTACTCATGGTACACTCTTGATCAAACCAGTCATCACGTGCCTTCTTGTTATTGACACGCACACATTTTTTCATACATTCTGCACTTTCTTTTATACATTCATTAAACAATAACAATGCATCATTTACATCCACATCTACTAAATCTATTGCATTATCAATTTTAGTTCTCATTTCATCATTCCTTAGAGTATCACGAAACAAATCAGCATATTCCTCACACACACACACACACACACACACACACACACACACACACACACACACACACACACACACACACACACACATGTCTATATTTAGAGAGGGGGGAGTGGTAAAGAACCAGAAAAAGAGATGAGAGAAAGGAAAGAAAGACACATAGACTTATTTTCAGAGGAACAGAAAGGGGAAGACCAACACACACACACACACACACACACACACACACACACACACACACACACACAGAGAGAGAGAGAGAGAGAGAGAGAGAGAGAGAGACACACAATCACTCACTCACACCTCCACATCCCATCCACTAACGCCCCTACACTTACACACACAGTATACTAACACACACACACACACACACACACACACACACACACACACACACACACACACATTTACACCCCCTACCCCCACCTGTACACAACACACAATACACTTAGTGTACAAAGAAAGAACAGTGATGTGTGTCCAAGCACACTTCTAAATGTTATAACGTACCACCACCCAAGCATTCTTCTCAGTCGATAATCATTTTCGTAGAACTCCTCCAACAGGAACTTACATTCGGTTCGCACTTTTGCAGCTGCAAATCTTTATAGCGGGGGCCTGCTTTGTGTGTGTGTGTGCTGTGAGGAGTGTCAGACCCAAGGCTTGACTTCTCTCTAACCTGCACACTCTGCTGTTACGTCGTGTGTGAGTCTGTTTTTGTGTGAGTGTGTGTGTCTGTGCGTGCGTGCGTGTGTGTGTGTGTGTGTGTGTGAGAGAGAGAGTGTGTGTATCTGTGCGTGCGTGCATGTGTGTGTGTGTTTGTGTGTGTGTGTGTGTGTGTGTGTGTGTGTCTGTGTTTTTGTGCACACGTGAGTGTACTTGTGCGTTGTGTAGTTTCTCTCTCTCTCTTTGTGTGTGTGTGTGTGTGTCTGTGTGTGTGTGTGTGTGTGTGTGTGAGCATGCAGCACATCCTGGTGCAGTGTGTAGTTTCTATGATAAAGAGAGAGAGAGAGAGAGAGAGAGAGAGAGAGAGAGAGAGAGAGAAAGAGAGAGAGAGAGAGAGAGAGAGAGAGAGAGCACGCAGCGAATCCTTTCACTTCAGACAGATTCATCGAAACTGTTCACCACTGAGTATGATAATTACCATCACCATCCAATCAGACACCTGCACATTGCTACAAAATAATGGTCATCATTTGATTCACGGTGCTTCAGACCCGTTCTTCTCGTGACCGCTAATAACTCTGTTTTTGATTGTTTCGTATTGTTTCAATCAGCAGATGTGGTGTAGCATATATGGATTATATATACACATGCTTTAATGACACCTCCTTGAAACTGAAACCGAAACCGGACAAAAAGAAAGACAGACAGACAGAAAGAAAGAAAGAAAGAAAGAAAGAAAGAATGAAAGTTTCACTGTATGGGGATCAGATTGCAAAAACGAGTGTCCTGTTCTGCAGCTTCCTGTTGGCAAAGTGCAAACTGCGTCGACAAGTCAATACTCAGGCCCATAGAATCTCTTTTATCACGTTTTGATGTATTTGTGCTCTCCTCCCCCACTTAAAAACAAACAAACAAACAAACAAAAACACACACACACACACACACACACACACACACACACACACACACACACACACAAAATGTATGCATATATTCAATACAGTGCCGCAATAACATGATATCAGATAGTTTTGATAACCTTTACACTAGATTCAAAAGGTTACATCAATTCATCAATTCATACTGCAGTAATTCAAAGATTTAAAGGGGCTTGATGAATTAGATAAATAAAAGTAATAATCAAACAAAACAAGTAACACACACATGTGCCCAGCAAAACCAGTTCAAAACTGAACAATGCTTGAACTTGAAAAGAAAAAAAATCAACCAGCATGAATAACCATTCTATGGGAAATAATGGAATTGTGCAGTCGGTATTAAAACATATCATTTGGCTGGATTACTAAGAATTATGGATGCAACAATATAATCATCATACTAACGTTTGACAGCATTGTTCAGTTATTAAACTATTGCTTGACTGCATTATTCAAGTATGAATACATCTTCACTGGTAACATTAGATTTCTGGAAACAATGATAATACTATCGCTTGACTATGTAGTTGGAGTACATTATCTGCATGGCACTCACTGTGGCCTTAAATGTATGAAAGTATACTCTCTGTGGGCCTGAGTGTTGACTTTTTTTTAAACGAGTGTTTGAAATCGGGTCATTGTCAAAACAAACACTGACGCCACCAGTACAGACGGGATCGAGAAAGTGTTAGGACGTGTGTGCAGGCGATAAGAGAATAGAAATGAAGAGTGTTTCATTTGACATGGAAGTGGATCCAATTATGAATTTGTTCCAACAGTAGTTGTGCAGTTGGAAGTTATCAGTCCAATAAAAACGTATCCCAGCATACCAAGAGTTTGTGTGATTTCTTCCTTGAGTGAAACTCCCTTCGCCATGTTGTCTGAGTGAGCAGTGGTTTGGACCTGCCGGTGGAGGGTAAGTTTGTACAGTTGTTTGTGCAGTTGTGACTTAAAGATTAAAAGGTTAACGTTCTGGTCATCTTTTACTTCCACAGGGGTAGTGAACTCACATCCACATTGTCTTGGGCTCGGCATTGGAAGGCTGGGCCCAATCGTTTCCTTTTACCTTTGTTTAGCCTTCCCCACCTGAAGTCAGGAACCCAATTACACTTGGGTAGAGTGGGAAAAATCAAAGTAAAGTGCCTTTCCGAAGGACACAACACCTTGTTGAAACGGCCTCAAAAACGAATCAGTTGTGAACACTGGATCAAAGATCCATCGCCTAGCTGATTATGCCACATCGCGTTGTTTCTGACAGAAAAATATTGAATGAGGCAACAGATTGGGTAGAGAAATTAAATGATCAGTTCCTTTGATGTTGTTGATGACGTTGTGATATATTCAGTCCGTGTCTGCTTCATTTGTTGTATTTCGTTAAGAAATGTATACAGAGGTAGATAGATAGACAGACAGACAGATAGATAGATAGATAGACAGCCTACACACACACATACACACACACACACACACACACAGGTACACACACAAAATAGTCTTCACACACACACACACACACACACACACACTCACACACACACACACACACACACACACACACACACAAAATGTATGGGCAAAATAATGCAACATATCAATTCAAGTGCTGAATGTTAAAACGAAAAAGGAAAGAAGAGCAGCCTGCTCTAAAGGAGATTATTTTTAGATTTGAGGGTATTTTTAGATTTCTCTCAAAGGCCACAAAACCAGTTCGTTGCGTGTATCCGGTGTCTACAATGTGTGCAGAGACCCTACTTGTTTGTGTTGGGCCTGACGGCAGTGTGGCTTGCTCCGCCTTTGAAATCATGTGTCGTCATGCGCGTCATGGTAACTGCATGTGGAATGAGGGGTGAAATGGCCGAGTCATTAGAGCGCTGAATTCCCTCCCGAGGTGCCTGTGTTCGATCCCCGGTTTCAGCACACCTTGGGGGTTAAGGGTGGAGATTTGTCCTATCTCCCCGGTCAGTATATGTGCAGACCTGCTCGTGCCTGAACCAGCTTCGTGTGTACACACATGCAGAAGATCAAATACGTACATCCTGTAATCCATGTCAGCATTCGATGGGTCATAGAAAACAAGAACGTGCCCAGCATGTACATCTCTGAAAACCGAGTATGGTTGCCTACATGGCGGGATAAGAATGGTCATAGGCCTACATGTAAATGTTTATTTGTTCGAATACAAATGAACGCGGGAGTTGCAGCCAACCAGTGCAGAACAATAAGAAAGAAAGGTTTTGTGAAATGTGTGACTGAAGTGTGCTGGCCAGCACAAGGCATTCAAAATTAATGAGCATACAGGTGCAGCGTTTTGCCAGTGTTGGATTCGACTGTGGCTGATCCGGCACCCCGTCCCCCCCCCCCCCCCCCCTTCCCCTCTCACTCTCTCTGTTTCTATCTCTCTCTCTCTCTCTCTGTCACACACACACACACACGAGCGTGCATGCATTCTTCTAACATATTTCAAGGGAATTTTTTTCTCTGTATCGACTCACAAACATAATTATGCACACAGAGAACAACACAACGCAATGATAAATCATGACACCATTGCTGAACACAGTGAGTCAGTCTTGATTCTGGTGATCAGAACTTATTATAACTCTCCAGTCTCTGTCTCTATCTCTCTGTGTTTTTGTTGTTTGTTTTTTTTTCTTTCTGTCTCTCTTCCCTTCTTCCCCCCTCTCTTTCTGTATACACACACACATACACACACATACACGCACGAGGTGAGCTGTTCTCCGAGTTTGAAGGCAGACGTGTTTTGGAGCTCTGTTAATTTTTCAGAGATCTTTGTTAATTATTGAGTGATCAAGTCTTCTGTCATTCCAAATTATCTCTCGACTGGACAGATGACATCATGCCGAGTTCAGCGGTGTGTTTTCGAGCTGCTTGTGGTAAGTTTTTCTGGACTTTTCAGTCTTTTATGAGGAAACGAGCTGTGGAGAGAGCTGCAACAAGACGACTGTGTCGTGTCGTTCGAGTGAAAAGTCTGTCGGCGGAGTTCGTGCTAGTGTTTGTCACTGCCTTCCTACTGCAGTGTGGCGATGTCGAGTCCAACCCCGTTATTGTTATTGTTATTGTTATTGTTGTTGTTGTTACACACACACACATATATATATATATATATTGTGTGTGTGTGTGTGTGTGTCTGTCTGTCTGTCTCTGCCTGTCTGTGTTTCTGTCTGTGCACATGAGCATGAATGATATGTATATGTATGTTTGTGTGTAATTTCTGTTGTCTTTGCAGACAGCCTTTATCTGCTTTTGCTTGCAGGAGGTCTGAAAGATACATACCACTATGTCGTCAACTCCCGCTGTGTCATCCTGTGACATGGACAGTCATGTGGACAGTGCTGTACAGAGAAGGGACTGGACAGTCCTTCAGCAGCTGATGGAGTCAGGTCAGCTGACTGACCAGCAGACAGCAAGGGTCATTGTGGAAGTGACCAAGCACGGTGATGGTCAGCAGTTCTCACAACACGTCCTACCTTTCTGCAGCAGAGCACAGTTGGATTCTGCAATGACAGAGCTGATCTCTGCAGGCCTGTGGGTACATGTCTACAATCTATCACTTTATGTTGGACAGGGACATTCCGAATGGCAAGTTGGTCTGCTTTCCCTGGACAATTATCTCCTTGCATTAGTTGCTGAAGGAAAGTGGAAAGAACTTGGTGCACTTGTACAGAATGATACTCGTGTCTCAGCTGCCCAGAAACAGTGGGCAATGCTGCAAGCCTCCCAGCGTGCATCGGAGTTTGAGATCATAGAGAACGTTCTTCCACAATGTGCTGACGAGGATTTGGACCGTGTTCTGAAAAAACTGGTGTCACGTGGTTTGTGGTTGGCTGTGGGATCTCTGTTCAGCCAGCGACCTGCACTTAGTGAGACTCAAAAAGTGTGGGCCATTGAAAAAGTTGCAAGGGAAGCAACAGAGTGGAAGTTTGACTTATTTTTTCACAAGTGCACAAAACACCAGCTGGTCTCTGTGTCCAAACTGCTTGTGGCACGGCAACTGTGGTGGGTCTTTGGTCTGCTGCTGAAGAAAGATGCCTATATGTTTTCACAGTGCATATTACCAGCATTTGAAAATACAGACATTGACTTGTTCATGAGCTATCTCTTGTCTGTTGGTGACTGGGAGAGAGTCCAGAAATTGCTGAGGATTGTTGAGGCAGGGAAAACCCAGTGGAAAATTGGAGATGTCATTATCCAAGGAGAACAGATTTTGTGGGCTTCTCAAGAGCAGTGGAAAAAACTAACCACTTCTATATGCGATGCTTCAGTGCTGGCATGGGTAATAGAGCTTGCCACAATGAGAGGAAGATGTTATAAAATGATGGAAATCATTGTGGACGTTTGTCAGATTCCCCTGATAACATCTGCCTTAAACATCCTTGTTAACCAGGGATCCATAGTTGGGGCTGCCAGATTGTTGCTTCACTTTGTGCATGAATTAATGAAAAAAGATTATCAGGAAGAGGAGTTTTGGAAACTATTGAAAAACTGTTGCTTTGGTTTGAAGAGAGGCATTGAAGTATTCACCAAAGTACGAGAAGAACAATTTGAGGAAAGATGGAAATGGTTCTCCAGTAACTGGCTGAAAAACATATTCTTCACCTCAGCTGTCAGCATAATCACACAGTCATTGTGTGGTCACCTTGATACATCAACAGAGCCTATGTCTGCTGAAGTTCATGTGAAGGAGACACTTGAAAAGATTCTGAGAGAAACGAGATCAGATTCATTTAGTTTGCCTCAAAGTGTACATCGCCTTTGCACGGAATTTAAGGTTGCTTCAACAAACAACAGCACTTTTAATCCTGTCTTTGCTCTGTTGTTTGTTCGCGCTGCCATGAGACACATGAACAGTCCACAACGTTGGCTACATGATTCAGAACCTTTGTTGTCCATTCTGACCACAGTTCCGGTAGTGCCAGGAATACAGAGAGAAGCCCTGAAAATCACGCTGAAAGAAAGGAAATGGCAGATTATCTGCCTGGCAGATTTGACATATGTGGGGGAACAAGTGCGGAGGATGTTGTTCTCCTCAGCTGTGCGGTGGAAGCAATGGGATCTTGTCAAACAGTGGGCAGACCACACCCTGAGTGACGATCAGCGGAACTGGGCTCTGGAAAAAGCCTGCAAGAAAAAACAGTGGGATGTCTGTCTTCGGCTGGCAGAACATGGACTGACAGAAGATGAAGTGACACATGTCCATTTCCTTGTTGCCATGAACGCAGACTGGGAAGTTGTCCTCGACCTGTACAAACACGAATCTGATGTCAGTGAAGTCAACAAGCTCCTGTCCAAGGGAAATCATCAAATGGTAAAAGTTGGTGAGAAGCAAGAACAAGAGCAAAATCAAAGAGTATTGGAACTGGCGAATCTGGAAGCTGAACTGAAATCCAGAATGGTGTCGTTTGAAACGTTGGAGTCAGCTGTGGCACAAGGTGACTGGCAGGTTGTTGTGTTCACCGTTCGACAGAGACCGACGGCGGACAACGTGAGCAGGGCCCTGAAAGCAGCAGTGGCCAGTAAAGCCTGGTCTGTGGTGACTGAGCTGTTCAGAATGGGAATCCAGACATTTGATCAACACCCCTCCTTTCTAGAGGTGGTCAGAAACCAGCAATGGGGCGTGTGTAGAGTGATGATTGAACAAGGACTGAACACTGATCAATACATGGACGCTATTCCCACACTGATGGAACAGAACCAGTGGATTCTAGTTGGCAAGATGATGGCCTATATAGATGATGATGCAGTCAGATGGCACACCATGCAGTGTGCCTTGCAGAGGAATGAAGGAAGTGTGGTCAGTCAGTGCATCCTGGGCATGACACAAGAGCTGTCCATCCAGGAAAGAGAGGACCTGTTTCACACAGCTGTCATCACTGACACCTTGCAGGCAGTCACACCACTGGTGACAGAGAAGGACGACACAGGTGTGCAGCATCGTGACATTGCTTTAAAGCAGGCTGTCAGTCAACAAGAGTGGGGCATTGTGGACCTCTGTGTGCATCACCATGCTGACATCAACATGCCTGATGAAAAAGGAGATTCACTAATACAAAGGGCAGCACAGAGGAAAGACTGGGACACAGTGATGGCTTTAGCCAAGGGAGGAGGAGACCCTTCTCGGCTGGACAGTACCGGGATGTCAGTGCTTCATCAGGCCATCAGAGGAGAAGAATGGACGTGTGTGGAATCATTGATCATCTTATGTAGCACCCTTTACCTGTCTGCCACACACGCAGGTGAACAACGCACTGCTCTTGAGATGCTGATTGACGCAGGTCGGGAAGACATTATTCGGTATGCATTGTCACGGAAAACATACCAATGGACAGGGGTGAATAGGTGGGGAGAAACTGCTCTCCACGTGATGTGTCTGTGTGGCATGCACAATGACATTTGCCCATTCTTGGTTGAGGGAGTTAATCCTCTATCTATCACGCACGGGTGTCATTCAGTATTGTCATATGCAGTGCTGTCACGAGCACAGCCCACCCAAATGGTGTCAGAGTGCATTTCTCTTGGTTTCAGCACACACCAGCCACACATCACCCAAACCATGCAAACACAAGACGAATCGTTTCTGTCACCTGTGCAACTGTCTGTAATGCGTGGTCTGCCTGTGATAACACGGATGCTGTATGAATCAGGATCCTGTTCCTTCAGGGAACTGTTCCTCGCCCTGCCAAAGCTCCTCACCCTCACCAATGATACCAGTATCAGAAAATGTACCCTGTACAAGGAGTTTTTTATGCGAATTGTAAAGATCAACAGACAAACTAAAAAACACCTGACAGCTGAAGCGCCCAAGCGCCTGACCAAGAGAGCAGCTCGATACCTGATAGAGGTATCCACCACACCACGCAGTCTGAAGTCCATGTGCCGCCTGGTGATTTCTCACTCCCTGACGATCAGTCCTGCCCGGGACAGAGATGTCTCCCAGCTTCCCATTCCCCAACACTTGAAGAATTACGTCTCATTTTCTGATCTCTTGCATGCAGACAGTAGTTCTGACATTGCTGGAGAAAATGATGGTTCCGACAGTGATGGAGAAGAGCTCTGGTTCCTGGTCTGACTCCTACAGTTCTGACGATTATAACCAGTGGTATTCAGATGAAAATAAGATTGACTACTGGTATTGGTCTGACGATTGAGAGTGTCAGGCGAACAGTAGAGAGTGGACTGCAACACGTTCTGGAGGAACAAGGTTTTACCCATTAAAGACAAGATTTCTCAAGACTTCTCTATTGTTCTCAGCTAAGATATCTATCACACGTTGTAAAGTCAGGGGTGGAAGAATTTATCGAGTTGAAAAAGAGTTTTTGTTCACTTTGAAGTAAAAGTGCACCAGTCCACATGAAGCTGTTGGAGCTGCGCTGTAAAGCCTGAAGCGAAATACGCATCTGGAGCCCACTTGGGTACACTGCACTGATGACTGAATTTTTAGAGCACAAATTCTGATGATTTTATATATATCATATGGGATTCATTAATGATGTAACTCATTTTATTTATTTTTGCTTTTGCAGCAGCTTCCGTTACACAGAAACTATTTCCTCACTTTGTCATCAGGTTTATCTTGTTCTGTGACAGTCACATTGCTTTGACAGGAAATATTTTGTCCACATACTATTGATGTATTATGGGCTGGTTTATGCACTGTTTTGATATCAGTTGTGTCTGACATTGCTGGAGAAAATGATGGTTCCGACAGTGATGGAGAAGAGAACAGCTCTGGTTCCGGGTTTCACTCCTGGAATTCTGACGACTATTACCAGAGGTATTCAGATGAAAATGAGATTGACTACTGGTATTGGTCTGACGATTGAGAGTGTCAGGCGAACAGTAGAGAGTGGACTGCAACACGTTCTGGAGGAACAAGGTTTTATCCATGAAAGACAAGATTTCTCAAGACTTCTCTATTGTTCTCAGCTAAGATATCTATCACACGTTGTAAAGTCAGGGGTGGAAGAATTTATCGAGTTGAAAAAGAGTTTTTGTTCACTTTGAAGTAAAAGTGCACCAGTCCACATAAAGCTGTTGGAGCTGCGCTGTAAAACCTGAAGTGAAATACGCATCTGGAGCCCACTTGGGTACACTGCACGGATGACTGAATTTTTAGAGCATAAATTCTGGTGATTTTATATATGATATATCATATGGTATTCATTAATGATGTAACTCATTTTATTTATTTTTGCTTTTGCAGCAGCTTCCATTATTGTACAGTTGCCTGGTGTCTATTATTTCAAGTGTGTGTGTGTGTGTGTGTGTGTGTGTGTGTGTGTGTGTGTGTTGGGTTATGTGTGGTGGACTGCGATTTAAAAATTAAACATGAAATAAAGAAAAGGAAACCCGAAAGTGTTAAATCCACATTTACCCATATGGAAGTATTTTCAAAGATAGGTGCCAAAAGGTCCTGGATTTATCATGTAATATAATCACACACAGACACACACACACACACACACACACACACACACACATATAATGGAAATCCCATTGATGTTCATGACACTGAGACATAGAATTACATTACTTCCATCATCAAGTATTCATGAGTACATAACATACTACTGGCAAAACGACACTGTTACATTTATCAATATCAGATGCACCTGACATTGCTTTCATGTGAAATATGTCTTTGCACCTTGTACTATCATTCTTGTCTTCTCTTTATTTGAATTTGCATTGTTAGTAGCCATTATTCTGCCGTTTATATTTCGCAATTGCAGCGCTACTAACATTTTTCATGGCAGGTATGAATTATCATTTCTAGACGTCAAAACAAACTAGGTATTTAACGGGGAACTTCGCTTTCGTTGCATTGTTTTATTGTTATTTGGAAGTTCCATTTTCTAACGCACACTAGGTGTTATATCACACATTTCTGAATGTTTGATCGCGACGTGCTCTGAACCAACTGTACTCTGTCGTTTTATTATAAAGGTGTCCTCAGAAGCATACACACTTTGCATTGCTTTCGTGTCACCCTTATATGGTATAAATAGTTGTGTTGAATTAACTTTTGTGTAAAATACATCTCTGTGTGTGAAACTTACATATTTTTTTAACAGTGGTGTGCAGTTTTGATACGAAGTATGTAAATCCTTTTCTGATATTGAGTATATATGTGCGAATAATAGTGATATCAGATGCGTTTGTGCATTGTAGATGTTAGGACTTAACTCTTCTTTTGGATTTCGTCGGACTGTTGTGATGTCCTCTTTGTGATGTTGATCAGTGAACATGGACTGTTGTGTTGATGTGTTCTTTGTGATGTTGATCAGTGAACATGGACTGTTGTGTTGATGTGTTCTTTGTGATGTTGATCAGTCAACATGGACTGTTGTGGTGATGTGTTCTTTGTGAGGTTGATCAGTGAACATGGACTGTTGTGTTGATGTGTTCTTTGTGATGTTGATCAGTGAACATGGACTGTTGTGTTGATGTGTTCTTTGTGAGGTTGATCAGTGAACATGGACTGTTGTGTTGATGTCCTCTTTGTGATGTTGATCAGTGAACATGGACTGTTGTGTTGATGTGTTCTTTGTGATGTTGATCAGTGAACACGAACTGTTGTGTTGATGTGTTCTTTGTGATGTTGATCAGTCAACATGGACTGTTGTGGTGATGTGTTCTTTGTGATGTTGATCAGTGAACATGGACTGTTGTGTTGATGTGTTCTTTGTGATGTTGATCAGTGAACATGGACTGTTGTGTTGATGTGTTCTTTGTGATGTTGATCAGTGAACATGGACTGTTGTGTTGATGTGTTCTTTGTGATGTTGATCAGTGAACATGGACTGTTGTGTTGATGTGTTCTTTGTGATGTTGATCAGTGAACATGGACTGTTGTGTTGATGTGTTCTTTGTGATGTTGATCAGTGAACATGGACTGTTGTGTTGATGTGTTCTTTGTGAGGTTGATCAGTGAACATGGACTGTTGTGGTGATGTCCTCTTTGTGATGTTGATCAGTGAACATGGACTGTTGTGTTGATGTGTTCTTTGTGATGTTGATCAGTGAACATGGACTGTTGTGTTGATGTGTTCTTTGTGAGGTTGATCAGTGAACACGGACTGTTGTTGTGATGTCCTCTTTGTGATGTTGATCAGTGAACATGGACTGTTGTGTTGATGTGTTCTTTGTGATGTTGATCAGTGAACATGGACTGTTGTGTTGATGTGTTCTTTGTGAGGTTGATCAGTCAACATGGACTGTTGTGTTGATGTGTTCTTTGTGAGGTTGATCAGTGAACACGGACTGTTGTTGTGATGTCCTCTTTGTGATGTTGATCAGTGAACATGGACTGTTGTGTTGATGTGTTCTTTGTGATGTTGATCAGTGAACACGAACTGTTGTGTTGATGTGTTCTTTGTGATGTTGATCAGTCAACATGGACTGTTGTGGTGATGTGTTCTTTGTGATGTTGATCAGTGAACATGGACTGTTGTGTTGATGTGTTCTTTGTGATGTTGATCAGTCAACATGGACTGTTGTGGTGATGTGTTCTTTGTGATGTTGATCAGTCAACACGGACTGTTGTGGTGATGTGTTCTTTGTGAGGTTGATAAGTGAACATGGACTGTTGTGTTGATGTGTTCTTTGTGATGTTGATCAGTGAACATGGACTGTTGTGGTGATGTGTTCTTTGTGAGGTTGATCAGTGAACATGGACTGTTGTGGTGATGTGTTCTTTGTGAGGTTGATCAGTGAACATGGACTGTTGTGGTGATGTGTTCTTTGTGATGTTGATCAGCGAACATGGACTGTTGTGGTGATGTCCTCTTCGTGAGGCTGATCAGTGAACATGGACTGTTGTGTTGATCTCCACTTTGTGAGGTTGATCAGTGAACATGGACTGTTGTGGTGATGTGCTCTTTGTGAGGTTGATCAGTGGACGCAAGTGGACGGCACATGAAACTGACTGACTCTTCCCGGATTTCTTGAATTCCTCGGACTGTTGAAGTGTTTTGGTGTTTTGCTGTTTATGACGTTGATGGGTGGACAGGAATGGACAACTCATTCACGAAGTGAACACTACTGAGTATCTGTATTTAAATTACAACTTAGAATGAAACGGGAAAAAAATCAAGTGACTAATGTGCTACAAATTATCAAATAATCATTTATTGTCCATATAAATATAAACGTTGTTGTGTGAAGTAATACAGGAGTTCAAGGACTGTGTTTGACTGTAACCTACTGCAAATTCAACTACAATAAGTCCATCTTTCTTTACAGTTTTCATGTCATCATTTATGTTTATTTACCTTTGCTTTTTCATTTTGAGTTGTGTGATGTATATGCATTGAGATGAAAATGGTTGAGATTATTTTCGAAATGGAACTTCAAATATTACGCTTTACGTATTGAGTCTGAAAATTTGAAAATATAATTCATTTTGTGTCACTTCTTTGAAATAATGTTTCTGACTATACATTTTAAATCACATCATATATTTTTTGCAGCATTGTAGGATGTTACGTTTTAAGTACTGAACCTGTTATTCAAGAATTTACAATGATGAATTCCAGTGGTGCTTCTCATTCAAAAATTGGGTTTCTTTATATCCATGTTATAATAATTCATTTTTCATCTGTTGCATGATAAATTACGTGCTTTATTTATCTACTTTCATATTTCTATTTCATCTTGATATATTTTACTCCTTTTTTTTCCTTTTTATTCATCCTTTGACATTTGACATTCATGTGTGCGTCAAACCAGGCTCTTGGCTAACAGATTGTGTGGTGTTAGTGACAAACCATTGAATGTACACGCCTTTTCCAATGGGTCTGATAAAAAGTAAATGTTTTGAATTGTATTGCATTGTATTGATACGTTCATGTACATCCTTTGGCGAGAGGCTGAGGTAAAAAATATGAACAAACCACCACTACCACCACCCTTGCTCTGTTTCGTATGAATGATACCGATTATTCAGAAAAATAGTGAAGTGCACCAGCCACCATGGTGAAAGTGGTTAGCGTCAAAGAATGACGACTGTGAGGATGTGGGTTCAAGACCCAGCAGAGGTGAATGTTGTCAGCCTGTGGCCGGCTTTCACCCAAAGTTGAGAGTGAATCGGGCTCAAACTGGAAGACTGGGACCACACAGTAGAGGATCATCCAATTGACGTCAGCGTCTTTGGGACTGTTGTTCAAATTTCCTGATCAACACTGCAGGTGTCAGTATCTCTCAGGCCTGGTTGACGCCTGGATGATTTATGAAAGAAAGTGTAGAGTTCAGACTTATCACGCAGTCACAAACATAAATTGGATTTCCATACCATAATGGTCATCATCCTCATCCTGACTGATATAGATACAGAAAGAAAATGTCCCAGATTCTGTGGCTTTTTATACCATGCTCTCAAGCTGATCCAGTTTTGATCCCCCTCTACACTCATGCTCGCGGTGAGTTCCTGTTGAGGTCTTGGGTGTCGGCCGATTGACGAGGGACTGTCGTCGGAGGGATGCTGTGACAGTCTCCACTCTGGAGTGGACACTCATTCAGTCTGGTTCCCGCGAGCATGCAATTTCTGTCGTCTGTAAGGGACTGGGTATGTGGTGTCGTTCATACGCTGAAGCAGGGCAGGCAGAACTGAACACCACCAAACTGACTTGGCAGCAGTATCGGATTTCTTCTGGTGTTCGGCATTCTGGCTAATTTTCAAGCCAAAATTGGTATCAACAAAAGCATTTCCAGAGAAATGAAATATACCATGGACAGATACACACACGCACACACGCGCGTGCACGGACAAGTGAAAGAGACTCACGGTTTTTCACACATGAGGCAAAAAAAAACCTTCACCTCTGAAAGTATCAACTTTTGTCACGAAAAAATATATTTTGGCGCATTGTATATAGTCTTGTTCTTTGTCAGTTTTACATTTGCAGAGGAAAGAATTTGTCTGGCATGAGTTTTCTTTGCTGTCGTGTTAATTGCGTTCAGAGATTTGAAAGTTCTGAACGTGTCGTCGTTTGTCTGAATTAATCTGTGTATTCTTATGTAGTAAAGAGGCAGTGTAGGTAACTGACATTGCACCAAGCTTGCACACTCCACCCTTCGCCCAACACCAGCCCTCCTTCCCTCTCCACCCCGTCTCCATTTATACAATGCATTATATTGTTTTACTTTTTGCAACAACGGATTTCTCCGTGTGAAAAGTGGGTTTGGGGAGAACGAATTGCGCAGTGCAGAGCAACCTGCATTGTGTATTTGTTTCACTGTTTAAGTGGAATTTTCCAGATTTTTCTAAGCGAAAGCTCTTTCGTAGCTGTGGGACCTTTACGTGCGCTGAGCATGCCACTTGCGGTGTTCAGTTCATCGTCCCATCCGGAAGACTAGCACACAGACCACCACTGAAGGCTGAGTGGATGGGGCCGGGAGGGGGATTAGGAGGTGGTTGGGGTGGGTTATTAAAATCACGGTCTATGTATGGCACTCGAACCTGGGACAATTGCTTTTACACTTGTCTTACCGTTCCACGTTGCTTGCAGAATAAAGTGTACAAAATACTGAATGGTGCATATCAGTTCTCTGTTTTTGTCTGGTTGTCTATCTCTGTTTTTCTATATTTGTCTTTCTTACCTCTCTGTCTCCCTCTTGCACCTGTTTCAACACACACACACACACACACACACACACACACACACACACACACACACACACACACACACATGTCTATATTTAGAGAGGGGGGAGTGGTAAAGAGAGCCAGAAAAAGAGATGAGAGAAAGGAAAGAAAGACACATAGACTTATTTTCAGAGGAACAGAAAGGGGAAGACCAACACACACACACACACACACACACACACACACACACACACACACCTGTCTATATTTAGAGAGGGGGGAGGGAGTGGTAAAGAGAGCCAGAAAAAGAGATGAGAGAAAGGAAAGAAAGACACATAGACTTATTTTCAGAGGAACAGAAAGGGGAAGACCAACACACACACACACACACACACACACACACACACACACACACACACACACACACACACCTGTCTATATTTAGAGAGGGGGGAGGGAGTGGTAAAGAGAGCCAGAAAAAGAGATGAGAGAAAGGAAAGAAAGACACATAGACTTATTTTCAGAGGAACAGAAAGGGGAAGACCAACACACACACACACACACACACACACACACACACACACACACACAGAGATAGAGAGAGAGACAGAGAGAGAGAGAGAGAGAGAAATAAACAGACACAATCACTCACTCACACCTCCACATCCCATCCACTCACGCCCCTACACTTACACACACAGTATACTAAAACACACACACACACACACACACACACACACACATTTACACCCCCTACCCCCACCTGTACCCAACACACAATACACTTAGTGTACAAAGAAAGAACAGTGATGTGTGTCCAAGCACACTTCTAAATGTTATAACGTACCACCACACAAGCATTCTTGTCAGTCGATAATCATTTTCGTAGAACTCCTCCAACAGGAACTTAACTTTCGGTTCGCACTTTTGCAGCTCCAAATCTGTATAGCAGGGGCCTGCTATGTGTGTGTGTAATGTATGAAAATGTATGAAAGTATACACTCTGTGGGCCTGAGTGTTGACTTTTTTAAATGAGTGTTTGAAATTGGGTCATTGTCAAAACAAACACTGACGTCACCAGTACAGACGGGATCGAGAAAGTGTTAGGACGTGTGTGCAGGCGATAAGAGAATAGAAATGAAGAGTGTTTCAATCGACATGAAAGTGGATCCAGTGATGAATTTGTTCCAACAGGAGTTGTGCAGTTGGAAGTTATCAGTCCAAAAAACGTATCCCAGCATACCAAGAGTTTGTGTGATTTCTTCCTTGAGTGAAACTCCCTTCGCCATGTTGTCTGAGTGAGTGGTGGTTTTGATCAGCCCGTGGAGGGTAAGTTTGTACAGTTGTTTGTGCAGTTGTGACTTAAAGATTAAAAGTTTAACGTTCTGGTAGTCTTTTACTTCCACAGGGGTAGTGAACTCACATCCACATTGTCTTGGGCTCGGCATTGGAAGGCTGGGCCCAATTGTTTCCTTTTACCTTTGTTTAGCCTTCCCCACCTGAAGTCAGGAACCCAATTACACGGGTGAAGTGGGAAAAATCAAAGTAAAGTGCCTTTCCGAAAGACACAACATCTTGTTGAAACGGCCTCAAAAACGAATCAGTTGTGAACACTGGATCAAAGATCGAACGTCTAGCTGATTATGCCACATCACGTTGTTTCTGACAGAAAAATATTTAACGAGGCAACAGATTGGGTAGAGAAATTATTTGATCAGTTCCTTTGATCTTGTTGATGACGTTATGATATATTCAGTCCTTGTCTGCTGCATTTGTTATATTTCGTTAAGAAATGTGTACAAAGGTAGATAGATAGACAGATAGATAGATAGACAGCCTACACACACACACACACAGGCACACACACACAAAATAGTCTTCACACACACGCACACACACACACACACACACACACACACACACACAATGTATGGGCAAAGTAATGCAGCATATTAATTCAAGTACTGAATGTTAAAACGAAAAAGGAAAGAAGAGCAGCCTGCTCTAAAGGAGAGTATTTTTAGATTTCTCTCAAAGGCCACAAAACCAGTTCGCTGCGTGTATCCAGTGTCTACATATTTGAATAGGTTTTATCAGAGGGACAAGGTGTGCAGAGACCCTACTTGTTTGTGTTGGGCCTGACGGCAGTGTGGCTTGCTCCGCCTTTGAAATCATGTGTCGTCATGCACGTCATGGTAACTGCATGTGGAATGAGGGGTGAAATGGCCGAGTCATTAGAGCGCTGAATTCCCTCCCGAGGTGCCCTTGTTCGATCCCCGGTTTCAGCACACCTTGGGGGTGAAGGGTGGAGATTTTTCCTATCTCCCAGGTCAGTATATGTGCAGACCTGCTCGTGCCTGAACCAACTTCGTGTGTACACACATGCAGAAGATCAAATACGTACATTGATGATCCTGTAATCCATGTCAGCATTCGGTGGGTCATAGAAAAAAAGAACGTGCCCAGCATGTACATCTCTGAAAACCAAGTATGGTTGCCTAGATGGCGGGATAAGAATGGTCATAGGCCTACATGTAAATGTTTATTTGTACGAATACAAATGAACACAGGAGTTGCAGCCAACCAGTGCAGAACAATAAGAAAGAAAGGTTTTGTGAAATGTGTGACTGAAGTGTGCTGGCCAGCACAAGGCATTCAAAATTAATGAGCATACAGGTTTTCAGGGGCATATTTTCTCTGTATCAACTCACAAACATAATTATGCACACAGAGAACAACACAACGCAATGATAAATCATGACACCATTGCTGAACACAGTGAGTCAGTCTTGATTCTGGTGATCAGAACTTATTATAACTCTCCAGTCTCTGTCTCTATCTCTCTGCGTTTTTGTTGTTGTTTTTTTCTTTCTGTCTCTCTTCCCTTCTTCCCCCCTCTCTTTCTGTATACACACACACATACACACACATACACGCACACACACACACACACATATATATATATACATGTGTGTGTGTGTGTGTGTGTGTGTGTGTGTGTGTGTTTGTTTGTCTGTCTGTCTGTCTGTCTGTCTCTGCCTGTCTGTGTGTCTGTGCACATGAGCATGAATGTTATGTTTATGTATGTTTGTGTGTAATTTCTGTTGTCTTCGCAGACAGCCTTTATCTGCTTTTACTTGCAGGAGGTCTGAAAGATACATACCGCCATGTCGTCAACTCCCGCTGTGTCACCCTGTGACATGGACAGTCATGTGGACAGTGCTGTACAGGGAAGGGACTGGACAGTCCTTCATCAGCTGATGGAGTCAGGTCAGCTGACTGACCAGCAGACAGCAAGGGTCATTGTGGAAGTGACCAAGCACGGTGATGGTCAGCAGTTCTCACAACACGTCTTACCTTTCTGCAGCAGAGCACAGTTGGATTCTGCAATGACAGAGCTGATCTCTGCAGGCCTCTGGGTACATGTCTACAATCTGTCACTTTATGTTGGACAGGAACATTCCAAATGGCAAGTTGGTCTGGTCTCCCTGGACAATCATCTCATTGCATTAGTTGCTGAAGGAAAGTGGAAAGAACTTGGTGCACTTGTACAGAATGATACTCGTGTCTCAGCTGCCCAGAAACAGTGGGCAATGCTGCAAGCCTGCCAGCGTGCATCGCAGTTTGAGATCATAGAGAACGTTCTTCCACAATGCGATGACGAGGATTTGGACCGTGTTCTGAAAAAATTGGTGTCACGTGGTTTGTGGTTGGCTGTGGGATCTCTGTTCAGACAGCGACCTGCACTTAGTGAGACTCAAAAAGTGTGGGCCATTGAAAAAGTTGCAAGGGAAGCAACAGAATGGGAGTTGAACTCATTTTTTCACAACTACACAAAAGACCAGCTGGTCTCTGTGTCCAAACTGCTCATGGCACAGCAACTGTGGTGGGTCTTCAGTCTGCTGCTGAAGAAAGATTCCCACATGTTTTCACAGTGCATATTACCAGCTTTTGAAAATACAGACATTGACTTGTTCATGAGCTATCTCTTGTCTGTTGGTGACTGGGAGAGAGTCCAGAAATTGCTGAGGATTGTTCAGGCAAGGAAAACCCAGTGGAAAATTGGAGATGTCATTATCCAAGGAGAACAGATTTTGTGGGCTTCTCAAGAGCAGTGGAGAAAACTAACCACTTCTATACGCGATGCTTCAGTGCTGGCATGGGTTATAGAGGTTGCCACCATGAGAGGAAGATGTAATGAAATAATGGAAATTATTGTGGACTTATGTCAGATTTCCCTGACACCATTTGCCTTAAACATTCTTGTTAACCAGGGCTACATAGGTAATGCTGTCAGACTGTTGTTTCGCTTTGTGCGTGAGACAATGACAACAGATCATCAGGAAGAGGAGTTTTGGAAACTTTTGAAAAACTGTTGCTTTGGTTTGAAGAGAGGCACTGAAGTCTTCACCAAAGTACGAGAAGAACAATTTGAGGAAATACGGAAATGGTTCTCCAATAACCGGCTGAAAAACATATTCTTCACCTCAGCTGTCAGCATAATCACACAGTCGTTGTGTGGTCACCTTGATACATCAACGGAGCCTATGTCTGCTGAAGTTCATGTGGAGGAGACACTTGAAAAGATTCTGAGAGAAATGAGATCAGATTCATCTAGTTTGCCTCAAAGTATACATCGCCTTTGTCCGGAATTTAAGGTTGCTTCAACAAACAACAGCACTTTTAATCCTGTCTTTGCTCTGTTGTTTGTTCGCGCAGCCATGAGACACATGAACAGTCCACAACGTTGGCGATATGACTCAGAACCTTTCTTGTCCATTCTGACCACAGTTCCGGTAGTGCCAGGAATACAGAGAGAAGCCCTGAAAATCACGCTGAAAGAAAGGAAATGGCAGATTATCTCCCTGGCAGATTTGACATACGTGGGGGAACAAGTGCGGAGGATGTTGTTCTCCTCAGCTGTGCAGTGGAAGCAATGGGATCTTGTCAAACAGTGGGCAGACCACACCCTGAGTGACGATCAGCGGAACTGGGCTCTGGAAAAAGCCTGCAAGGAAAAACAGTGGGATGTCTGTCTTCGGCTGGCAGAACATGGACTGACAGAAGATGAAGTGACACGTGTCCATTTTCTTGTTGCCATGAACGCAGACTGGGAAGTTGTCCTCGACCTGTACAAACACGAATCTGATATCAGTGAAGTCAACAAGCTCCTGTCCAAGGGAAATCATCAAATGGTAAAAGTTGGTGAGAAGCAAGAACAAGAGCAAAATCAAAGAGTATTGGAACTGGCGAATCTGGAAGCTGAACTGAAAACCAGAATGGTGTCGTTTGAAACGTTGGAGTCAGCTGTGGCACAAGGTGACTGGCAGGTTGTTGTGTTCACCGTTCGACAGAGACCGACGGCGGACAACGTGAGCAGGGCCCTGAAAGCAGCAGTGGCCAGTAAAGCCTGGTCTGTGGTGACTGAGCTGTTCAGAATGGGAATCCAGACATTTGATCAACACCCCTCCTTTCTAGAGGTGGTCAGAAACCAGCAATGGGGCGTGTGTAGAGTGATGATTAAACAAGGACTGAACACTGATCAATACATGGACGCTATTCCCACACTGATGGAACAGAACCAGTGGATTCTGGTTGGCAAGATGATGGCCTATATAGATGATGATGCAGTCAGATGGCACACCATGCAGTGTGCCTTGCAGAGGAATGAAGGAAGTGTGGTCAGTCAGTGCATCCTGGGCATGACACAAGAGCTGTCCATCCAGGGAAGAGAGGACCTGTTCCACACAGCTGTCATCACTGACACCTTGCAGGCAGTCACACCACTGGTGACAGAGAAGGACGACACAGGTGTGCGGCATCGTGGCATTGCTTTACAGCAGGCTGTCAGTCAACAACAGTGGGACATTGTGGACCTCTGTCTGCATCACCATGCTGACATCAACATGCCTGATGAAAAAGGAGATTCACTAATACAAAGGGCAGCACAGAGGGAAGACTGGGACACAGTGATGGCTTTAGCCGAGAGAGGAAGAGACCCTTCTCGGCTGGACAGTACCGGGATGTCAGTGCTTCATCAGGCCATCAGAGGAGAAGAATGGACGTGTGTGGAATCATTGATCATCTTGTGTAGCACCCTTTACCTGTCTGCCACACACAGTGGTGAACAACGCACTGCTCTTGAGATGCTGATTGACGCAGGTCGGGAAGACATTATTCAGGATGCATTGTCACGGAAAACATACCAATGGACAGGGGTGAATAGGTGGGGAGAAACTGCTCTCCACGTGATGTGTCTGTGTGGCATGCACAATGACATTTGCCCATTCTTGGGTGAGGGAGTTAATCCTCTATCTGTCACGCACGGGTGTCATTCAGTATTGTCATATGCAGTGATGTCACGTGCACAGCCCACCCAAATGGTGTCAGAGTGCATTTCTCTTGGTTTCAGCACACACCAGCCACACATCACCCAAACCATGCAAACACAAGACGAATCCTTTCTGTCACCTGTGCAACTGTCTGTAATGCGTGGTCTGCCTGTGATAACACGGATGCTGTATGAATCAGGATCCTGTTCCTTCAGGGAACTGTTCCTCGCCCTGCCAAAGCTCCTCACCCTCACCAATGAGTGCAGTATCAGAAAATGTACCCTGTACAAGGAGTTTTTGAGGCAAATTGTAAAGATCAACATACAAACTAAAAAACACCTGACAGCTGAAGCGCCGAAGCGCCTGATCAAGAGAGCAGCTCGATACCTGATAGAGGTATCCACCACACCACGCAGTCTGAAGTCCATGTGCCGCCTGGTGATTTCTCACTCCCTGAAGATCAGTCCTGCCCGGGACAGAGATGTCTCCCAGCTTCCCATTCCCCAACCCTTGAAGAATTACGTCTCATTTTCTGATCTCTTGCATGCAGACAGTAGTTCTGACATTGCTGGAGAAAATGATGGTTCCGACAGTGATGGAGAAGAGAACAGCTCTGGTTCCTGGTCTGACTCCTACAGTTCTGACGACTATAACCAGTGGTATTCAGATGATGAAAATGACTGGTCTCACTACTACAGTTCTGACGACTATTACCAGAGGTATTCAGATGAAAATAAGATTGACTACTGGTATTGGTCTGATGATTGAGAGTGTCAGGCGAACAGTAGAGAGTGGACTGCAACACGTTCTGGAGGAACAAGGTTTTACCCATTAAAGACAAGATTTCTCAAGACTTCTCTATTGTTCTCAGCTAAGATATCTATCACACGTTGTAAAGTCAGGGGTGGAAGAATTTATCGAGTTGAAAAAGAGTTTTTGTTCACTTTGAAGTAAAAGTGCACCAGTCCACATAAAGCTGTTGGAGCTGCGCTGTAAAGCCTGAAGCGAAATACGCATCTGGAGCCCACTTGGGTACACTGCACTGATGACTGAATTTTTAGAGCACAAATTCTGATGATTTTATATATGATATATCATATGGTATTCATTAATGATGTAACTCATTTTATTTATTTTTGCTTTTGCAGCAGCTTCCGTTACACAGAAACTATTTCCTCACTTTGTCATCAGGTTTATCTTGTTCTGTGACAGTGACATTGCTTTGACAGGAAATATTTTGTCCACATACTATTGATGTATTATGGGCTGGTTTATGCACTGTTTTGATATCAGTTGTGTCGATGCGACCATCGTGACGCCTGTTGATTTAATTTCATATCAGTTTGTCAGATAGTGACATCTGTTAACCGGGTTTATTGTGAACATTACAGTATTTTCCCTTCTTTGTATATGTTCTATTGTTTATTATACAGTTGTCTGGTGTCTATTATTTCAAGTGTGTGTGTGTGTGTGTGTGTGTGTGTAATATAATCACACACAGACACACACACACACACACACACAAACACACACACAAACACACACACACACACACACACACACACACACACACACACACATATATATATATATATATATATATATATATATATATATATATATATATATATATATATATATAATGGAAATCCCATTGATGTTCATGACACTGAGACATAGAATTACATTGCTTCCATCATCAAGTATTCATGAGTACATAACATACTACTGGCAAAAAGACACTGTTACATTTATCAATATCAGATGCACCTGACATTGCTTTCATGTGAAATATGTCTTTGCTCCTTGTACTGTCGTTCTTGTCTTCTCTTTATTTGAATTTGTTTTGTTAGTGGCCATTATTCTGCCGTCTATCTTTCGCAGTTGCAGCGCTACTAACATTTTTCATGGCAGGTATGAATTATCATTTCTAGATGTCAAAACAAACTAGGTATTTAACGGGGAACTTCGCTTTCGTTGCAGTATTTTATTGTTATATGGAAGTTCCATTTTCTAACGCACACTAGGTGTTATATCACACATTTCTGAATGTTTGATCGCGACGTGCTCTGAACCAACTGTACTCTGTCGTTTTATTATAAAGGTGTCCTCAGAAGCATACACACTTTGCATTGCTTTAGTGTCACCCTTATATGGTATAAATAGTTGTGTTGAATTAACTTTTGTTTAAAATACATCTCTGTGTGTGAAACTTACATATTTCTGAACAGTGGTGTGCAGTTTTGATACAAAGTATGTAAATCCTTTTCTGATATTGAGTATATATGTGCGAATAATAGTGATATCAGATGCGTTTGTGCATTGTAGATGTCAGGACTTGACTCTTCTTTTGGATTTCGTCGGACTGTTGTGATGTCCTCTTTGTGATGTTGATCAGTGAACATGGACTGTTGTGTTGATGTGTTCTTTGTGATGTTGATCAGTGAACATGGACTGTTGTGTTGATGTGTTCTTTGTGAGGTTGATCAGTGAACATGGACTGTTGTGTTGATGTGTTCTTTGTGATGTTGATCAGTGAACATGGACTGTTGTGGTGATGTGTTCTTTGTGATGTTGATCAGTCAACATGGACTGTTGTGTTGATGTGTTCTTTGTGAGGTTGATCAGTGAACATGGACTGTTGTGGTGATGTGTTCTTTGTGAGGTTGATCAGTGAACATGGACTGTTGTGGTGATGTGTTCTTTGTGATGTTGATCAGTGAACATGGACTGTTGTGGTGATGTGCTCTTTGTGATGTTGATCAGTAAACAGCTCTTTGTGATGTTGATCAGTGAACAGCTCTTTGTGAGGCTGATCAGTGAACAGCTCTTTATGAGGTTGATCAATGTATAGCTCTTTGTGATGTTGATCAGTAAACAGCTCTTTGTGATGTTGATCAATGAACAGCTCTTTGTGATGTTGATCAGTGTACAGCTCTTTGTGAGGATGATCAATGAACACGGACTGTTGTGGTGATGTGTTCTTTGTGATGTTGATCAGTGGACGCAAGTGGACGGCACATGAAATTGACTGACTCTTCCCGGATTTCTTGAATTCCTCGGACTGTTGAAGTGTTTTGGTGTTTTGCTGTTTATGACGTTGATGGGTGGACAAGAATGGACAACTCACTCACGAAGTGAACATTGCTGAGTATCTGTATTCAAATTACAACTTAGAATGAAATGGAAAAATATCAAGTGACTAATGTGCTACAAATTATCAAATAATCATTTATATTCTTTATAAACATAAACGTTGTTGTGTGAAGTGATACAGGAGTTAAAGGACTGTTAACCTAACCTACTGCAAATTCAACTACAATAAGTCCATCATTCTTTACAGTTTTCATGTCATCATTTATGCTTATTTACTTTTGCTGTATCATTTTGAGTTTTGTACTGTAAAAGAATTAGATACAAATGAATGAGATTGTATTCTAAAAACGGAAACATATTTGTTCAAATATTTGGTTTTACTTTTTGAGCCTACAACTTTGAAAAATATGATTAAATTTGAGTCAGTTCTTCGGAATGATGTTTCTTGCTGTTCGTTTTAAATATATATATATGAATATATATATATATACACACACACACGCACACACACACACACACACACACACACACACACACATATATATATATATATGAATACACACACACACACACACACACACACACACACACATATATATATATATATATATATATATATATATATATAAATTATATATATCTCCTGGGATGGAGTGATTGGAAAGCACGGTGTGGGCCACTGCAACCCAAATGGACTGCTTTTGCTTCAGACCTGTGCAGAGCACGAACTGCTGATAACCAACACAGTTTTCTGCCTCCCTACCCGTAACAGGACGTCATGGATGCACCCTCGCTCAAAGCATTGGCATCTCATCGAATATGTCATCGTCAGGAAAAGGGATAGGCAAGATGTACGTGTAACAAAGACCATGTGCGGCGCCGAGTGTTGGACAGACCATCGCCTTGTAGTCTCGAAGCTGAATATTCGAATCCAGCCCAAGAGACGCCCCCAAGGCCAGAAGGCTCCAAAACGGCTCAACATCGCTAAGCTGAAAAACATCACCATCAAACAGTCCTTTGTGGAGCTGCTGGAAGATCGTCTGGAATCCGCCTCTCTGGACAACCAGAATGTGGAGTCTGACTGGAGGACCCTGCGTGAGCTGATCTATAATACAGCTTCAGAGACCCTGGGACCCATGACCAGAAAGCACAAAGACTGGTTTGATGAAAACTGTGATGAAATCAAGCAGCTTCTGGATGAGAAACGCCGTCTGCATCAAGCCTACCTGAGCAACCCAAAGTCCACATCAAAAAAGGATGCGTATGATGCCATCCGCAGGACTGTTCAGCAAAAGTTACGCCAGATGCAGGATAAGTGGCTGAGTGACAAAGCTGATGAGATCCAGGGATATGCTGACAGGCACGATATGAAGAGGTTCTATGATGCCTTAAAAGAAGTCTACGGCCCCACATCCTCAGGATCATCCCCCCTCCTCAGTGCAGATGGGAATACCTTGATCACCGAGAAGGAGAAAATTCTCGAACGCTGGGCTGAGCATACATATATATATATATATCACTTACCATGGTGAAATGGTTCGCGACAAAAACTGACTGACTGTGAGGATGCGGGTTCAAGACCCAGCAGAGGTGAATGCTGTCAGCCTGTGGCCGGTTTTCACCCAGAGTTGAGAGTGAATCTGGTTCAAGCGGGAAGACTGGGACCACACAGCACAGGATCTTCCACTGGACGTCAGCGTCTGTGAGAGTGTTTGCTCAAATTTCCTGACCAACACTTCAGGTGTCAGCATCTCTCAGGCCTGACTGATTCTGGGATGTGTTCTGAAAGAAAATCTCATCAACTTTATCACGTAGTCCCAAACCTAAAATGGTCCTCCATTGCTGAATCATCATCCTCATCCCGATTCCTCATGATCATAGAAAACAAAATTATGCCAGATTCTTGTTCCTTTCATACCGCGCTATCATTTGGACAGTTTCGATCCCCTACCTTATCCATACATTGGGTAAGTTTCTGTCAAGGCCTTCGGTGTGGGCAGGTTCATGGAAGGTTGTTTTAGGAGAGACGTAGTGGCGGTCTCTACAATGGAGTGGACACTCACTCAGTCTGGCTGTGCGAGTGAGCGATTGTAGTCATCTATCTGTAAGGGACTAAGCAGGTGGTGTCCTTCATATGTTGAATCAGAATGGACACTGGTAAAAACCACAGAACTGACTCGGCAACAGTGTAAGGTCTCCTTTGGTATGTGGCTTCCTGGCCAATTTTTAAGCAAAATTTGGTGTCAACACAGCATTTCTAGAGAAAACGAATTTACTATGGGGACACACACACACACGCGCGCGCGCGCGCGCGCGTAAACACACACACACACAAAACAAACACGCGCGCGGACAACTGGAACAGCTTATAATACAGATTCATGTTGTTCACACACATGATGCAAAAACACCTACACATGTTATAAACACAGTAGTTAGGCAAATTATCATCTTTTGTCAGGAAAGAAAGCGTTTTGTCATTGACTTGTTCTTTGTCAGTTTAGACTTCAAAGAAGAAAGAATTTGTCCAGCTGTAGTTTGTTGTGTCAAATGCGTTCAAAGATTTGAAACAGTTCTTAAATCAACGTGTCGTCGTTTGTTTTAGCTAATCTGTGTATTCTTAAGTAGTAAAGAGGTAGTGTTGGTTACTGATATTGTCCTAAGCTCCCACCCACCCCACACCCCCAACACCCCGACCATCCTTCCCTCTCCACCCCGTCTCCATTGATGTACAAACTATCTTGTGTTGTATTTAGTTTTTGTTGCAAGATATTTCTGTCAGTGAACTTCGGGTTCCCCTCTCCGGGGAGAAGGCGTCGCATAGTGCAGCGTCACCCCTTTTTTTTCTGCCTGCAATTGTATGCGTTTCACTATTCAAGTGGATTTTTCCACAGACTTTTGCAAGCGAAAGCTCTTTTGTTTCTGTGAGATCTTTTATGCGCCCTGGGAGTATGCTGCACGCGGGGCTCGGTTCATCGCCTCATCCGAAAGACTAACACCCAGGCCATCAATCGGGGTCTAGTGGAGGGGGCAGTAATAATTCCTAGGTCGGTGTATGGCACTCGAAAATGGGATAGTTGCGTTGACACTGGGCCGAATAAAGTGTACAAAACACTGAATGGTACTTATCAGTTATCTGGTTTTATTTGTTTTGAATGGGAGTGATGTGGTGCCAAACTCTGGTTGTCTGTCTCATTTTTCTCTGATTTGTATTTTCGTACCTCTGTGTGTGTGTGTGTGTGTGTGTGTGTGTGTGTGTGTGTGTGTGTGTGTGCGTGTGTGTGTGTGTGAGTCTCTCTCTCTCTCTCTCTCTCTCTCTCTCTCTCTCTTTCTCTCTCTCTCTCCAGGAATCAAGAGAGGATAAAGTTCACTTTGTTTAAAAATGTCCCCTGTTGACTGACTTACGAATCCAATTTATTCCCCCCAAAATATTATATATATCCATGCTTTGTTTCGGCTATGTTTATTGTTGGCATCTAATGATGAAACATCATACGTAGTTTTGCTATGTATCTTTATAAAAACACTGCAATTAAGAGAGACATTTATTTCTTAGATCCACTGACAGTTTGTTGTGAAAGACGTTGCATTGTTTATATTACCAATTGCAATGACACATGTAAAACTGTTATTACCCCCTATTCATATGGGGCTATGGCCTTAATTGAATAAACCATCTTGAATCTCTTTCTTTCTTCTTTCAACATACACAGATACACACAGACACAACACACACAGACACACACACACACACACACACACACACACACACACACACACACACGCACACACACACACACACACACACACGCATGTACGCACACGCGCATATACACACCTGTTTGCAAACATACACCTGCTTGCAAACGCATGCGCGCGCGCACACAAAACACGCACACGCGTGCAGTTTCAGCGGCACAGAGAGGATCTTTGTGTCAGATAAAGACACCAAACGTGCGAGTGAGCAAGAGATTGAGACCAACAGACTCATATGTTCATTTCCTTGAGGCCTTAACCTCATAATGAGCAGTAGCAACAACATCGTTTTATAATGAATTCTACAATCAGACAAGCACCACAGGTCCTTGAGGATTCGAGATGTGGTGGAGCAACTGCTGTGACATCTTATTGGTCATGGGAGACTTGAATGCACGGGTTGGAGAGGATCGGAATGGCTTTGAGCACGTCCTTTGTCCACAGGGCGACGGCAAGCGGGCACTGAGATAATGGCGACCACGCTATGAACAACATGAAACACTGTTCGACGGGCGCAATAGCCGAGTGGTTAAAGCGTTGGACTGTCAATCTGAGGGTCCCAGGTTCGAATCACGGTGACGGCGCCTGGTGGGTAAAGGGTGGAGATTTTTACGATCTCCCAGGCCAACATATGTGCAGACCTGCTAGTGCCTGAACTCCCTTCGTGTGTATATGCAAGCAGAAGATCAAATACGCACGTTAAAGATCCTGTAATCCATGTCAGCGTTCCGTGGGTTATGGAAACAAGAACATACCCAGCATGCACACCCCTGAAAACGGAGTATGGCTGCCTACATGGCGGGGTAAAAACGATCATACACGTAAAAGCCCACTCGTGTGCATACGAGTGAACGCAGAAGAAGAAGAAACACTGTTCAAGCACAAACACACACACAAGACCACCTGGACTTCCAGCGACAACAGGACTCGAGGCACGGACTGACCACATCGCAACAGGGCCCAGATGAAGAACGCCTCATGCACCGTGGAGCAGATGTGTGCAGTAACCACCACCACCAGCCAGGCTCAAGGTCAAACTGAAGAGAAAGACGAAACAAACAGGACAGACAATCCAGGTGCCATGATTCCACAAAGCTGACAGACTCCGCGAGCTGTGGAGGCCCGGTTCCAATCTTTCCTGTGCAACACATTTTCAGCTCTCGCTGAACCACAGAATGGTGGGATCAGCTGAATCATGTTATGTCAGCTGCTGGGAAAGATATCTTGGGATTAAACACACACACACACACACACACACACACACACACACACACACACACACACACACACACATATATATATATATATATATATATATATATATATATATATATATACATATATATCCTGGACCAGACACTGTCACAAGGTGAGCATCCCATGACAAAACTGGTCAACACACTAAGACAAGATAACTCTTCCTAAAGAAAGATGATTTTTATTATCTTGATACACACAACGTAAATCTCTGAAGAAAAAAGTACTTCATCTACATACTCCAACACTCACAAGAAAAACAGAATAACAAAATATATACTTATGTGCTTTAACCACCGTTTCCGACCAGTCCACGATCATAAGCAGGTGTTTCCCTAGCACTGAACCGCACAATCCGGTTCCTAACAACCAACTAGACTATAGGAACACCGGTCCCACCTCCTCACAGCTGACCAAAGTCACCAAAGCAGCCAGTCACAGCTCCTCACAACCATCTCGCTTGCCCCAACACCTCACAGCTGACCAAAGCTGCCACAACAGCTGGTCACAGCTCATTGCAACTAACTAGACACTGACATCATCGGCCCCAACACTGGTGAAGCTGACCAAAGCTTCCACAACAGCTGGTCACAGCTCATTGCAACTAACTCGACATTGACATCATCGGCCCCAACACCTTACAGCTGACCAAAGCTGCCACAACAGCCAGTCACAGCTCTTCACAACCACCTAAACGGAGACAGCGTCGACCCCACCTTCCACAGCAGCCGGTCTCAGCTCCTCAAAACCAAGGGAGCCACACACAGCACCAGCCCCAGTTGATGCGATCACCCAACGTGTAGGAGTGGCTGGCGTAGGCCCCACTGCCCGAAGAGCGGCACAGACAGCATTAAAAAGGGAAGGAAATAATCACATCCGTCGATTCAAAATGCATACACTGACACCTCACACAGTCACACATACAGAGAGAGAGAGAGGGAGAGAGAGAGAGAGAGAGAGAGAGAGAGAGAGAGAGAGTTTTGACTCACTTGTGTAAACAAAGTGAGTCTATGTTTTAACCCAGTGTTCAGTTGTGTGTGTGTGTGTGTGTGTGTGTGTGTGTGTGGTAGACTTTAACATTGCCATTTTCTCTGCAAATACTTTGTCAGTTGACACCAAATTTGGCATAAAAATAGGAAAAATTCAGTTCTTTCCAGTCATCTTGTTTGAAACAATATTGCACCTCTCGGATGGGCAAAAAAACAAATTTTAAAAGAAGCCAAATTATATGCAAACTGAATTTACTGTTATATATATATTTTTTTTTATTCTCTAAACTTGGCACTTTGGTCTGATATTCTGACACAACAACAAGACCAGTCATTTTTATAATTTTTTGTTCAATTAAACAGGAACTTCTTTTGCTAAGCATGGAAGTTATATTTATTTTGCATGTCTTTGGTGCAGATAGTAAAAAAGGGATATTAATCTGTATTTAATGCCAGGGGACTTAATTTGCTTTAAACTGATCTTTCTCATCTTAAACATTACATTCTGAAATTATACTCAATACATAAAAAGCTTGTGTGTTTTACTCTTAGTGTAAAGGGCTTTCACTATGTTCATTCACCAAAGTGGTCTTTTTCGGAAAATACTAAAATCAATAAGATGAGTGGACTGGACTTTATAGATCTATTGGCTGAACCCTGAAGGCCATGGGCAAAAATCAACTGAGTACACATGTTTATACACGTTTGTATATATGTGTGTGGGGTTGGGGGTGGGAGATATGGGCGTATGTGTGTGTGCTTGTACAAGTAAGTGTTCATCTCTGTGAGTGTGTGTTTGTGTGTGTGAGTGTGAGTGTGTGTGTGTGTGTGTGTGTGTGTGTGCCGTGGAAGCTGCGATACGTAGACTAGAAATGAGTGTGTGGAGGAGGGGGGTAGAGGAGCGTAGACTAGAAATGAGTGTGTGGAGGAGGGGGGTAGAGGAGGTGCAAGGTAATGTGTGTGTGTGTGTGTGTGTGTGTTGGAGCTCATGTACGTTTATATGTATTTGACTGTGCTTTCATATATGTGAAACTGCATGTTTGGTGGATTTCTGTTGTGCATGTGTGGGTGTGGGTGTGAATGTGTGTCTTCATGTTTTACATTTATTCGCTTATTTATCACCATTGTTGTCTTATTTATTTATTTTTTTATTTTATTTTTATTTATTTATTTTTTTTATTTTTTTAAAAATCATTTTATTAGTATTACTATTATTATTACTACTACATTTTTCTATATTATAATTATTATTCATTTATTTATTTATTTATGTAAGCTTATCTATTATTTATTCCCGTTTTGTTTTTGTTTTTTTGGTTTTTTTGTTGTTGTTTTTTTTGTTTTTTTGTTTGTTTGTTTGTTGTTGTTTTTTGTTTGTTTGTTTGTTTGTTTGTTGTTGTTTTTTTTGTTGTTGTTGTTTTTTCTCAAGGCCTGACTAAGCGCGTTGGGTTACGCTGCTGGTCAGGCATCTGCTTGGCAGATGTGGTGTAGCGTATATGGTTTGTCCGAACGCAGTGACGCCTCCTTGAGCAACTGAAACTGAAACTGAAACTTATACACATTCAAAGCGCGTGCTCATATTCTTCGCGAACGCGATTGACGCCATTTTGTTTCAAGTTGTTGACCTGCCCGTTCAATCCTATATTCAATCGACAATACACGATAACATGTGATAGACAGTTGGAGAAGGAGACCATTAAATATTTATTCAGAGAATGATTTGTGAACGCCTCATCACTTACTGGATTATGCCCCAAACTGCCATAAAAATATCCACAGAATCAGTCGTAATTCACAGTTAAAAATAATAAACCATGAGAGTTAATACCCTTGAATTGATTAAACGTAAAAATTTCCAGTCTTGACTTTTCTCAAAATGAAGTCCTTTTCACTTCATTCGACGTTTAGAAGTACTTGTACTTCTTGGCTCAACATGTTATTAGTTTAACAAAATACTCAATTTTCATATCAACTTTAAAATTATAAAACTAGGATGAACATAAAAGAGAAATTGAATTGACCGTGTCAACCAGGTGTAACTAAACTCGTACATCTATCTAGATCCAGAGAAAACGGCTAAATGTTGCAGTGTGATTGCGGCGATAGCCACGTCTCCTTTACCGCGGACTTAAAAAGAATTTTTAATTGCCTTGAAAGATCTTTTGAATGCCCAAGATACACCAGAACAATATGATTTAAACAGCGTTTTCACTGCGAATAACGCAATCGATTTATCACCCTTTAAAAAAGCATGTTTAAATTATATATTTTTGAACATCAACTAAGGAGCCACGATAGTGTAATGGGTAAGACAGTTTCTTCTTACCCGAGCACGCGGGGTTCGAATCTGCCGTTAGGACTTTTTTTTCTTTTTTCTTTTTCTTTTAACCCGAAGCTTTATAATAACAAATACAGAACACATTTTAGCGATTATATATTTTTAAAAGTGTATCGCCTCTCTTGTTTCAATTGATTTCTACATTAATTTTGTTTCCTCTTCGATGGTTAGTTAGGTGGGAGGGGGGGGGACATTGTCTTGCTTCTCTGTTACCCTCTGAAACTAAACTTTATTCATTTCAACTCTCTCGATATGGTATTACGAGCGCGCGCTGTGTGTGTGTGTGTGTGTGTGTGTGTGTGTGTGTGTGTGTGTGTGTGTGTGTAGTCTATTGACAGTTATTGTCGATTCTTTCATTTGACTAGTTTTAATCTATTTTATGGTGTGCCTTATAATATTAAGTATGTGGCTGTAATAGCAAAAAAATGGGCCACGTTTTGTGCATACCCACACACGCATGCATACTCACACAAGTGTGCAAGTGCGCCCGCATGTTACCTCCACAGCGTCAATGCTTGACTTAAGCTTGGCAGCCTCGAACTCCTCAGTCTCTCCAGACATGATCTGTCCTTCAGTGATACTAGCAGCTTTGTTCTGCTCTTGGCTGCACATCTCGAGTTGGTTGTTTATTGTAGGTCCCCACATGAACCTGTTTTCAAATAATATTATACAGAAGTAATGCATACAATATTTGATTATTGATATTTTTTGTTTTGTTTTGTTTTTTGTCCTTATCCCGCTTCCCCCGTCCCGCCTCTCACACACACCCTTCCAGTATTATGGGTTTTTTTCTTTCTCCAATCACTGACACTCACCCTCTCCATTTTAGATTTTGTACTTTATCTTTTCCACATTCTGTTCTCTCTCTCTCTCTCTCTCTCTCTCTCTCTCTTCCTTTCTTAGTCCCCTCCCCCTCACACCCCCTCCCCTCCAACCTCAACCGCCCCCCTTTTCATTCGAATATACAGAAATGTCGATTTCTAATTAATAATAACAATAACCATTATGATAGAAATTAGAAATAATAATAATCCAAATAATAATAATATCTTTTATTTTCAGTCTAATATCATCATCTTAGATGAACAGACTATAAATAAATAAACGAACGAACATCTCGAGTCTCTCATTGCAAAGGCCAAGGTTGTTGGGGTTTTTTCTGCAGTGGCTGCCAGACACAGTGGCCATATTCCCCAGCAGGGCGCTGATGGACAAGGACGTTGCAGAGCTGAACAATGGTCTGTTGCGCCAGGTGGTTGAAGGACCGCCGTGAAGAAATCCCGCACATACAGCACAGCCTAGGCTTGGAACCATCACATGAAACGTGAGAGTCACTTGCCATGACCCAAGTGTCTCTAAAACCTTTCGTGTGATGGCTCCGTTTGTTTGTTTGTGTGTGTGTGTGTGTGTGTGTGTGTGTGTGTGTGTGTGTGTGTGTGTGTGTGTGTGTGTGTGTGTGTGTGTGTTTCACGTCTGTCAGTCCAAGTGAGCCATCTCCGGAAAACCCAGACATACTACAATACTTGTATTCTAAAAAAGCAGCAAATTTTTCTGTACCCTTGCCTGAAGAAGCTGAATACAAGTTTTAAAGACATGAAGAGCCTACTGTTGTTGATATTTTTTTTAATATTTTACCAGTCTTGGTATTTACCTCAGTAATATATATATCATGTGTGTGTGTGTGTGTGTGTGTGTGTGTGTGTGTGTGTGTGAACAACGCAACAAAATCAGACGATGTGTGTCAAGCACAGTTGTAGTCATGTGATCATTTCAGCCAATGGCCGCAACTCTGAGACACACCCCGTTTGCAACAGAAAGCTGAAGATGGCTTCTCGGTGCTCTTGATGATCGCCCCGGCTTCAAAAGTTCAATTAGCTCTCATTTCTTCATTCAGTGTTGGATCAATTCCGAAATGGATCAAACCTGAAAAGACATGAAAACCACATGTTTTTTTTCTTTTTACATAATAATTGATGTGTGCATGGTGATAAGTGAAGGGTGTGTCAGTTGTTTGTTTTTTTTCTCTTTGATTTTTGCTGACGGACATTCTATTTTATTTTAAGTGAGCCTAAAGAGAATTTTCTCTTTTTGGTTGAAGTAGATAATAAAGTATTTTGAATTGAATTGAACTGAATTGAATTAACCGGTCAGATTCCAGTTTGACCAGTAAAGAAATACGAACTTGTGCAGGGTGTAGTAAGACTAAGAACGTGAACATAGGTGTAGCAACAATTTGACCGAGGATATGGGTGCAACAGTAATATGAAAGTGTATGGAGGTGAAATAACAACAGGCAGACAGACAGACAGATTCCTATATCTAGCCATCAGAGAGAGATAGAGCTGTACAATAAGTTGTGAGATGGGGGTATGTTACTATGGCTGCGATCTTCAGTTGAGCCGTGGCCTGGTGGTAACGCGCCCGATGAGGAAGCTAGCGTCCACGAGTTCGTGTCCCTAGCGGACCAGGATATTGTTTTTACTCCGTTGAGTGACGGGTGATGGCGACAAGCTCACCCTGAGGACAGCAAAGTGAATCCACACGTAGACACATCTGTGGTGGCTGAAGTCAATACAATACAATACAATACAATACAATGCAATACAATACAAAGCAAAATGGTTTATGGGTCAATCTAAGCTGTAATGTCCTGAGCTGACTTTACATTTACCCATGGAATATGGGATATAATCTATTTTTGTTTTGTCAGCATTTCTTACTTTGTTTTCCTGGTCTTTTATGCTTTGTTTCTTCCTTTTTAATTAGAAGGAGAAGGAGGAGGAGGAATACAATGATAATGTATATACCACTGAATCTTGTGCAAAATACAAATCAAAGCGCTTTTACACCAGTCATTCACACACATGCATAATGCGGATTCAAAAACAAGACAAAAAATAGAAATTGAAGGGATATTGTCGACCGGAAACGGAAACAGGAAGCGTATGAGAGAGGTATTCCGGAAAGAGGTGGGCTTTAAGACCAGACTTGAAAGAGCTGAGTGCAGAGGTTTGACAAAAGAGAAAGAGGGGAATCGTTCCAAGTGAAAGTTCTAAAGACAGATAAAGAGCGACGGGCCGACTGTGGAGTGTTCGGACCTGGGAACGCAGAAAACAGTGGGTCTGACGCTGACCGTAGAGAGTGATGAGTTGTGTGTGGAGGTGAAGACAGTCACATAAGACAGGAAGACGCAGATTTGTTCAGATCAACACACTTGTAAACTGATGGGTGATGATGATGGAGTCTCCGGTCGGTCCGACGGATGAGTAGGCAGGCAGGCTTATCTGTCGGTGTGTGTCCTCATATGGGAGAAGAGGCACAGCACTTCCTACATGTGTTGCAAGGGAAAACGTCTCCAGAAGTTGAGCCCTGCTTCCTTCGCTCACGCTTCTCCTTAATGGCCAGCGTTCTCTTGTTTTCAAACGTCTTTATGCCACTAGAGCACAGCATCCTCCAGCGAGAGCGGTCAAGGGCATCAATTTCCCAGGAAGCGATGTCAATGTCACAGGCTTTGAGGTTTGTCTTCAAGGTGTCCTTGAAGCGCTTGCGGGGTCTTCCACGTTCACGGTGGCCTTCCTTCAGCTGGCCATACAAAAGCATCTTCTGGATGGGTAACACACTTCTAAACTTATCAGTAAAGTCCTATTTCAGCATCCTAAATTCAGGAACCTATTTCATCGGAATTTTTCATCATATATGAAACGATATTACCATTAGTAGATGTTGTAACCCATTTTCAATGGATTTCGACTCTTATTTTGTTCGATGTTGCCCTCAATTTTGATGCAGATTCAGTCACTAAACTATCGTGTTACCATCTTGCCTTTTCTGTTTTTGGTCCCACAAACCATGAAAATGTAACTAATAGGTGCAATGATTCAGGACGCTAAAATAGGACATCACTTCCTCGTTTGATGTCATTTGTATTTTGGTTTGTCGCTGATTTTGTGACTAGCGTGTGGTCCCGAAGTGTAGTCGGTTAGGCGTTGGACCTCTGATTCAGTGTTCACGAGTGATCAGGGTTCGAGGCCCCGTTTCGACGTAATGTTGTGTCCTTGGGAAAGGCACTTTACTCTGAATTTCCTCACTATGCCCAGGTGCAAATGGGTATCCGACTTCGACAGGGAAAGGTTAAGACGGCGGAAAGAGTGGATTGGGACTTTCCTTCCTTCGCCGAGCTCTGAATACAGAGGGTACGAATTCACTGTTCAGATGGCTGTAAATGGAAAGGGACCTCTGTGTGTGACTTTAATTGAGTTGTTTATTTAGAAACAGCTGGGGTTTTATCTGAATGGGCAAGACGTGACCTTAATGCTTTCAGTATTTTCTCCTCTCGAAGTTGGCCCTGTCTTTGAGAGATGACGGTCCAGAGACACAAAAGCGGATGAAGAGCGGATGGGAGCGGTAACACGAACACTACCATGGTTCCATACACCCCTTGAAAAGCGTTCACACCGCCAGCGAGCACTGTCATGACGAAACCAAAGAGGAACCAGCGCACATAGTTTGTGACAGATACTTTCAACAACATGTGGATCGAAGAAAACAATGGTCTCTCGGTGGGAGAAAGTAAGATTCTGTAACTTGGTGTCCTGAGGTAGACGATAACCTGACCAGCCACACTTGTTAAGCTCAAGACCAGATTGGCTGTCACAATAACTGTGAACCATTTGAACTCTTGACCGCAATTATAGTGGTCAAATAAAGCCAGACGGCATAAACCTGACTGACCATCAAGACCCCAGAGTGAGAGTCCAGGTAAAAACGGAATCAACGAAAACACAGCTCCAACAAACCAAGCAAAAACAGGTGCCACAAGTGCTGGCTTTTTGATGCATGTGCAGAAATCACTGGAAAAACAAACGGCAACGTGATTCAACGTGATGGCCCATGTGATAAATACCGACACCTCATAGGATAAAAATGAAAGAAAACCACTCATTTCGCAAGTCAAACTACCGGTCCATGTCTTCTCGATTCGGAAATATTTTCCATAAAATAGTCTATCTGCTGCCAGGATAATGCTAACGTGAATCCCCATGCATATATCAGCCAGATGCAAATGGGCAATGGTCATCACGAAGTCGCTTCCAAGCACACCCTTGGCCGAAAATGAAACCAAAAGGCAGATCAAATTGCCCATTATGGCAGCTGTCGCAATCAGCCAACAAAAGGTCCTGTGTAGTTCAGATGGTAGTAACTGGTGACAAGAAAAAAGAGTAACATGAGGGACGAAACACTTTACTTCACTCACATGTTTTGGTAACACGTTTTTGCAACAAAGTCTGAAATTTGGTGATAAAATACGTGCTAAGCCATTTGACATCGAAAACAAATCCAATGGAAAAGCGAAAACAGGATTCCCTCTAATGTCTAGTTCAGTCAGACGGGGCATGTTTTTAAAGCCTGTAGATCCAATAGTGTCAACAGCAGAATAAGACGTGTTCATATACACTACGTTTGGAAAGTACACGCACAGTTCTCCACTGAGTATATTCAGTCGAGTTTCTGATACGTCTACCCACCTCAGCCTGTAGTGAATGGACTTCGACAATGTTCCTGTTATATGTCTGAGAGGGTTGTTTGTTATCTGCAGTGTTCTTAAATTCTGCAGTTCTAGGAATACAGTGGCGTTGACAGTTGTTAATTGGTTATTGGTGAGATCAATGAACTGCAGATTGGGAAGCTTGAGACTTGAAAAGTTAACCTGAGAACACCGAGACAAAGTGATGTGAACAAGATATACATTTGTGGTGAAACCAGTCACCGACATTCCAGAACCTCCAGCCTCCACGTAGCGGAGCTGAGGAAACAGCTCAGCTGGAAAAGGACGACTGCACAGGAAGGCATGGCCTTGACACAGACAGCTTTCAGGGCAGGTCCTGTCACACATCACTTCATCATCCCGCTGTGGGCACTGACCCCAGCCGTCACACAGGTGATCTCCGTGCACACAAACTTCAGACAACCGACATTTGTACAGACCAGGACACGTCACTTTCCCACAGTCCTGTTCGTCTTCCCCGAAAACACAGTCAGAAAATCCATTGCATCGAGTGTAGACAGGGAGACAGTACAACCACTCAGCTGCACAACGATAGTGACTGTCAGGGCAAGGCTCACTAGGTTTCATTGTGTCTTGAGTAAAGTAGCCAACCCCGTCCAGGTTAATGTACAGCTGTTGCTTTTCGTCTTGCTCTTTGACGAGGGGGTGTGTGTCTGTGTCCATGGGACAATCCCGCTCATCAGAACTGTCCACGCAATCTGAATACCCATTGCAGCGTTGATCCTCAAAGACACACTGATCATTATCACACCGAAAACCATAACATGCAGGATGTTCACAGAATGATTCATCAGTATTGTCAGAACAGTCCTGAATAAAATTGCACACCAGACTGTATTGCACTTTTTCGATATCATCATCGCATTGAAACATTAAAATGGTGTGTTGTAACTTTTGCCCTACCTTAGCCATCCCTGCCTCCTGTTTCTCGCTCACGTTAAGATGAACGCCCACAAGAGAACTGAGTGTCTTTCCACAATGGTGATAGCGATCACAACATAGAAATATGTGTGTCAGGTGATGATCTGGACAAGCAACTAAAACCTGAAGTGTGTTTGAACAGGCAGTTTGGGATTCGTTCAGATAAACAATGACATTCGGGTTTGGAAAACGACTAAGTGGGCGTACTGCCTTTTCACACAGTCCTTCATGCACAGCATCTCCTGTCCTGAGGTAGTCAAACGTCATGGACCGCAACGTGTACATTTTCTTCACAATCCTACCTGGAGGGTACAGGCTTTTTTCATCAAAATGATTCATTCTGTAGATCAGGGTGTCGTCAGACCATCTACGAAACTTACTGTAAATTACAGGTACGGATAAATAGCCTGACATCAAACCAAAAGCTACCTGAAATAAAAAATGATTTCTGAAAAAATGCAAAATTGCTTCCTGTTCTTCACGTGTTTTTACAGCAGCAACACGTTCGAAGCCCATTTTCCGGCATTCATGATGTACGCGTGAAGGGTATACCGGTTTGCTAGAAATGAACAACTTGAAGCATTTGTTCCCTGAAGCCACCAAGCCCCAACAGCCATGACTGCTAAAAGGGCAGTGTTCCGTTTCATCCCGTCCGTCTTCACACTCAGACTTCAGATTGCAGTCCATGTGACTCTGGAACATGGCGTAGTGGTTTACAGAGCAATTGAAAAATCCACTGGACACGTTCTGGAGCTGATCTTTCTCCGGAACAGGTGAATAATGGACTTTTAAAGCCGACCTTTCGTAATCAGAAGAAACAGCTATGATCCTCAGGTGGTTTGGAAAGAATCTGACGGGCGTGGACAGCGCGGAGCACATGTGAGCGTCTGCACTTGGCAAGTTCCTGATTACCGTTTCAGGGGGAGGTTGGGAGGGCTTGTACAGTATCTCTATGTCCAGCGATGGAGGACAAGGGTTTGCCATGTACGTCTGAGCAACACTGAGCGCGAGAACATTTCCCGAGGGAACTTTCAAGTCAAACACGAAAGTAGAATATCTTTCAAAATACGGTATTTGCGTATATCCGGGATACCTCGTCACCTGTCCGAACACACGGTTTTGCTTTTCGATAGGTTTTATAACGATAGTAACCAGAGGACTGTTCAGGTGGAAGAACTTCAAGTCATTACGATAGGAGTCAACGAGTATCTCTTCCAGGGAATGGGTATTACACTTCATCGAAACAGAACCCGTGGTCATACTCCAACGAACGGGATCACACCAATACGCATAGCGCCGAAGATGAGCACGGATATGCATGCCCCACGACACCCTCACACGCACCTTACAAAAGGAACTGGAGTCGCCACACACCCCGTACACCACCCCCTGGGGAGAGGGATAATACGGCAGGTCGTTGACACAGTCGGACAAGTTGACCCTCTGAGTGACGTAATTTGTGTCGCTCAGGTTGGTGAAGTATTCTACACCCGGGCAGACGTCATTGGCGCCCAGTGAGTGGGCAGCAGTGGTGTGACTTTCGTCATGCTTTCGGTCTGCTGATGCGTGCTGACGTCAGCATAGACAGGCAGAAGGCAAAACGCGGACCTGAGAAGCCCCAGGGCGAGGAGGGGCGGGAGACCAGCGACCACACCAGGTCCTCTGCAGAGACTGGGGACTGTGTCTGCAAGCACTGTGGAGCATCGGCAACTGCTTCATACCCAGATGTTTGACCGTGTCTCTTCTTCTTCTCCTCAACAAAAAGACGGTAAAAATATCTGGGTATTGAACAGGAAGCCTTCTCTGGTGGATATTCAAGCTCGAAATAGTCTTCATGTTTACTATAATTACTCCAATTTTCTAAGTGCAGAAACAACAACAACAACAACAACAAAGCATCAATACAGATTACTCAGAATGAGAACACAAATGAATGATCAGACATCCATCACTAACGCGAAATACATACCACTCCCACTCCACCCCCACCCCACACCCCACACCCACCCCGAAAAAAAACAAACAAAAACATTCAGTAGACAAGGCTTGACAAGTGTGATTGATCCATGTGTATGTTTGGGATCTGCGCGGTTTTTTTTTTTTTTTTTTTTTTTTTTTTTTTTGCTGCAGATGCGGTATTGCTTGCCTGGACCATCCTTTAACCCCCCCCCCCCCCCCCCCCTGACGCTTTCCGAAAACTGAGACTCTTCAAGTAGTCATCTTCTTCTTCTTTCCATCAGCTCTCTGAACTGGGAGCCGGGGAAACACAGCAAGAGTCTTGTCGACAGTAAACCTATCGATCAAGAACGTTTGATTCGTGTTTGCAGCAACAGAAGTGATGCCGATATTATCACATGTGCTGTAAAAGAGACAGCATGTAACACAAGCACCACGACTATTACTGCGCCACTTCATTTGCCATTGCCACTGTAGCAGCTGTTATTCCATCTCTACCGCCGCCGCCGCCGCCGCTGCTGCTACTAGTAGTAGTAGTAGTAGTAGTAGTAGTAGTAGTAGTAGAGGTAACGCGTCCGCCTAGGAAGCGAGAGAATCTGAGCGCGCTGGTTCGAATCACGGCTCAGCCGCCGATATTTTCTCCCCCTCCACTAGACCTTGAGTGGTGGTCTGGACGCTAGTCATTCGGATGAGACGATAAACCGAGGTACAGTGTGCAGCATGCACTTAGCGCACGTAAAAGAACCCACGACAACAAAAGGGTTTTTCCTGGCAAAATTCTGTAGAAAAATCCACTTCGATAGGAAAAACAAATAATTAAAAAAAACTGCACGCAGGGAAAAAATACAAAAGAAAAGGGGGTGGCACTGTAGTGTAGCGACGCGCTCTCACTGGGGAGAGCAGCCCGAATTTCACACAGAGAAATCTGTTGTGATAAAAAGAAATACAAATACAGATACAAAATACTACTACTACTACTACCAATAATAATGATGATGATGACGATGATGATAATGATAATTATAATAAGAATGACAAGAATAATATTAATAATGAACCATTTAGATACGGATTCCGCGCAATAGCAACTCAATACGCTGTACACATTTCACGCACATAGTGCATGCACTAACACCACACACACACACACACACACACACACACACACACACACACACACACACACACACACACACACACACACACACACACACACCTATAGATAAAACAGCCAAACACACACACATGGCTAACGGGACGCTTGGCAAACTGAATATGACTTGAGATTCATTATAACTCACTCAGATCTGGAACGTAACGCAGACTGGGTGGCAAGGAATTCCAAACTGCTGGGGCAGTGAAACTGACTAGACCGATGTTCACCAAGTGTCTTTGTTTCACGTTTTGGAAGTACAGAAATACTTTTTTATCTGCAGAACGAGTGCTACGGACAGAGCGGTACGCAGAACGAGAAGCATATAGATAAAGCAGAAGTGCGATAGGCAAGAACTGGAACGTTATATTCACATCGGCATTATACAGGGAGCCAGTGCAGTTGTTTCAACAGTGGGTTGTTTTGTGTGTGTGTTTGTTTGTTTGCTTGTGTGTGTGAGTGTGTGTGTGTGTGTGTGTGTGTGTGTGTGTGTGTGTGTGTGTGTGTGTGTTGTGTGTGCGTGCGTGCGTGCGTGCGTGCGTGCGTGCGTGCGTGCGTGCGTGCGTGTGTGTGTGTGTGTGTGTGTGTGTGTGTGTGTTTTATTTCTTTGCTTTGTTTCCAGAGCAAGTCCTGCAGCACAGTTCAGAACACCATTGCAAACGGGAAAACTGTTAAAAAAAATGGAAGACCAACAAAAAAAAAACAAAAAAAGAAAAAAAAAAAGTTCCTAAAGCCTAGCCGGTAAATCTTCATGGCAGCTATGACGCGCACAGATACGTCATGGAACTAAAATTATCAAACAGATGCAACGCGTCTGAGGTCAAGACTGAGGTGATACGCGGCAGATACTAGCTGACATGTTCTTGCACGCGTAACGTTTGATCCAGTTTCACCCTAACGCGATTTCGCAGCCTTGACTGTTATGCCGACTTACTGTACTGTTAACCACTTTGACACATGCTTGGCTACCAACAACAAGCATGACTTCCGTCGTATCAGTTTTGTTGTTGTTGTTGTTGTTGTTTTGTGCATTTGTTTGGTTTTTTGTTTGGGTGTGTGTGTGTGTGTGCGCGCGCGCGCGCGCCTAGAGTTGACTTAATCAAGATTTTGCACCTTTTAAATATTAGTAGTAGTAGTTAGTAGTATTTGTATGTATTTATCTATTATTTTATTTATTTATTTATCTATTTATTATTTTTCAATTATTTTTTTAGAAAAATGTTATTGTTTGTTTATTTATTTTATTTTGTTATTATTTATTTTATCTTTATTTTATTTTTTTTATTTTATTTTATTTTTTATTGTTATTACTTTTTTATTATTGATTTTTTTTCTCAAGGCCTGACTAAGCGCGTTGGGTTACGCTGCTGGTCAGGCATCTGCTTGGTAGATGTGGTGTAGCGTATATGGATTTGACCGGATGCAGTGACGCTTCCTTGAGCTACTGATACTAATACTGACACTGATGATTGTTGCTGCTCATCCAGTGCAATACGTCTTCAATGCGAGACTGATTGACTACCTGAACAGAACAAAAATCATTAGGTAAGGCAAAATTTGACACCTTTGCTTCTGCTGCTGCTGCTACAACTACTGCAACTGTCACTACTACTATAGTCAGTCGTGCTGCTATATTCCAGGATGATCAGGATTCGAGGCTTTTTAAAATAAGACTGACTTTACGTGCACCCTTTGCGTTCCTCACAGACAACGTGTCAGTTCAATCAATTTAATTAAAACAGTCTCTCCTGATCCAATGTATGAAGACACAGATCTGCACTTTGTACCAGCCTCCGTGACGAAGTGGTTAGCGTCGCAGACTGACGGCTGGGAGGACGCGGGTTCGATTCCCAGCTGAGGTAGGGTTTATCGGCCCGCGGCCGGTTCCTGCTCAGTGTTCACTGTGCTGTGGCATAAATGGGGAGACTGGGAACATACAGTCAAGTATCAACTTCTTCACGGAATCATCTTCGGGAGTTTTGCTCAAATTTCCTGACCAACACTGCAAGTGTCTGTCTCTCTCGGGCCTGGTCCAAGCCAGAATATCACTGTGACAGGAAGCGAAGAGTACAGCCTTGTAAGGTAGTCCTAAACCTACAATGGACATCCTTAGCGACGTCGTCATCATCACTGTCTTCATTCATAACCAGAAAAGAAAAAAAAATGTCCCAAGTTCTGTGGCCTTTCATGCCCTGCTCTCATGGTGACCTCAGTTTTCGATCTCCCTCCACTTCCGTGCTTTAGGTGAGTTCTGTCAGGGCCTTCACTGTCGGTAGATTCTTGGGGAAATGTCGTTG
>NC_134889.1:27497875-27535375 GCF_041734735.1 Babylonia areolata | reverse complement strand
GGTTTTTTTAGGTGTAGAGCATCTCTGATCTGCATCCATGACGACCACTTGTGTGACGGCTGGCCACACTGCCCACTGACTGACGATGAACTGGCGTGTGACGTGACCTGTCCTGTGCAGTGTGTGTGTCATGGTCACACGTTTCTGTGTCACCAACCTTTCTCTGCAGAACTCTTCCCCCAGCTCCGCTCTCTGGACGTCACAGGGACAGGTATGGCGCTGTCGGATGTCGTCAGCAACCCCTACCTCATCCACCTTGTTCTGGCTCACTGCTCTTTGACCCTCTTGACTGAGGTGACTTTGTTCAACCTCAGGTTCCTTGACCTCAGCGGCAACAAACTGCAGTACGTGAACGTGACTTCACTGCTTGGCTTCACGAGCCTACAATCTGTGTCCTTGTCCAACAACCCTCTGGCCTCTCTCCGGGCTGACCCTTCGTCACACGTGCTGCAGACCAACCTCACGCTGGTTGACCTGTCCGTCACCACCCTCACAGCGTTCGATCCCCAGGTCTTGTCCCCGTTCCCTCGCATTGAGATACTGAATTTGAGTCTCACTTATGTCCGTACAATCAGTCCTGGTGGGTTTCGCTACATGCCTCAATTAACTGAACTCTACATGGATGGTAGCCCAGTGAAAACTTTTCCAGCTGACGTTTTTCATGATCTTTCACACTTACGAGTAGTTGTCACAGAAAATTATAAACTTTGCTGCAGTTCTGTGCTGCCATATAACTTCGATGAATCGTTTTGTCATGCACCAAAGGACGAAATATCGTCGTGTGAAGACTTGCTGAGATCGTGGACATACCGAGGATGTTTGTGGCTGATCAGTTGTCTTTCCCTGACTGGTAACGTCTTCTGTCTCTGTGCTCGCTTACTGTCGAGAAGCATGTCTTCAAGTGACTTCGACGTGTTTGTCATCAACCTTAATGTGGCCGACTTTCTGATGGGTGTCTACGTTACTGTTATCGGAGTGGCTGATGAACTGTTCCGCGACAAATATCTCCATCATGATTCTACCTGGAAAACCAGCGTGACCTGTAAATCAGCTGGCTTCCTGTCTCTGTTGTCCAGTGAGGTGTCTGCTCTGACCATCTGCCTCATCACGCTGGACCGTTTCATTGTCCTTCGATTTCCTTTCAGCACGCGACGATTTGAGAGAGCATCGGCAAGTGTGGCGAGTCTCTTGACCTGGATGGTTGGCTGGATGATAGCGTTGTTTCCTCTGCTTCCTGTGACCTCACACTGGGAGTTCTACAGCCAGACAGGTATCTGCGTCCCTTTACCTGTAACAAGGCAGCATTTCAAAGGGAAGGTGTACTCCTTCAGCGTGCTGATAGGTCTGAACTTCCTGCTGTTTTTACTGGTCTCTTCCGGCCAGGCCTTCATCTACTGGTCAATACAAAGCAACACGCTGAAAACCAACACCACCAAAGTGTCACGGGACATGACCATCGCTCGACGGTTGATCACAGTCGTGGTGACGGATTTCCTGTGCTGGTTCCCTGTGGGACTGTGTGGGATGCTGGCACTGGCTGGGGTTCCAATCCCCGGGGATGTCAGCGTGGCTTTTGCTATATTCGTTATGCCTTTGAATTCTGCGATCAACCCTTTCATGTATACGTTCAACACTGTGGCTGAAAAGCGGAGAAAGTCCAAGGAAGCCAAACTTGTCAAGTGGTTGGAATCCCACGCTGGTTTGCAGGCTATCAGCTGTGGGCTTTAACAGAATCACTCATCTTTTTGTGCCATGACGAGCCTCGACTTGCTGAGAATTCTGGTCGTAGTGCGTACATGCTGGGTGCTTCTGTCCTTTGATAACCCATTGAACTGTGACATGAATTACAGACTTGTTAATGTGCGTGTTTGTTTTCTGTATGTGTCAGTATTCACAAGAAGGGAGTCCAGTCACCAGCAGTACTGCACATATGCCGGGATCAAACACAGAACCCTCAGATGGTACTATGAAAGGAAGTTGCTTATTAGCTTCTGTATTTGCACTGTTCCAATGGGCCTTCTTGCGTAGGCTTGATTACAGGTGTGCCTGATTACACGTTTGTTTGCTTAAGTATCTCCATCATGATTCTACCTGGAAAACCAGCGTGACCTGTAAATCAGCTGGCTTCCTTTTTGTTTTATGTTGTTTTTTTTTGTTGTTGTTGTTGTTTTTTGCTGTTGTTGGCCTTTCAGCAGAATGATTAAGGGTACGTGTATTCGCATTTTGTCAATAGGTTTGTTTGCTTTGATTTAAGAAAGAATCAAATCGTATCGTGTACAGAAAAAAGTCCAGTCGAAACACGACTGAAGTCATCACTGTAGAATGTGTTGGTCTGTCCGGCATGTCTTGGGGCAGTGAAAAGATGTGTGCATGCATTAATACTGAGGCCATACGTGTGGACAAGAAGACAGGGGAGGAGAGGAGGGAGAGGGGGGAAGAGAGAGAGGGGGGGGAGAGAGAGAGAGAACTCAGAACTCAGAACGTTTTTTATTCAAGGATTAAGATTTTAGGCATGGCCCATTCTTCCAATCTGTCCTTGAGAGAGAGAGAGAGAGAGAGAGAGAGAGAGAGAGAGAGAGAGAGAGAGAGAGAGAGAGAGAATCAATAGAACTGCGTGACAAATACAATCGTGTATCATGAATATCGGTGGAACGTTTGTCAGTAGAAATGACAGACAATACATGTGTGTATTACACGTGTCAGTGGAATTATGTAGAAATGGCAATACGTGGCGACAGCACTACTGATAACCCCGTAACGGTAGGTCTGTCTATACGCTGTGCCATTTTTACGTAGGTCTCTCCTTCTTTCGAGGACTGAGGGGTGGCTCCAGGGTCATGTAAATGATGGGGCTGTCTCGCGGATTTTGTAGAGCATTGTCAGTGACTCTGGCCCGCCTTTAGCTCTGCCAGTGCCTGCCCCCCCCCCCCCCCCCGCTCGACTCCCCCCCCCCCCCCCTCCTCTGATGCCCTTGACCGCTCTCGCTTGCGGACGCTGTGCTCTAGTGGCATAAAGACATTTGAAAACAAGAGAACGCCGGCCTTCAGTAAGGAGAAGCGTGCCGCGAAGAAAGCAGGTCTCAACTTCTGGAGACGTTTTCCCTTGCAACACCTGTGGGAAGTGCTGCGCATACAGAATCGGCCTCTTCTCCCATATGAGGACACACACCGACAAATAAGCCTGGCTGCCTACTCATCCGTCGCCGGGTCGGCCGACGGGAGACTCCATCGTAACGCTGGAGAGACAAATAGCCACTTCAGCTCAGTGAAGGCATGAAAATATCACTGACACTCGATGATGCGTTATGGTAACGGCCAAGGCAGAATCTGTCCATGGCAGAGCGCCTCTGGATCATGGATCAACTCTATCTTGCCGCGATGTTATCAGTATTATTACTATCAGCATCAGTTATCATTATCAGTATTATTATGAGTATTATTATCATCATGATTAATATCATAGCCTTATCCTTATCATCATGATTATTCAGTTATTAGCATTCTTCTTCTTATTCTTCTTCTTGTTCTTTCTTCTTCTTCTTCTTCTTCTTCTTCGTAACATCGGTATTAATTTTGTGGAAGTTGGGCCGAGTTGTGCAAAACTTAGGTAAATAGTCGTCATACGTAAGGGACATTACTCTTACTTACGCCGCAAATACGATCGTGGTATTCTCAGTTGCTTGCCAAACTGTTGCTGCATAAATTGAAAGTTTGGAGATAACATTGAAATATGGTAAGAGTTTAACATGCCAGTAATATTTTCGGAGTAAATTTTTATGTCCACACATGTACAACATTCCACAGTATCTTGAGTAATGGAGACCTTTAATCGAAGATAGTTCACTTAATTTTTTGTTTCACTTTCTGTCAAGACTTCGTCAAGCTTCGTTTGCGTTGGAGAACGTAGCGACTGAATCAAGATATATATACACTTGAAATATTTTTGTGTCCTAGGTCAGTAGTCCTTCAGATAAATGGCAGATGCTCCAGTCGAAGCGACCAGTTCAACGTGTGTAGTGTAGTGTAAAGATAACGTGCGATACTCAAACGTAGAACTTATTTTGTTATCAACGTTTTGTCGACGTTTAAAATAGCACGGGTTCCTTAGGGTAAATGCGAACGGGCAAGTCTAATTGCGTACGATGGCTTTGGGTACATGTAGACAATTAAAACAGGAGCAGGTCTTTAACTCATTAGACATAACATATTATTGGAACAGACTGTTGGTTTTGATCACACATGCACACAAACAGACATTCAAACACACACACCCCACACCGGACACAAACACAACCTTTTGAGAGTGCTCAGTAATTGTGCATCGTTCACAAATAGACTCACATCAAAATATTCTGAAGTCTAAATGCAGACAACAATATTTTGCAGATTCCTGTCAAAGCTGACGTTCTGATCTGTCACCAATAAGCTTTCTTAAATTCTCCCTGCACTGGTAATGCACATTCAACATATCCGATCAAATCAACTGTTCTGATCTGTGTCAAAATTCAAGTCCTACAACTTGCTTCCCTTGATTTCAGGATTTTGAGAGTACATTTGTAACCTTGGTAGGCAGTGTCGCACGAAGAGAAGAAATACTCAAATGGTGCAAAAATAGCCAGAAATAGCTGACATTTGACTGGTTCTTTGAAATAGGTATTCATTAAGGTATTATAAAAGGTCAAAGCAGACGTTATTTGTTAAATGCAACTCTTAAGAATGCTTGGAAGTAGGGTGGTATACAAATCGGTCGCAATTACACGCTGTTTGCAATTACCCATATCTATGTGTCCTAATGTGTAATGGAATAATTTCTTCACTACATCCTCCACAATTAGATGAGAACAGTTTCAGTGTGTATCAGTCTATCACTGTATGTGTGTGTACACGTGTACGTAGAGCGCAGTATGATATCACTTTAATTCCTCAGTCATAGGGGAATTTAGTTTCTCCTAAGGCATCAAGAATAACAATTTATAAGCGCAAAGGTAAGAACATATGGGCATAAATACACACTAAAAGAAATGTGAACAGCATAAAAAGTAAAACAGTTCACTTTCTGTCTGTCATAACACACACACAATGACACATGGTCACAACACACACATGCTGGGGGGGGGGGGGGGGGGGGGGGGGTTGTTGTTGTTGTTTTTTGTGAAAAGCTTTATGTCCTTTATTGTTAATGTTGCATTTTATACTTAGCCAGAGCAGGTTTCTCTGTATGAAATTTGGGCTGCTCTTCCTGAGAAGGGCACTTTGCCATTATCTGCTATCACCTTTTTTTCTTTTTCTTTTGCTGTCTACTAATGACATTGTGTATGTTTGCTGTCATTATTCAATTTATTGTATTGTAGAATGTTAAATCATATTGTATTACTCTTTTGTTGCTACAGATTTTTCTGTGTGAAATTCAGGTTGCTCTCCCCGGGCTCCAAAGAGTGCGTCACTACATTGAGAGTGTCACCCAATTTCTGTGTTTTTGTGAGCATGTTTGTGTGTCGTTTGTTTTCAAAGTGATTTTTTTTTTCTTTCAGACAGAATTTTGTCGGGAACAATTCACTTGTGGCTCTGGACTCTTTTATGTGCACTGAGTGCATGCCGCACATAGGACAGGTCTCAGTTTATCGTCCTATCTAAATGTATTTGTTTGTATTTGTATTTCTTTTTATCACAACAGATTTCTCTGTGTGGAATTCGGGCTGCTCACCCCAGGGAGAGCGCATCGCTACACTACAGCGCCACCCTTTTTTGTATTTTTTCCTGCTTGCAGTTTTATTTGTTTTTCCTATAGAAGTGGATTTTTCTACAAAATTTTGCCAGGAACAACCCTTTTGTTGCTGTGGGTTCTTTTATGTACGCAAAGTGCATGCTGCACACGGGACCTCAGTTTATCGTCTCATCTGAATGTCTAGCATCCAGATCACTACTCGGGGTTTAGTGGAGGGGAAAAAAAATATCAGCGGCTGAGCCGTGATTCGAACCAGCGCACTCAGATTCTCTCGCTTCCTAGGCAGACGCGTTACCTCAAGGCCATCCATCCACACATGTGCATGATATGAAAAGATATAAGTTCAAAACATCAGGGCAATCATATATATATATATATAGAGAGAGAGAGAGAGAGAGATGTTTTCATACATGTTGTATTATGTGTTTCAGTCTTTGACAGTGCACACAGACCTGGGAGACCTCAAACTGGAGCTGTTCTGTGAACAGTGTCCCAGGGCCTGTGAGGTAAGTGGATTTCTGACAGGTACCCATTCAGGGCACTCCTGGCCTCAGGCTGCCCAGACAAAAAGGTTGTTTGGAAACAGGCAATGGGACAAAGCACATCACCATGATTTTATTTTGTTGACATACTGGCCTAAAATTTGGCATGATGATAGGAAATTTATAGATTAACTCATTAAGTTTAGTCACTTTCTACATGTACATCAAAATCCTCATCTCTGGCTAAAATCCAAATCATCAGGCTCTTTGTCACTGTCAGTGAAAATTTTTTGAAAGACTTCACCTGCTCCATACCTCTATTTTTTTCCCCCATTCATTTTCATTTGAATTTTGATTATGTGATGGTCCTCCAAAATACAAATGAAACCTCTGAAGGAAAGCGACTCATGAAACATATATGGACTGATAGAATAAGGAGATAAGAATGTTTTGGACTCACTTGGGTTTGCTGACAAGTATACAAGGTGCTCTGTAACTCTGTAGTGTAATACAAGTTATCTCAGAATCTGTCAGCAATGAGTTTAATAAGTCTTATAATCATGCTCACAGTAAAAAGTAACATACCATTTGAAGGTTCTTGTAGATTTTTTCTTTCAGTTTTGTATAAAAAAAAATTTTTTTTAATTTATTATTTCTGAAAGTGATTAATAAAGCATGGCAGAGCATTGTTCCACCTGAATTTAGATTTGAAAGTAAGCTATGAATGTATGGTTTTAAACAAAAGTAAAGAATCTTTCCAACTGTAATCGCAGTTCTCAAAATATGCAGCGGACAATTCATTCTAGGGGTATAATCTGGCACTCAAAATAACATATCTTTCTCATTGTTTCCTCATGCGATGATTTAACAATTTTGGCTTTTACCATTTTATGGTTTGATTTTTTTTTTTAAACTTTAAAAAAAATTGTTAAAAATTATATAAATCCTGCTTTTTGTACTTATTAAATATATCTTAATTTCTGTATTTCCTCTCAGTCCCTGACCGTCATGCATATCATTGAAGCAGAAAAGCTTTGGATAGCCAATACAGATAAAACAAGTAGTTCAGCAATGGTCATGTTTGAATGTGTGTATACATATATATCTTCTTTATTTTATGCATTTGTCTTGGTATCTGAAGGCTAATCACTGACCTCAAGCCTGTCATTCTAGGAATTAACACTAAAGCACTGTGACAGATTTCAAATATATCATTAAGTGGGTATATATCCATTTTTCATTCTGAAGTGTGGCTATTGTGGTGTGAACAGGCAGGCACGGAAACATTCTTTTTTTTCTTTCTTTTTTTCTTTTCTTTTTTGTCAGTAACTGTATGCAGGGCTTCTGATTGGTTAGAAGTATTTGGGGACCAGGAACTCTTACCACATAATACAGTTTAACCAGGCATATTTCATCTTGTCAAAATAATCTGGGTTCTGGAGCAAGAAGTGGTCAAGAGGAACAACTCTTCTTTGTAGTGGATGGGTACCAGAATCAGAGTAAGCTCCCATATGGGGATTTTTTTTTTTTTTTTCCATTCCTTTTTGTGTTCAGTTTGGACATTATCTGAACATCCCAGGGACCCACTGGATGAACACACACACACACACACACATACGCACACACATACGCACACACACACAAGGGGGACATGTACACACACACACACACACACACACACACACACATACGCACACACACACAAGGGGGACATGTACACACACACACACACACACACACACACACACACACAAGGGGGACATGCACACACACACACACACACACACACACACAAACATGGGGGACATGCACACACACACACACACACACACACACAAGGGGGACATGCACACACACACACACACACACACACACACACACACAGTACTTAAGATAATCTGCAGGAGAGGAGTGTTAGCAGATGGCCTCTCCCCTCCAACGAAAGAATTCCTGTCGCATGCGTGTGTGTCTGTTGCTGCTTCATCATGGATCTCTGTATGTTTGACACAGAACTTCTTGGCGCTGTGTGCCAGCAATTACTATGATGGGTGCACCTTCCACAGAAACATCCCGGGCTTCATGGTGCAGACGGGTGACCCAACAGGTGAGACTTGTGAATGACCGTCAGGGTAGGTGTGTGTGTGTGTGTGTGTGTGTGTGTGTGTGTGTGTGTGTGTGTGTGTGTGTGCATGTCCCCTTTGTGTGTGTGTGTGTGTGTGTGTAGGTATCCTTGAAAAAAAAAAAAAAATTTCTAAAGTTTGTCTCAGATCACCTCTAGATTTGCTGAATTACATTTATATTTTATTACTTGAAAAAAAATCCCAGTCTTCTTCTTCTCCCTTACCTCTGTGCAGAGAATCGGTAGGGCGCCACACTGGGAAAACTGTTCACCAGATTCCTGCAGCTCTGTTGGTCGTGTGTCAAAGCCTGGGGTCTCTGCCAATGGTTTTCCCTGTCCATTCTGCAGCATCGTCAGTCCATCTTTTTTTTTTTTTTCCTGGCTTTCCCCTCTGTCATCCTCCATCAACAATTCCTTGGAGGATTGATTGTCCCATAGCTTAGCAAGGTCACTGGATCTTATGTTGTGGCCATACCAGTGTCGTTTTTCTCTTCTTTCTTTTCTTTTTTTCTTCTTTTTCAACTGATGTCAGCAGATCCTCATAATTATGGTCCAGTGTGATGCTTGATGGTTTGTGGCACTTGTTCATTGGAGTTATGATCCGGTGGTGTCTGATGTTCAGTATCCTGCAATGATAACACCTCATTTTCCATGGCTGGGATTCTTATTCCCTGAATCCGCCACGGGGGCCCATGTCTCACATGCAAAGAGGCAAAATTATGTTCAGTTAAAATGCGGTTAAATTTTTTTTTTTTTTTTTTTCTGTACTGTACACAATGCAGAAACAGCATTAACTCACTCAGTACGGCCAGTCCTCTCTTCTCCTCTACACAGACCCCTTGGATGTCCAGTGGGTGTCTGAATGACCCAAGCTTTAGCTTCCATCATCAGAATTGTGGTATTCTTTGTCAACATTCACCTCTTCAGTATAAGAACTTTCCGCTTGCAATATTTTGACGATGGTAATTGGGGTGAAACGCTGTTAACGTCGTCTCTTTCGCCGTTCGTATGGAGAGAGTTAAGGATCCACGGGAACCTCTCGTCTCGTGGAGACTGCCATTTGTTATACTGTAAACCATGTGTTGTAGTCTTAAGAGTTATACTATAAACTATGTGATATACTGTAAGCCATGTGTTGTACTGTAAACCATGTGTTGTATTGTAAAACGTGTTATGCTGTAAACCAGGAGTTACTCTGTAAACCATGTGATATACTGTAAGCCATGTGTTATACTGTAAACTAAGTGTTATGCTGTAAACAATGTGTTATATTGTAAACCATGTGTTGTACTGTAAGCTAGGTGTTGTACTGTAAGCCATATGTTACATTGTAAGCCATGTGTTATATTGTAAATCATGTGTTGTACTGTAAACCATGTGTTGTACTGTAAAACGTGTTATACTGCAAACCAGGAGTTATACTGTAAACCATGTGATATACTGTAAACCAAGTGTTATACTGTAAACCATGTGTTGTACTGTAAACCATGTGTTATAGTGTAAACCGAGAGTTATACTGTAAACCATGTGATATACTGTAAGCCATGTGTTATACTGTAAACCCTGTGTTGTACTGTAAACTAAGTGTTATACTGTAAACCATGTGTTGTAGACCATGTGTGTACTGTAAAACATGTGTTATACTGTAAACCAGGAGTTATACTGTAAACCATGTGATATACTGTGAGCCATGTGTTATACTGTAAACCATGTGTTATAATGTAAAACATGTGTTATACTGTAAACCAGGAGTTATACTGTAAACCATGTGATATACTGTGAGCCATGTGTTATACTGTAAACCATGTGTTGTAAACTACCTTGTAAGCACCGTACCCGCTCACGCCTTGCACAAGTTTCACCCTGAAGTTTGGTTGGGGCTGGTGTTTGCTGGGTACTTTACCCGTTGTGGGAAAGCCTGTTCCCATTACCTCGTTTCATCACACAGCGCTGGCTGGGTATGGAGTGAGAACAGAACTGCCACTGAAACTTCTTGACACTGCGTCACGGAATGGCGTCATGCTTTCACTTGGTTTCTCAGTGACACGTCGACTTCTCATGCTGGCGTTCCATTTTGTGTGTGTGTCTGTGTCAGTGTGTCTGTGTCTGTGTGTGCGTTTTCTCTGCATCTGAATCTGCATACAAAGTGCTTTGTAAGAACAACATGATCCACATATATACAGCAGATTAAATTAAATTTTTATTCGTTCATGATAATTTTCTTTTCTTTTTCTTTTAATCAGAGTAATTATGGTAATAATAGAAATGAAAAAAAAGATAATGACAATAATAATAGTAATAATAAGAAGAAGAAGAAGAAGAATGATAATAATTTTAAGACAGAAACTTGACCTATGCAAAAAAAAAAAAAAAAAAAAAAAAAAAAAAAAAAAATTTCCTGGACAGGGGATTGAACCCCTGGATCTTCATGTTACGAGACCGATGCCTTAGCACTTAGCCACCAAGGCTGCTGATCAGTGTGCTGTTTAAATGGGCGAAGTCAGTTGCCCCTGCGATAAAACGTCTGTTGCGCTGTGCTGCGATGATGTGTTGCACAGCACTGCGTCGCGTCGCATGGTATCACCAGTATGGTATGAAGAGAGGTGAGTTGAGTGGCGTGACCACAGCTGTGTGGCTTTCTGTGTTCCAGGGACGGGGAAAGGGGGAGTCAGCATATGGGGGGAGGAGTTTGAAGATGAGCTGAGGGAAAGTCTGAAGGTAAGGCAGCCCTTGCGTGTGTGTGTGTGTGTAGGCGTGTGAGGGGAGAGGGTGTATTTGGTTTTGGGGGTGTGCAGGTGATAGTGTGTGTGTGGGGGGGGGGCGGGGGGGGGGGAGAGGGTGTGTGGGGGGGGGAGGTGGGTGTGGTTGGATTTATGTGGAAGGAGAGGCTATTTGATGGTGTGTGTGTGTGTGTTTGGGGGGAGATGGTGTATGTCAGTGTGTGTGTTGGGGGGGGGGAGTGAGTGTGTATAGGTGTGTTTGTGTGGGGGGAGTGGATGTATGTTGGTGTGTTTGTGTGGGGGGAGTGGGTGTATGTTGATGTGTGTTGGGGATGGGGGGGGGGTATGTTGTGTGGGTATTTGTGCAGGGGAAGAGGTTGTATGTTGGTGTGTGTATCTGTGTAGGGGAAGAGGTTGAATGTTGGAGTGTGTATTCGTGTGGGGGAAGAGGTTGTATGTTGGTGTGTGTATCTGTGTAGGGGAAGAGGTTGTATGTTGGTGTGTGTATCTGTGTGGGGGAAGAGGCTGTATGTTGGTGTGTGTATCTGTGTAGGGGAAGAGGCTGTATGTTGGTGTGTGTATCTGTGTAGGGGAAGAGGCTGTATGATGGTGTGTGTATCTGTGTAGGGGAAGAGGTTGTATGTTGGTGTGTGTAATTGTGTAGGGGAAGAGGCTGTATGTTGGTGTGTGTATCTGTGTAGGGGAAGAGGTTGTATGTTGGTGTGTGTATCTGTGTAGGGGAAGAGGTTGTATGTTGGTGTGTGTATCTGTGTAGGGGAAGAGGTTGTATGTTGGTGTGTGTAAGAGGTTGTATGTTGGTGTGTGTATCTGTGTAGGGGAAGAGGTTGTATGTTGGTGTGTGTAAGAGGTTGTATGTTGGTGTGTGTATCTGTGTAGGGGAAGAGGTTTATGTTGGTGTGTGTATTTGTGTAGGGGAAGAGGTTGTATGTTGGTGTGTGTATTTTTTGGGGGGAAGAGGTTGAATGTTGGTGTGTGTGTTTTGTGTGGGGGAAAAGGGTCTATGTTGGTGTGTGTATTTGTGTGGGGGAAGAGGCTGTATGTTGGTGCATAGAAATGTGGAGGTACAAGGTGTTTGTTAGAATGTTTGTGATGGGTTGGGGGAGAGGGTGTATGCTGATGTGTGTGTTTGTGTTGAAGGAAAGGTTGTATGTTGGTGTGTGGGGTGGAGGTGAGGGGGTGGGGGGCAGAGAGTATGTTGGTGTGTTTATATGTGCAGGGGGAGAGGGAGTATCTGGGTGTATGTAGGCATGTGTGTGGGTGGAGTGGGGGGGAGGAGGATTGGGATGTGTATGTTGGAACGTGTAGGTGTTTATGTGTGGGGGAAGAGGGTGTATGTTGTGTGTGTGTAGGGAGAGAGAGTGCATATGGGTGGGTGTAGGTCTGGGGGTATACTATGCAAATGGGTGTGGGTGTGATTTTGTGTGTAATTTTGGAATAGAAAAGTATATTTCCAATCTGCATGATTGTTACATCTTATCATTGATCCAGTTTAGGTGTAGTAGTCACAAATTACCTGTTGAGACTGGTGTACGTCATGATATTCCAATTACCTGTTGAGACTGGTGTAGGTCATGATATTCCATGTGAATTGCATACTTGTTATAACTGAGATATGTATGTGATTGGATGTAGGTGGTTTTGATTATGGAATGCCTAAAATTTGCAGATCTTTGAAATGAGTTCATTCTACAGAAACATTTGAATCTGAAATCAGTTCTTCATTTTGTACAATTTGACGAAAGGTGGGAGAAGAGTGTGTCTGAAAGTGGGGAAATTCATCGAAACGGGAAAGGTTACAAGATGATATGATTGTTGTTTACCTGGGTTGTATCACGAGTTTCATTGTTTTAATTGCTGTTTATGTTTTGAGCATTGGTGTGTAACACCAGTGATGTTACTTCATATCCTCCCCAAAGGGTGTCGGAGGATGAAATATTCTGGATTCTTGATTGTTAAGGTGTGCGTATTTTGGTGTGTTTAATCTGAAACTGAAACAACGTGTGTGTATGATTGTGTGTGTATGTGTGCGTGTGTGTGTGTGTGTATGTATGTGTGTGTGTGTGTGTGTGATTATGTGTGTGTGTCTCTGTGTGTGACAGCACACTACCCGTGGCATGGTCTCCATGGCAAACAACGGACTGGACACCAACGGGTCCCAGTTCTTCATCACCTACGCCAAGCAGCCTCACCTGGACATGAAGTACACTGTCTTTGGCAGGTGTGTGTCTGTGTGTGTGTGTGTGTGTGTCTGTGTGTGTGTGTGTGTGTGTGTGTGTCTGTGTGTGTGTGTGTCTGTGTGTGCTTGGTCACTGAATTAAACATCTGCCCCACCGAACGCTGACATGAATTAGAGGATCTTTAACATGCGTATTTGATCTTCTGCTTGCATATACACACACAGTGGGTTCAAGCACAAGAAAGTCTATGATTATTTGATTATTATTGTCACTGTACAAACTATATAGTCTGATGTACCAGAGTAAGTCTTCATTAACATTATTATTATCACTGTACAAACCACATTGTCTGCTGTACCAGAGTAAGCCTTCATTGACATTATTATTGTCACTGTACAAACCATGTAGTCTGATGTACCAGAGTAAGCCTTCATTAACATTATTATTATCACTGTACAAACCACATTGTCTGCTGTACTAGAGTAAGTCTTCATTAACATTATTATTGTCACTGTACAAACCACATTGTCTGCTGTACAAGAGTAAGTCTCCATTAACATTATTATTGTCACTGTACAAACCATATTGTCTGCTGTACTAGAGTAAGTCTTCATTAAGTTGATTAACATTATTATTAACACTGTAGAAACCACGTTGTCTGCTGTACAAGAGTAAGTCTCCATTAACATTATTATTATCACTGTAGAAACCATTTCATCTGATGTGCTGGAGTATAAGTCTTCATTATTATTGTTATTGTTATTATCGCTGTACAAACCATGTTATCTCCTGTACTGGACTATATGTTTTCATTAGTATATTCTCATTACCACTGTCCAAACCACATTGTCTGCTGTACCGGATGTAAATCTTTATCAGTACTATCACTTTACTAACCACAACGTCTACTACATTCTGTCTCCCATTAATAACATGATCAAATGGAAATCATTTACAGCTTAGTCTTTTGTGAAGGACTATGACTCTCAAACTAGGAGGCAAAATTGCACTGGCTCTTAGTGCTGCAGCCTTGGGAGCTAGTTGGACTTTGGGAACCATCCCAACACCGACTGTCCTAAATCCCCTCTTGGCTGAGAGAGTGGGGATGTGACTTGGGCAAGACACTCTCTACCATAATCAAATTCTATCCCAAATAGTCGGGGGAGCAGTTGCCTCCTCTGCTGTTCTGATGGTCATAGTCGGACACGACTGACTATCATATAATTACATGATGCTGCATGCAAACAGTTTCAAGTTCTCAAGGAGGTGTCACTGCAGTGTGGCAATCCTAAGTACGCTGTACCACATCTTCGAGGCAGATGCCTGACCTGGAGCATAACCCAACGCGCTTAGTCAGGCCTTGAGTGCGTACTTGTTATATATTTGTGTACCTAACAGAGTGGATTTCTTCTACAGAATTTAGAATTTTGCCAGACGGGTGCAATAGCCAAGTGGTTAAAGCGTTGGACTGTCAATCTGAGGGTCCCGGGTTCGAATCACAGTGACGGCACCTGGTGGGTAAAGGGTGGAGATTTTTACGATCTCCCAGGTCGACGTATGTGCAGACCTGCTAGTGCCTGAACCCCCTTCGTGTGTGTATGCAAGCAGAAGATCAAATACACACGTTAAAGATCCTGTAATCCATGTCAGCGTTCGGTGGGTTATGGAAACAAGAACATACCCAGCATGCACACCCCCGAAAACGGAGTATAGCTGCCTACATGGCGGGGCAAAAACGGTCATACACGTAAAAGCCCACTCGTTTGCATACGAGTGAACGCAGAAGAAGAAGAAGAATTTTGCCAGAGGACAACAACACTTATTTTTCCCATGTTGTTGTTTTTTTTGTTGTTTTTTTTCAGTGGGCCAGGTGCTTGCTGCACATCAGACCTCGGTGTATTGTCTCATCTGAACAATGTTCAGTTTGATTTTCATGTCAAACTTTTGGGGAAAAGGGCGAGACCAGGATTCGAACGCAGACCCTGACAGACATTTTATTGGCAAAATAAGATTCTTAACTCATTGTACCCCACAGCTACGAGCCTGCTGCAACTCCCCTGGACTAGCACCACATGAGACCACTGGAGAAAAAACAACATGTGGTTCACTAAAACGGCGAAAATCAATGGAGAATTGTTGATTTAGGGTTAGGGTCAAACAAAGCTTTGTTTTCATGCTTCTGGAATCCATAAATGGTTCATTTAGAATGTGAACTTGTACCAATCAAGAATAAGCGAAAATTAGTGCGTTGGAATGAGAATACGCGTACCTGGTCCACAAGGGAAGTAATCATGGTATGAGTTAACGAGTATCTGGAGTAGAATGAGTTAACCCTTCTGCCGCTTTCCTCGGTGTTTTCCACAGAGTGATTGACGGCTTTGAGACCCTGGACTCCCTGGAGAAGGTGCCGGTGAACGAGAAGACCTACAAGCCGGAGACGGACATCCGCATCCGGGGTGTCACCATTCACGCCAACCCTCTGGCCGGCTGAAGGGGGTTTGGGGTTTGGGGGTGGGGGGACATGAGTGGAGAGTGACTGTGTGTGTGTGGTGTGTTGTGTGGGACTGATGGGAGTTGTGTGTGTGTGTGTGTGGTGTGGTGTGTAGGACTGATGAGTTTGTGTGTGTGCGTGTTGTGTAGGACTGATGAGAGAGAGTGTGTGTGTGGGTGTGTGTAGGACTGATGAGATTTAGTGTGCGTGTGTGTGGTGTGTAGGACTGATGAGAGTTTGTGTGTGTGTGTGTTGTGTGGGACTGATGAGAGAGAGAGAGAGAGAGTGAGTGTGTGTGTGTAGATGTGTCTGTTTATGTGCAGTTGGTTGGTCAGGCAGGCTCAGGGCTTCTGCTAGGAAACATCATTGGAAGAGGGGAGGGGGGGTCCTTGCAGGATTATCACTCTTTCTATGTGCTACTTTTAGAATTGTTAGAACATTCTGTAGACCCGCTTGATGAACACACAGTTTGAGGTTCAAAGAGGCCTCAGAGCCTGCACACTGCTCCACATACTCCACAACACATCCGCTTTAGAAATAAATAAATGAATAGATAAATGATAAATGAAATAGGAAATGGGACGCCTTGACCTGCGCTCAAAAACCCTGTCACCCAGTACGCTGGTCCTGCCTTTAGAGCCTGCCACAGGCACATGAAATGGTCAGAATAGCTGTTCTTGCATTTGTGCAGAAAATGTTCTTTTTTCCTATCGAAAAACTAGATGTGGGGTCGTTTTTTGCAGACCTTGTCATGATTTTTTTTTTTCTTTTTGTTTTGAATTCTTGGAATTTGAACATTCTTGGAATAGTTGTGTATATCACCCTTGAAGAAGTGTCTTTGAATTGCAAGCGTGTGAGCTGTAAAACTAAAAGCATGATGCAAAGTGGAGCGTGTGTGAATAATCATGTGGAGTGATGGCCTAGAGGTAACGCGTCCGCTCAGGAAGCAAGAGAATCTGAGCGCGCTGGTTCAAATCATGGCTCAGCCGCCGACATTTTCTCCCCCTCCATTAGACCTTGAGTGGTGGTCTGGACACTAGTCATTGGGATGAGACGATAAACCGAGGTCCCGTATGCAGCATGCGCTTAGCGCACGTAAAAGAACCCACAGCAACAAAAGGGTTGTTCCTGGCAAAATTCTGTAGAAAAATCCACTTCGATAGGAAAAACAAATAAAACTGCACGCAGGAAAAAAATTTTTAAAAATGGGTGGCTCTGTAGTGTAGTGACATGCTCTCCCTGGGGAGAGCAGCCCGAATTTCACACAGAGAAATTTGTTGTGATAAAAAAAAAAAAATTAATGAATACAAACAAACAAATAAATAGTTAGGGTTCCAAGTGTTTTGTATTGTACACTGTCACCACCCATGCCCACCTTGGCCAGTGTGAATATAGTGTGAGAGATGGGGAATGTGGGTTTTTTATTTTTATTAACAAAAAAAAAAAAAAGGGTGGGGGAGTTAAATAATTCATGTTGTTTTCATGTAAATGACAAGATTGGTTTCTGAATAATCTTGCTTTACAAACACTAATGATCATTTACCATGTCTTACGAAAGACAAGATTGGTTTTTGAATAATCTTGCTTTACAAACACAAATGATCATTTACCATGTCTTATGACAGACTTGCCGTCAAGTCTTTTCCATCTTGTACATTGAGATAGTATGCTTGTTCAGTGAAGCGAGGGATTTGTGAAATTGTTGCGAACGTGTGCGTGCATGCTTTCATTGCTGTGCAGTATGTCTCGTAATGACAATGACACCTGTATAAAACCAGTGAATATGTCCCCTGGTTTTGCTGAACTGGAATGTATTCTGATGTGTTCTTTGTCATTGATGCATTTGATTGATCTTGTTGTATGATGTCTTGATGTGTGTGCAAGTCTGTACCCTTGGAGTCAATTCCTGCTTTGCAGGTGTTATTTGCCAGTTGTCTCCCCTCCACAATCCCCAGGGTCCATTAACCCATTGCTGTCGAGTTTCAAGTTTCACGAGGAGGCGTCACTGCGTTCGGACAAATCCATATACGCTACACTACATCTGCTTGGCAGATGCCTGACCAGCTGTAACCCAACGCACTTTGTCAGGCCCCGAGTGCATGCATGCATATATATTTGTGTACCAACCAGAGAGTGGATTTCTTCTACTGAATTTTGCCGGAGGACAACACTCTCTCCTTGCCAAGGGTTCTTTTTCACTGCACCAAGTGCAAGTGCGTACTGCACACGGAACCTCGGTTTATCGTCTCGTCTGTATGACTCGATGCCCAGTTTGATTTTCCTGTCAAACTTGGGAGAAAGGGCGAGAGCAGGATTCAAACCCAGACCCTGAGGGACTCTGTATTGGCCGACAAGACGCCTTCCTCCTTGTTGCTGAACTTTGGTGATGTGAAATCTCTGCAGCATGATTTTGAAGTGCAAGATCTATTTCTGGTGTGTTTTGAAAGAGGTGATTGATTTTGATTTAACTGTTCCACACCAATGCAATCCTATGATGGAAGTCTTAGTAAAGAATATTGACCGACATCCTGACCTGTGTTCGGGTGTAACCTCAGTCTTGTCTCATGCAACATCCTCACACTGACAAGCCTACATATATACACACACACATGTAATATTTGAAAGTCAGAGGTTGAAATCTTTTTGGAAATTTCACTTAACGTATTTTTTAACAATTTCAAGATGTCGTCTGCTATGGCAGAAGGTTTGATATGCAGTCCAGTTATAGATGGTTGATGTACAGTTTTTCCAACATTTGCTTATGTATGTATATATGTATGGGTTTGTTTTTTTTTTAATGTTCACACACACACAATCCACTCACACCGTTCTGTTCCAACACTGCCCCTCCCCAGCCCCCCCTCTTCTTTTTTCTCCGTCCCATTTCACTTAACTCACTCAGTACGGCCAGTCTTCTCTTCCCCTCTACACAGACCCCTCGGATGTCCAGTGGGTGTCTCAATGACCCAACCTTTAGCTTCCATCGTCAGAATTGTGGTGGTATTCTTTGTCAACATTCACCTCTTCAGTGTAAGAGCCTTCCGCTTGTAATATTTTGATGGTGGTAATTGGGGTGAAACGCTGTTAACGTCGTCTCTTTCGCCGTTCATATGGAGAGAGTTAAAGAGGAAAGATGTAAAATTGAATACTACCACTTCTACTGCAAGCGTACTCATCAGCATCATTTTATCTTTTCATAAAACTCTGGTGCTCAGAGCTGTAAAAAGACACTTGGTTTTCAAGATATCTGGAATGGGGAACGGGTACTTAAAATTCCGCCCAAAACAAGCATCAAAACATTGTCATTTTAAAAAGAATAATTTAAAAAAAAAAAAAAAAAAAAAGAGGAGAGAGAGAAAGGGAAGACTTTTTTTTCAAAACACATACATTGGTGAGGATTACTTCCACTAAACAAGAAAATCCAGATACATTTGTGGTGTTAAATTCTTTTTATTGAAACAAAAGAAAAAAGAAAAAAAAAAGAGAAAAAGAAAGCACCTGGACACATAAGAAAATGAAACAATACATGGTTAGGTACCCCACCAACCCACCCACACAGTCATGAGCATCCGTCAGGCACACTTGTGTCCTCCGTGCAACATGAACAGAACCCACATCTACATCAACATTCAGAACCCACCGACATCTACATCAACATTCAGAACTGACATCTACATCAACATTCAGAACCAACATTCAGAACCCACCGACATCTACATCAGCATTCAGAACCGACATCTACCGACATCTACATCAACATTCAGAACCGACATCTACATCAGCATTAAAGGCCTCAAGTCCACCACTGCCTTTTAACGACCACCGGGGCAGTGAAATCATATCTACTGTGTCTAGGGGCTTGGTCTGGAGAGTTGGGTTAAGAAGGGAGGGGTGGGGGGACATGAGGGGGGGGAGGGGGGGGCGGGCGGCAAACATCATGCCGAAACGAGGTCTCGAACCTTGAACACTGGTGAAACACTGAGTCAGAAGTAGTCCATACACCTTTACTTGATTCTGCCTCAGTGCCTCTTACTCACATCAACATGCCATTGACCAATTCCTGGAGGGGAAATGGGTCCCAAGAGATTTCTAATTTAATTCAGAACGCCAAGTTACTGTCATGCATACATACATGTCCACTCTTTTGACAGGCAGTCACTGGTCAGTGAAACAATTTTAATTCTACTTTCACTCTTTCACTCCCTCCATGTACACCGTGAAGTCAATTCTGGCGCTAGCATTTCATTCATTCATCAAAAATGTTTAAAAAAATAAAAAGCTACTCAAGACATGCAAAGTTCAAGGTATACACACACGTAGCCATGTACACCTTACACACACATCCAAAGAAGACTACTATCAAACATGGAATACATGAATTTTTTTTAAAAAGGTCCCATATCCCTTACTGCCACTGGTGCAGTGAATTCATACCCACTGGGAGTTCAGCACTGGTGCAGTGAATTCATACCCACTGGGGGTTCAGCACTGGTGCAGTGAATTCATACCCACTAGGGGTTCAGCACTGGTGCAGTGAATTCATACCCACCTGGGAGTTCAGCACTGGTGCAGTGAATTCATACCCACCGGGAGTTCAGCACTGGTGCAGTGAATTCATACCCACTGGGAGTTCAGCACTGGTGCAGTGAATTCATACCCACTGGGAGTTCAGCACTGGTGCAGTGAATTCATACCCTCTAGGGGTTCAGCACTGGTGCAGTGAATTCATACCCACTGGGGGTTCAGCACTGGTGCAGTGAATTCATACCCACTGGGGGTTCAGCACTGGTGCAGTGAATTCATACCCACTAGGGGTTCAGCACTGGTGCAGTGAATTCATACCCACTGGGGGTTCAGCACTGGTGCAGTGAATCCATACCCACTGGGGGTTCAGCACTGGTGCAGTGAATTCATACCCACTGGGAGTTCAGTACTGGTGCAGTGAATTCATACCCACCAGGGGTTCAGTACTGGTGCAGTGAATTCATACCCACCAGGGGTTCAGCACTGGTGCAGTGAATTCATACCCACTGGGGGTTCAGCACTGGTGCAGTGAATCCATACCCACTAGGGGTTCAGCACTGGTGCAGTGAATTCATACCCACTAGGTGTTCAGCACTGGTGCAGTGAATTCATACCCACCGGGGGTTCAGCACTGGTGCAGTGAATTCATACCCACTGGGGGTTCAGTACTGGTGCAGTGAATTCATACCCACTAGGTGTTCAGCACTGGTGCAGTGAATTCATACCCACCGGGAGTTCAGGAGTTCAGCACTGGTGCAGTGAATTCATACCCACTGGGAGTTCAGCACTGGTGCAGTGAATTCATACCCACTGGGGGTTCAGCACTGGTGCAGTGAATTCATACCCTCTAGGGGTTCAGCACTGGTGCAGTGAATTCATACCCACTGGGGGTTCAGCACTGGTGCAGTGAATTCATACCCACTGGGGGTTCAGCACAGGGAAGATGGGCCTAAACCTTCCCACCGCAAACTCGCATCACCCTCACACAAAAATGAACAATTTTTTTTAAAAAGCAAGAAGAAAACTAAACCTACAACAGTTCAATTTCTTCCAAGTGATCCCAAAAGAACTCCAGCACACACTACACTGTATATCTAAATGCCGTAGACTAAAACGCCTACTCCTCCCATCGACTTGTGCTTCACAGTATTTATTGCATACTTCCAGACCAGCCCCCCCCCCCTTGCATCCGTTAAAAATATCCTGTCTCTGTTCACAGCTGGCATGCAGAACGGAGAATTTACATTCAAATATCCCTGACTGTTGAGAGGACATCACACTGCAGGCTGCATGCCCAAACAAAGAAATTTCAAACATCCCTGCAAGTTAAGACCACAACATCTCTAAATTCCACACAGAAAAATGAACACTGTCAATCCCATCTTGTATATATATATATACATAAACATGATCTGCTAGACACCAGCTGGCATGCAGTTAGGACAAACAGATTCTGGACTGCAAAGCCGACACCATCTGCAGGTCATAAAACTGTAATGCAACACACCAGCTGCTAAAAAAAACAACACTAAAATCCTGAAGGACAACCATGCGGTGCAAACGTGTGGACAGTCTCTGACAGACTGGGAAAGATGCTGCCATCTGCACACCCCCGCCCAAAAATTGCCAACGCAAACACCCCTTCACACTACATGAACTTTCACTTGTGTCTCAACACTCCAACCCCCATCCCCCTCCCCCCACCCCCCCACCACCACCCTGTCAATCAATATATCACCCTTACTCTTGTCAGACGGCTTGTACAGTCATGTCAGGGTCGACTGTTGCAAATGACAAACATGGTATCTTCGCCATTTATATGAGCACTGAGATGGCTGCCCAAATATTTCAGGATTAGGAAACCCATGGCAGTCCCTCTGTGTAGGCAGTTTCTATACATTCTGAATGATTGAAGATTTGAACAAGCATCTCCCTTCACTGTAGACACAGGCAGATGAACGAGCAACATTGTGTAAAAGCAACAATGCCACTTGTAATGGATGAATCGTCCCCACCTCCCTCCACCCCTCAACGTTCAAACTGATTGTCAAGGTGAGAGAATATGTCACATACACTGTACAATGCACTCTTCCAGAAAGGCACTCTTTTCAAAAGGACTATATAAAATATTTCTTCTTTTTTGTCCTGACTGGCAAGATAGCTAACTCCGGAAGTTTGTGTCAATGCATCCTTTGTTCAAAGAACCGACCTTTCTTTACCAAGCTATGCAGTCTTGAAAAAAAATTTCTTCCACCCTGAACGTGGACGAACGAACGAAGGACCAAGGCCATCATCCCCCCACCCCCAAAACCCCACACACCCCATCCGACACCCACCCTCTTTAAATACAATCCCCATCTCCAAACCCCCATCCAAACCTTCTCCAACCCTCCACCTCACCACCCACCCACCCACCCACCCATCTCACTAAACCACCCACAGTCAACCCCTCCCCCACCCACTACCCACCCTATTCCTTCTCCTCTTCCTCCTCCTGCTACTCCTAGCCTGCTCCTCCACACTCACACCCCAAAAAGTCTTCCATCATCGTCTTCCTTTTTATTCGTCTAGCACGGTGGTCCTGACCAGCACTTCTGTGACGGAGTAGGGGTCGCAGTTGGACGAGGGTCGCCGGTCCTCAAGGTAGCCCTTCCCGTCCTCCGCCACCTGGCGGGGGATGCGGATGCTGGAGCCGCGGTTGGCAACGCCGGCCGAGAAGTCGTGGATGGAGGAGGTCTCGTGGTGGCCCGTCAGGCGCCGTTCGTTGTCCTTGCCCTCGCGGGGGTCGTAGGCCTTGATGTGACGCACGTGGTGCTTCGACAGCTTCTCTATGGCTCTCTCAATCTCCCTGGTGATCAGAGGAGAAAAAAATTATGCAGTTTAGTATTTTCGTTATTTTTAAGGGGGGGTGGGGGTGGGGGGGGTGCGGGGGAGGGGCATTGCTGAATTTCTAGTTAATCATTCGGTAATCTATCAGGGGGAGTTAACTAGCTGCATGCACTTTCCGTTTTCTCCCCTTCAGCTGGGTAGCAGTTTGCACAGGACAGGGAATCAGACCCCTGCCGGAGTCTGCACCAGTGGGCCTCAGTATAGTATGTGTGATTAAATAGCAATTTAGTGTTTTTGTTATTTTGGGGGTGCACTGCTTAATTTCTCGTTAATCGTTTGGTGTCATATACTGTACCATGTCAAACTGATGCAAACTAGTCTAGTTAATCGTTTTCTGCTGCCTATTGTCCTAAAAAAAAACCCAAAAAAAAACAATTTGCATTGGTAATGTGTTTACAGCAACCCCTTTATGAGGGGCCACGTCCTTTACTGGATATAAAAAAAAAAAAAAAAAAAAAAAAAAAAAAAAAATGTTGATTCATCTGCAGCTGAAATGACAACAGGTGCATTGTCAAAGCCAACTTTATCCTCAAAATCAATTTCATACTGTAATACCAGTCCAGCCAACTACACTGTACTGTCATCAAATGTGCCAAACTAAATTTACAAGAAACTGCAACCACGCTGAACGCAAAACTCCATCACAGTGGAAAACAACAACAACAACAACAAAAACACTGATGGGAAGTTGAGGCTCAGGTCAGCCTGTGTGTATTTTCAAAAAAATCAGTTCATTCCAAAGAAATAATATTCTGGGTTCCTGCAGATGTGACCAAACAGAATTCATTACCTGGACTTGAATATTTTCCATTCCAATTTCAAAGCCAACCTAAAATTCTTTTTTTAAAGTCTGCTACACTGCTGACAAAAGAAAATGGTGGATATCCCAATATCAGTGTTCAATGTGTCACACACACACACACACACACACACACACCCCATCCCACACACAAAAACCCCATAAAACACCCCATGGCCACACACACACACAGACACACACACACAGACCTCCACTCGCATCCGTCCTCCCTCACCACCTCTATAAACCCACCTCCCCTCCTCAACCTCCCTCCCCCCCTGCCCCCCTCCCCCCACCACCACAAAATACAAACACTCACTTGACACCGCCGTCCTCCCTCATGGCCAGCGTGCTGTAGTTGCAGTGGGCGCCGGCGCCGTTCCAGTCACCCTCCATGGGCTTGGGGTCAAGGGTCACGACGATGCCAAAGTCCTCAGCCACGCGGTGAAGGATGTAGCGCGCCACCCACAGCTGGTCGCCCATCTCGATCCCCTCACAGGGCCCCACTTGGAACTCCCACTGGTTGTGGAAGAGAGGGAAAAACATGTCAAGTTTATATTATAATCTTCCAATTGTTGACGAAGAGGGGGGGGGGGGGGGAATGTCAAGTTTATAATCTTTGATTGCTGAGGAAAAGAAGAGAGGGCCCCACTTGGAACTCCCACTGGTTGTGGAAGAGAGGAGGGAGGGGGGAACATGTCAAGTTTATAATCTTCCAATTGTTGAGGAAGAGAAGAGAGGAGGGGGGGGGGGGAAACATGTCAAGTTTATAATCTTCCAATTGTTGAGGAAGCGAGGGAAAAAAACATGTCAAGTTTATAATCTTCCAATTGTTGAGGAAGCGAGGGAAAAAAACATGTCAAGTTTATAATCTTCCAATTGTTGAGGAAGCGAGGGAAAAAAACATGTGAAGTCTATAATCTTCCAATTGTTGAGGAATCGAGGGAAAAAAACATGTGAAGTCTATAATCTTCCAATTGTTGAGGAATCGAGGGAAAAAAACATGTGAAGTCTATAATCTTCCAATTGTTGAGGAATCGAGGGAAAAAAACATGTGAAGTCTATAATCTTCCATTGTTGAGGAAGAGGGGGAAAAACGTCAAGTTTATAATCTTCCAACTGTTGTTGAAGAGAGGGGGAAAAACATGTCAAGTTTATAATCTTCCAATTGTTGTTGAAGAGAAGAGAGGGGGGGAGGGGAACCATGTCAAGTTTATAATCTTTGAAAGAGAACTCACCTGGGCAGGCATGACTTCAGCGTTGCAGCCAGAGATGTTGATGCCGGAGTACAGACAGGCACGGTAGTGGGCCTCCACCACATCACGGCCATACACCTTGCTGGCCCCCACCCCACAGTAGTAAGGACCTGGCCAACACACACACACACACTTGTCATCAGCCATAATTTTCCTTTCTTAGCTCATTCTAACCCCAGATACAAGTTAAGTCGCACCACGATTACTTTCACCTCTCCAGACCCTCAACCCCCCCCCCCCCCCCCCCCCCCCCCGCAACCTTCGCCCCCCACAACCCTCCTCCCTCACCCCCCGACAACCCTCCCCCCAACCCCCCACAACCCTCCTCCCTCAACCCCCCCACAACCCCCCCCACAACCCCCCCCCCAAGCCCCTCACCCGACAGCACTCACTGCCTCCTCTGCTGTTGTAATTGTTATAGTTGGATGCAACTGACTAATAGGAAATTTTCTATCTAAAATTACGTTTAAACAACTAACATACCGTGACCCAACTAGTGCAGACTCTGGCAGGGGTCTGACATTCCTGTCCTGTGCAAACTACTATCCGCCTATGCGGAGAAAACGAGAGTACTATGGCCAATAACCTCCCGGAGGTAGGTTCTAGACTCCAATGTTCAAATCTGGCACCCAGGAGCCATGGCCTGGTGCAAAGCATCTGCTCAGGACCCCGACGAATCTGAGCTAATCAGGACTGAGTCCAACACTCGTTGGAATATTCTTGCCCCTCCACTAGACCTCGAGTGGCGGTCTGGGCGCTTATCTGGATGAGATGATAAACTGAGGTCCCGTGTGTAGCATGCACTTCGCACACAGAAGCATGGAAGGATAGATGTATAGTTACAAGAACACAAAAAAAACCAAAAAAAACCACGGTAAAGTATGTGTAGTCAAAACAAATTTTTTACCAAAACAAGGACCAGGCACCTGACCTAAATCAATTCTTAATCCACAACAAAACTCACCCTGGGGTCCAGGAAAGCCGTTCTTGGGCCAGCCAAACGGATGACCATCGTAGTCCAGCAGAGTGTACTCCTGTTCGATGCCGAACCAGGGCTTGAAGTCCTTGGCTCTCTGCATCACCTCTTTGCACGTCAGGCGGCGGTTGGTTTCTGAAGTTCACACACATCACTTACTGTACTTTACCTGCTCATCCGCACACTTGTGATGGTAATCAAACATGGACACTTTTTGATTATCTGTGACGTTAACCTAACAAAAACAAGCTGAAACAGTAAAGAAAGAATCTTTCTAATCAAACATGGATACTTTTCGGTTATCTGTGACGTTACCCTAACAAAACACAAGCTGAAACAGTAAAGAAAGAATTTTTCTAATCAAACATGGATACTTTTCCGTTATCTGTGACGTTAACCTAACAAAAGGCAAACTGAAACAGTAAAGAAAGACTTTCTCTTTCAATGCTGGTAAATCATGGGAAGTTCACCTTCTGTGCTAGGGTAAGAGCACACACACAAAATTTCCACTGTAATGTGCACAACTGTATGGGTCAGTTTTCTTTTTTAAAAACAATAAAATAAAACAATACAGACTAGTAATGACAAAAACAAAAACAAACAAAAAAACCAGCCCATAAAGTGATAAACAATCACCCAGCAAAATGTATATCCCTATTGTTAAGAAACTCATCAGAAAACCCAATGTATCAACTCAGAAACAGATTTAACAAAACATAAAATAAAATAAGATAAAGAATTAAAAAATAAATAAATAAATAAATAAAAAAAAAAAAAAAGATAGGTTGCAAAAGCCCCAGTCTCACCAGCAGGCTTCTTGTTGTACTTGAAGACCTCGCAGAGAACCAGCTTGTTCTTGCCACCCCGGAAAGGATCCCTGAAGAGGGCCACTGGGACCAGGTACATGTCCGAGTTCGAACCCTCGGCCTGGTACGTGCTGGAGCCGTCAAAGTTCCACTCTGGACAGTCTGCAACACCAACGACAACACTGACGATGCTATCATTCCGATTCTTCAGTGTACACGTGTGTGTTTGTGTACATGTGTATAGGAATGCATATGTGTGTATGTGCATGCGCATGTGTGAATGCATGTACACATTCGTGGGCTCATGTACTGACACAGTGCTTGTGTATGTCCAATATCTGTGTGCATCTGTGAGCACGTGCAAGCATATGTCTTCTGTGAAATAAATTTTGTTGAAATACAATCATTTTCCCAAGTGTGGTAATTATTAATAATCCAACATAAAAAGTATCAGCATAAAGCAGCAAATTGAGATTTAGAAATAAATTCTGATGAATAGATAATAAAAATCTTTTTTTTTTTTTTAAAGAAAAAAAAAGCATATGTGCAAGATGTAAGAGCGTAATATATACTTTTTTTTTTTTTTTTTAATTCATGCAAATCCTAACATTTTCATTCAAACAAAATTACGTCTTTCATCTATCCTGGCATTTCGATCAATCAGTCTTGCCACTATTAAGCAAAAAAACAAAAACCAAAAAAAACCAAAAAAACAACTGACTATATGCTGCGACAGTATGAGCGCACTCGCATGACAGACGTGTCGCCTTCATATAAACAAGAAAACACAATCAGAACAGTACAAATCAATGCATTATCTTTCTTTCATCTTGCATGCGCACACACGCATGCACCTTACAAAACACATCTACACCCATACATCTCCATCCCCCCCACACCCACCTCCCCACCCACACACACACACACACACCGCTACCTGACAAGACAGTTTCATCAAACACCCACACACACCTCCCCACCCACCCACACCCACACACACACCTCCCCACCCACCCACACACACACACACACACCGCTACCTGACAAGACAGTTTCATCAAACACCCACACACACCTCCCCACCCACCCACACCCACACACACACCTCCCCACCCACCCACACACACACACACACACACACACACACACACACACACCGCTACCTGACAAGACAGTTTCATCAAACACCCACACACACCTCCCCACCCACCCACACCCACACACACACCTCCCCACCCACCCACACACACACACACACACACACACACACACACACACACCGCTACCTGACAAGACAGTTTCATCAAACACCCACACACACCAGCGTGGTACACACCTTCAGGCTTCTGAGGCTCCTGGGGGAGTGTGCGGCACTTGCTGCGGATTCCCTCCCCTGTGCCGTCAATCCAGATGTACTCGGCCATCACGCCCCCTGGCTGATCCAGCTGGAGATACTTCTCCAACAGCTGTTTGCTGCCGGGCTGTACCGTCTGAGCCATGGTCACTACTAGTCCTGGAGATTCTTAAACTGGAGACACACACAGACACACACATGCATGTTCTCATTCAATTTTTTGTTTGTTTTGTTTTGTTGTAAACTGTTGAAAATTGAAAGCATAATTATGTATGATGAACAATCGAAGCCTTTTGACTCTCTACAGACTATGAACTCTTTCTTTCTCCCTTTGACATCCTAGACATCAAGTACTTTCTTTCTTTCTTCCTTTGACAACCTAGACAACTAGTACAACTACAAGAAAATGGATGAAAAGAAATTGAGAGGGGAGAGAGAGAGACACACAGAGACAGACACAGAGACAGAGACAAAGAGACAGAGGAGCTTCTTATGCTGTCATGCGCGCACACGCACACACACACACTACTCACACATACACACTGATGTACAGTGGGAGTAAGGAAAACACATACACACACACACACACACACACACACACACACACACACACACACGCACGCACACACACACACACACACACACACACACACTAAACGACCTATCAGATGAACTTTAAACCTGAAGCAGCTGAACCAACATGCAATGACTTGAAGATTTTTTTCCACTCCAAAGGTCAACAGGTTTACATGTTGTATAGTCTTGTCCCTCCCCACCCTCCCCTTGCCCCCACCTCCCAAAACCTTCCATCACTGCCTCCCCCCCCCCACACCCCAGCCCCCCACCCCGGCCCCCCACCCCCTTCCCTGCAGGCCACTTCAGTCCTGTCCTCAAGTTAAAACTGTTCACAGATGTTACAGTTGGTAACCTTGTTGACCTCTAGACTGTCCTCCACGGGTTTAAACTAAACATGGTCAATGTAAGCTGTGACCGCACGCTAGGTTTTCCTTCTTTTAGATTTTTTTTTTTTTTTAATCAGTTTTTTTTTTTTTAAATAAATTTTTTAAAAAAAAGGATGACTGAAAAACATGCCCCTGACTTAAACAGTAGGCGTATTCTGTATACATATCCATAAACTAGAGAGAGAGAGAGCAAGAGAGAGAAGAAGAGAATGTTAATGATATTTTTGTATTTGTATTTCTTTTTTATTTTATCACAACAAATTTCTAAATTTCTCTGTGTTAAATTCAGGCTGCTCTCCCCAGGAAGAGTGAATTGCTACACTAAAAACCAACTGACAGCATGGCACAATGTGGTAGCCCTTTCATTCTCACTGCCAGCACAGCAAGGTTTTTTCTTCCTTGTTCTTTCTTCTTTTTTTCCCCCCTTCTTTCTGGGAACAATAGATATGCAAGCAAGTGAGGGGTGAACGCTAACAAGATAGTTTACGGTACATGTATTCGTCACATCAGTCGACGTGGAGCACAGAGATCAATCAAAGAAAGCTGAGGCGGATGTTTTTTGAAGGGGGGTGAGGAGAAGGAGGGAAGGGTGTGTGTGTGTGGGGGGGGGGGGGGGAGGGCAGGGAGGGAGAGAGTAGTGACGAAGAGCTCTGTGTGAGACCTTCCCCAACACAAAAATCTCGCCCACGTTTGCTCACGTTTCACGAATACGTGAGGAAGAAAATTAAAAAGTAAAAAAAAAAAAGACATGTGGGGGTGATGGGTGTGGGGGGTGGGGGTGGGGGGGATAGAGATTGTGTGAGAGAGAGAGGTAGATTGTGGTGTGTGTGTGGAGGGGGGACGGGTGGCAGAAGAGGAAAGAAAAAAAAGGGGAGTGGAGCTTAAGCTGGGGGCATGAACTTGTAAATTATAGATCCGTCTCTATTTACAGCAAAGTACATGGTTTTGTACTGGGTGTTGGGGGTGTGAGAGGCGGGGAGGAGGGGGGGGAGGAGGGGGGTGGGGTGGGGGTGAGAGGTGGGTCAAAACAGGGTGGGGCATGTTTTTTTGGCAAATCCCGATAGTACCTTACACTGAAGTTATTTTAATAGATTATTTGCAATTTAAATTTTCTTTCGAATTTTTTTTTTTCCCCTTGTTAATGTCTTATTTAATTTATGAAGCATCACGAGCCTCTCTATGAGGGAACAACACTACTGATGAACACTTCATTTTTATGATTATCTGTTGTGAACTCTCGAGTGTTTTGCCCGTACAACACCCACAGACCTAAAAATAGGGCTGTTTTACATCAGGTACCTAGCACTCCCCCTCCCCACCTTCCACACACATCACCCCTCCCTCCACCATGATACATAAATAAGGAGTTCCCATTAGTTCAAGTCTTTGTTGCGAGTTGTTAATGGTGACAACAGTCTCAGTGGGAGTGGGCACGCAGGCACACACGTGTGTGAGCGTGTGTGTGTGTGTGTGTGTGTGTTATGTGCTTGTTCATAAAGTGTGTTTTTTTTCGTTCTTTAGTTTAACGCCTTTTCACTGTAAGTGATATTAAACGAGGGAAGGAAAAAAAATCAAACGAGGGAAGGAAAACAATCGAGTGGGAAGGGGGGGGGGGGGGGGGGGGGCGAGGGGGAGGGGGGGATTACTGCGTACGCATAGAGTAAGTGAAAGAGTGTGTGTGTGTGTGTGTGTGTGCGTGTGTGTGTGAAAATTATTGATTTAAGTGTGTGTGAGTGTGTGTGTGTGTGTGTGTGTATGTGTGTGTGTGTGTGTGTGTGTGTGTGTGTGTGTGTGTGGGTGAGTGTGAGTGTTATAGTGTGCGTGTGTGACTGTGTGTGTGGCATATATGCACGAGCATGTTGGAAGAGTAGAGAAATGTTGTATGAGAAATGTTGAATTGGGAGTTGAATACGGTGGTTGAAAACAGGGCAGTGTTTTGGATGCATCACTGAGGTGCATCTGTATCAATTTTCTATTTTTACTGGCAAAGAATAGCTGCGTTTTGTCGTCTTCTGTTGATGTTTTTTTTCCTGTTGTTTGTTAGTTTTGATTTTTGTTTTACTTGGAACATGTTTCCACACGGTAAAGATTCACAAGAATTCTATAATTAATCAGTATTGAGGTGCAATATGATGATTTTTCTTTCTTAATATCTTCTTTGCGCTATCTTCACAAACAGTACCATTCATAATTACCCCCCATTACACCCCCCTGCCACCCACCCCCCGCCCCCTTCCCAATGCCATCTACCACCATCTTTAACGCCGATTCTGGGATGATGTGGCTTGAGGGTAAGTGAACCGGATATGAACTCCAGATTTGATCACAATCGATCCGCTCACTTGGAGAGAATCTCTCTCTCTCTCTCTCACACACACACACACACGCACACTTTCTCCGCAGTTTGCTCTTCGGGCGATGTCAACAACTTGTTGCGAGCGAGCGTCCGACCGACACCGCACAAGCCACACAAAGGCAGGCGTTGCTCTGCATGGTCTGGCAAGGTCAAGGCCGTCCACCTTTGGACCTGCCATCAGCTGTCGAAACCGTGCGCAGAAATTTAGCTGGGATTCACGCAGTCCCGGTTACCTCCCCCCCCCCCCCCCCCCCCCTCCTCTTCGCGCTCTCTCTCTCTCTCTCTCTCTCTGTGAACCCCTAGCCTTGTTTTCAGATCGTGATCTCTCTCTCTCTCTCTGTGACCCGAGTTTGATTTTGACCAATCGGTTTTAAAAAGACACATATTTTGCTATACAATCAATATGTGAATCAGTTGTGCCCTTTGTTCCTTTCCAGAGGATGAAGTTCAATTAGTTTCCCAAAAAATGTCCCGAAGCGTCCTGGTATGAATCCTATCCACACCCCCACCCCCCCACCCCGGGCCAAAATGACATAAATTGCTATCATTACCCCCTGATCGAATAAACCCATCTTGAATCTCCCTTTATCTCTCACACCATTTCCCTCCCTCCCTCCCTCTCTCTCTCTGTCTGTCTCTGCCTCATCTCACCGGCTCCCTCTCTATCTATATATCTCTCTCCCCCTTCACACCACCACCACCTTCTTTGTAAACCGTTACTGACTGGGTGTATGTAGATCGATCAAAGTTTTAATACTGAAATAATCCGACTGTTGGGAGGCCGTTGAGAACATCACCCAACCCTTATGAATGTCAGTGTAAGTGACTCTCAGTCACCTTGTCTTCTCAGCGCCTATCGATATAAGATCAAACGAGACCCACTCGTGTCCAGACTGACGACGGCGATACCCACATTATTTTTCTCAGTTCAGTGTTCTTCAGGTACCATTCAATTTCGTCAGTGTCGAAGACGGAAAAAGTTGTAAACTGGTTAATAACACTGTAATATATACTCGACATTTCTTCACCTGTCGAATGGCGTAAAGGGCCAATCAAAGAGTGGAGGGGGAGAAGTGTTGAACACGTTTTACATTGTTACTAACCTCTTTTACCGTCTTCTAACAGACAAAAATCAACGTCGTCAATATTCTGTGTGTCTACTTTCTTTCCGACGTCAGCCACCGGCGAGAAATTAACACAGCATTGCATCAGCATGCACAGTACAGCATGTGGGGCAAACTGCTGGTGGCTTTGTTTCGATTCATTGCGTCAGCCGTCAGATCGGATACAGAACTCGCACCACGGTTCCGTCCTCGTGGGTTATTTAGTCACTGGTTAGTCAGTGACTTTTTAAGTCAAAGGAGCTGAATCGTGACCGATCTGTTGTGCGCGGGCTGATTAAAAATAAAACCAGACTCTCCGCCCGTTGATTTACCGTTAGAGGTGAGCAGTGTTCACCACCACCCCCCCCCCCCCCCCCTCCCAACCAGTTCCCTGTTTGTTCGAAAACAAAAATAGATCAGTTCAGTTACTCAAAGAGGTGTCACTGTGTTCGGACAAATCCATATATATAACTACACGACATCTACTTAGCAGCTGCCTGACCGGTAGCGTAACCCAACGCGCTTAGTCAGGCCTTGAAGGAAAAAAAAAAAAAACACACAAAAAAAAAGACCAATGCGGCGTTGAACATTTGGTTCTAACGGCGTTGTGCTGTCGCGAGGTACAGTGGATGCTCTCAACCAGTTACATGCACGGACTTGCATAAGACCGTGGATACAGGACACAACATAAAAAGATTCTGTTTACTTTTAATCTCTGACAGAGAAGTTTGTCTTGTGCCGGGGACTCGGCAATATATGTTATTATCCACTATTTTTCCCCAAAGACGGGGGGGATGCGTTCTGTGCATCCCCCAGTGCCTTTTCCACTCACCATCGTGAGCACTCTTGTCATGAACCAAGGTAGACAGCAGCGAAAGTTCTAACTGACCATGGGCCACAGAAATCAATGTGCCCTGATTTCCCGATGTTCGAACAAACCATGCTGTTCGCTGACTGATAACTTTTTTCCTGGACTCAAACAACTTTACCTCAAAGTCTTAAGTTCTATGAAAGTCAGAAGAGGACACAGAGTCAAAGCTTCGGAAAATCAAACAACTGGTCACTTACCTTGTTGAAGCTGACAGAATTCGGTTTGCGTCCACCGCGATGAATGTTCCGAGTCAGAATGTGTGAGTTTAAGTCCGTGCGGCGACAGCAGCTCGGCACGGATCACGTGAAGGATGCCTGCGACTTCGCTCATTGGTCAGATCGAGGAAACCCGTTCGACGACAACTGCTTGCTGATTGGCTTAAAAAGTACGGGTTTCTCCCCTGACCTTTGGGCGTTACGTGAATGGAACAGAACAGAAAAGCTGTGCCAGCAGTCAGTCACTCGGCGTGAACGTGGACAGCAAATGGGCTGATTGTTACCAGTCACGTGTGCCTTTCCTTTTCTTCCCTCTAGCGAAAGAAATAAAAAGCAGAGGCTGTGGCCAGGAATTTTCGAAAGCTCCAATGGCTTCCTTCACGACACGGCTGAGTGGACAGAGGGTTTGCTGTGTGTGCTGTCCCGAGGTACAGATAGGTTTTGCAAAATGGAAAGCTACAGAGAGGTTCTGTAGTGTGTGTGTGTGTGTGTGTGCGTGTGTGTGTGAGGAGGGAAGGAAATTTCGTCAGTTCGCTGGACAGAGAGGCTGGCAAAGACAGATCGTTCTCTCTCTCTCTCTCTCTCTCTCTCTCTCACCCCGTCATCAGTCCCCCTCCTACCACACACCCCCACTTCCCCTCTTAACACCCCTCCACCCCCCAATGCCCTTTACCCCCCAACCCGTCCCCCCCTAACCCCCCCCCCCTCCCCGCCCCTCCCGGGCACCCCCCTCCCTCCCCGTCACCCTCTCCCCCTCCACACACACACACACACACAAACACAGGCGCATACAGAAGCAAGAGAGCAAACCTCAGTGAATATCCACCCAGTTGCAAAGCGCTGAGAACTGGACCCGCAGTCACCATGACAACCACGACTTGTACTGATTTAACCCTGTGGCCACCACTGCAACAGACATTCATCAAAACGGAAGTACGTGCTTTAACGAGTGGGTGTTACGAATGAACAAGAAAAAAAGGACTCGGTATTTTTGGCAGGGGATTATCCATGACGTAGAAAGACCACGTGCTCAAATCCTGGCATTTCAGTCCTGTTTATCCCACTGAGATGTATCTAATTTTAGACCAGTGTGTTTATCCTCCTTGTGACGTCACTGGGTGTCAAAGGTCTTTCAACTTTTTTTTTTTTAATTGCCACCAGCTTTGTGGACTCTGTGAAAGCAGATACACATGGCGTGTTTGCGGAAATAATGGGGTGTGCGTGACTGACTTTGTGCTCAAGAGTTTTCGGGTGGCTGATAGGTATAAATAGATATCCGGTTCTAAGAAAGCGTAGGCCCAAGAAAGTTGAGACGTCTTTCGTTGACGACAGTAGATCTTGTTGTTGTATTGTTTGGGGGTGGGGGAGGTGGGGGTACTGCTGCGTGCCAGTACGTGTGGGGGTTCGTGTGTATCTGTCAGTCACTCAGCTCCGGGTCTGATGCAACTTAATACGCACACTTGTTTGCTACCTGACAGGTCTTTTCAAATTTACCTGGTAGTGGGGTGTGAAAGAAGATCTTTTTTCTTCTTCCTCTTCCTGGTTTTTTTTTTTTTTCTGCGTTCATTGTCGAACTCAGTCAGTCGATCCCTCCGGCATTCACTCGTGCCTATGTAGGATTGGCCGGTCTTTTATTTGTGTAAATTTGTATTTCTTTTTATCACAACAGATTTCTCTGTAGTAAATTCGGGCTGCTGTCCCCACTGGCAGGGAGAATGCGTTGCTACACTACAGCGCCACCTTTTTTTCTTCTTTTTAAAATTTATTTATTTATTTATTTATTTATTTATTTTTTAAAATGTTTCCTGAGTGCAGTTTTATTTGTTTTTCCTATCGAAGTGGATTTTTTTTTTTTTTTTTTTTTTTTACAGAATTTTGCCAGGAACAACCCTTTTGTTGCCGTGGGTTCTTTTACGTGCGCTAAGTGCATACTGCACACGGGACCTCGGTTTATAGTCTCATCCCAATGACTAGCGTCCAGACCACCACTCAAGGTCTAGTGGAGGGGGAGAAAATATCGGCGGCTGAGCCGCGATTCGAACCAGCGCGCTCAGATTCTCTCTCTTCCTATGCGGACGCGTTACCTACTACTGCATACACACACACAACAGGCAGCGAATTTGCGCGCGCGCGCACGCACCCACCCACCCACCCACTGACCCACCTACCCCCCCCCCCCCACCCACACACACACACACTCCCCCACACCCCTCCCCCCTCCCACACACACACACATACACATGCCACATATACATCAACTGAAGCAACAAGAGGACCACACTGAAAGTGTCACACACACACACACACACACACACACACACGGCACACACATACACACACACACACACGCACACACACACACACACACACACACACACACACACACACACACACACACACACACACACACACACACACACACATCAGTCACACTCAATCACACTCAGTCACACTGAGATAGACAAAGTATTGTTATTGTTGTTATACTCTCTCTCTCTCTCTCTCTCTCTCTCTCTCTCTCTCTCTCTCTCTCTCTCCCTCTCACACGCGCGCGGCGCGCACGCACGCACACACTGACGTACACACACACACACACACACACACACACACACACACACACACACACACACACACGTGCCACACATATAAATCAGTTGAAGCCACAAGAGGACCACCTGTCGTATCTTTTGACGATGATGGCGGAATCAAGTGCTATCAGACCTGACCGACTGACGGGGCAGATAAAGGTTGAAAGGACACTGCGGGCAGTGATATAAGAATACATACAGAACGCTACTTTGCGGTCACAGTCGGAGACACCCCCCCTAGTGGCAGACTGGTTTAGTAAGTTTCGTTTCTGACCCCCGAAAACGGAGTATGGCTGCCTGCATGGCAACCGGGGGGGGGGGGGGGGTTAAAAACGGTCATACACGCAAAAAGCCCACTCATGTACGTAGTACATACGAGTCGGAACTTGGGAGCTGCAGCTGACGAACGAAGCAGTCGAAGAAGAAGAAGAAGAAGATGATGATGATGATGATGACGATGATGATGATGATGATGATGATGACCCAGTGGTCACCAGTGAAGAAGAAGGAGAAGAAATTGATGACCCAGTGTTCACCAGTGAAGAAGAAGAAGAAGAAAATGATGACCCAGTGTTCACCAGTGAAGAAGAAGGAGAAGAAAATGATGACCCAGTGTTCACCAGTGAAGAAGAAGAAGAAGAAGAAGAAGAAGAAATTGATGACCCAGTGTTCACCAGTGAAGAAGAAGGAGAAGAAAATGATGACCCAGTGTTCACCAGTGAAGAAGAAGAAGAAGAAGAAGAAGAAGAAGAAGAAGAAGAAGAAGAAGAAGAAGAAGAAGAAGAAGAAGAAATTGATGACCCAGTGGTCACCAGTGAAGAAGAAGGAGAAGAAAATGATGACCCAGTGTTCACCAGTGAAGAAGAATAAGAAGAAGAAATTGATGACCCAGTGTTCACCAGTGAAGAAGAAGGAGAAGAAAATGATGACCCAGTGTTCACCAGTGAAGAAGAAGAAGAAAATGATGACCCAGTGTTCACCAGTGAAGAAGAAGAAGAGAAGAAGAAATGATGACCCAGTGTTCACCAGTGAAGAAGAAGAAGAAGAAATTGATGACCCAGTGTTCA
>NC_134889.1:27457875-27472875 GCF_041734735.1 Babylonia areolata | reverse complement strand
CGTGCCGTGAGTGGTGCTTGCTGAGAGCAAGGTCAAGGTCGCTGTTTGATTTTGGGTCTGTCTGTCGATCTCTCTGGCGTTGTTGTTCGGGGGGGGGGATAATTTGTTTTTAACTCACTCAGTACGGCCATTCCTCTCTTCTCCTCTACACAGACCACTCGGATGTCCAGTGGGTGTCTCAATGATCCAACCTTTAGCTTCCGTCGTCAGAATTGTGGTATTCTTTGTCAACATTCACCTCTTCAGTGTAAGAGCCTTCCGCTTGTAATATTTTGATGATGGTAATTGGGGAGAAACGTTGTTAACGTCGTCTCTTTCGCCGTTCGTATGGGGAGAGTTAATTGGGGTTAGTGGTGATGAGATCAATCGATGCTAAAAATGATCATGAATTCGTTCAGATCTGTTCGAATTGGGTTGGTTTCTTGTTGTTGTTGTTGTTGTTGTTGTGATAGTGTTGTTGTTGTTGTTGCTATGATGTTGGTGATGTTGTTGATATTATTGTTGGTGTTGTTGATGTGGTGGTTATGGTGTTGTTGTGGTGGTGGTGGTGGTGTCGTGGTGGTGGTGTTTTGTTATTGTTACTCTGTTGTTGGTGTTGTTGTTGTTGTGGTGGTGGTGGTGTTTTGTTATTGTTGTTCTGTTGTTGTGGTGGTGGTGGTGTTTTGTTATTGTTGTTCTGTTGTTGTGGTGGTGGTGTGTTGTTTTGTTATTGTTGTTCTGTTGTTGTGGTGGTGGTGGTGGTGGTGTTTTGTTATTGTTGTTCTGTTGTTGTTGTGGTGGTGGTGGTGGTGTTTTGTTATTGTTGTTCTGTTGTGGTGGTGGTGGTGTTTTGTTATTGTTGTTCTGTTGTTGTGGTGGTGGTGGTATTTTTTTTTTTATTATTGTTGTTCTGTTCTTGTTGTGGTGGTGGTGGTGGTTGGGGTGGGGGTGTTCTGTTATTGTTGTTCTGTTGTTGTGGTGGTGGTGGTTAGAAGTTGATGAGTTTCGAAAAACAGAAAAAAAAGAAGAAGAATTAAAAAACGGAAAGGAAATCTAAAGGAAAAACAAACAAACAAAAAAACAAAAACAAACAAAAAACAACAAAAACACAATGATGAAAATAAAAACAAGAACTCTAACTCGTTCCAAACCACACACCCCCAACACCCACACCTACAACAGGGGGAAAAAAAAGAGTGGGGGAGGGGGGGGAGGGAGTGAGGGAGGAGAGAAGAGGTGAGGTGAAGGGGGTGTGGAAAGAGGTGGGGTGTGTGTGGGGGGGGAGGAGGGGGAGGGGGGGGGGGGGGAAGGAGTACTGGGCGTGCACGCTGTTTGACCATGTCGGTATCGGTGAAGAAGCCACGATCCTATAAACTGAACCTCTGTGGGTGAAGGTCGGATGACTGAACTGGTCGTTAAACTCAGGTCTGCAGTGAAGGTCGTCGTGTGTCAGTTCAGCCATGTCATGTGACCGCTCAGCACCGGTCCACGTGACCGCTACCGACTGGAGAGAGGTTAAGGAGGAGGTCGTGGGGTGTGGGGTAATTGACCCTGACCTCGTTACATATATTATTACTAGCATGGCGGCTGTTCTCAGTCTTCTCTTCAAGGAAGTTCGACCGGTTTTGTCGTCTGCTTGCCTTGATTTTTTTTTTTTTTTTTTTTGTTGAGTTTGCAGAATGTTGTTAGTGGTCGTGATAGTAGGAGTAGTAGTACTGGTAGAAGTAGTAGTAGTATCAGTAGTAGCTGTTGTTGTATTTGTTGTAGAAACACTGAGTAGTATCATCATCATCATCGTGTTTATGTTTGATATTGTTTATGTGTAATATTATGTTATTATTTCGTTTTGTTTCTTTTTTTATTCCTGTTAATCATTATGCTTATCATCTTAAGTATTACGTTTATTAACATTGGTGTTATTGCTGCTGCTGTTGTTGTTATTATTGTTGTTGTTGCTGTTATGTGTATTGTGTTATTATTATTATTGTTGTTGTTGCTGTTGTTGTCATTTTTATTATTGTGTTTATTATTGAAACATGTACAATGCTTGTGTTCGGTTGGAGACCAAGCTGAGAACGCTTTAAGGAAAACCTGACAAGAGTCACTTGCACAACAGGCTGCCTACCTGGGCAGAACTTGTGAACCGACAGGCAGCTACCTTTGAAGAGCTCATTGATCTTTTTGGTCCTGTGTCATTCAGTCAGGCTTTGATTCACACACACACACACACACACACACACACACACACACACACACACACACACTGACACACACACACACACACACACACACACACACACACACACACACACACACACAAACGCTTTCGCTTCTGTCGTCAAAATCCCTGCATTCAGCCCTGTAAAGCCTGGCCTTCAAACCTTGATGTAGCCAAGTGCTCAATACGACTGGCTACTAAACACGTAGTTCAACTAACAGCACAAGCTAAAGGCTGGTCTAGCAGACGCCTTTTCCGCAACTAACACACTGGTCTTCAATGACTCATAATGTGTGACGCCATTCCCGGTTTGAATGCAAAGCTCATTCTAAAGCTGTTCTCTAAACATCGATTAAATCAAGTCTCTGTATAGTTCACTGTAATATTATATTTGTTGTGCTTACACACACACTTTAATCAGTTAGAAGCATGCCTGATTTCAGTTTAATCAGCATTCGTCAGTCTAAAGATTTCAACTGACGCTAAGCTTACGTCATTTTATCTTTCACGTAACACAACCACTCCCTAACCAGGTATTGCTGTACGCCATTGGATGAGCTCTAATCTGCCGGTGTTTCTGACGCAGCTGTATTTGATTGATATCTCTTTCGTCACGTTTAGATCAGTAAACTATAAGTGTCATAAACTGGCAGAATTGTCGCAATTCCATCTTTAAATCTATTCTATTTGTGTTTGCCAACGTTAAACTGATTTAACGCAGTTTGCAATTTTCCGCGATGAGCACGCTAAAACTGATCAGTTCAGGTGACGTAAATTAAGATTAGAAAGTAGGCGTTGAGCTCTTTCTTTTGCCGCGACCTATCCGACGTAAATCGGTTCAGGAATCATTTAGAAATCTGTCATTGAGCACCTTGTAAGAAACACTGACAATGATAATCAAATTTAGGGGGATTTGAGCGATTCGCATCACGGGCCACGCTTGCGTCATTGAAGTTCGATTTACTTGCATAAAGTTGACGGAGTGGGTGATCACTGGTCACTTTTCACCCTGGCCAGTCACTGGCTAGAGCCTTCTCTCTCTCTCTCTCTCTCTCTCTCTCTCTCGTAAACACACACACATATCGTTACAAAGCAACATGTCATTCTGAACAATTGTGCCCATTGTGCAAAGGATCAAGAGAGGATGAAGTTCACTTTGAAATGCCCTGTGTTGACTGACTTACGAATCCAATTTATTCCCCCAAAATATTATATAAATCCATGCTTGTTTCGGTTATGTTTATTAATGGCATCTAACGATGAAAACATCATACGTAGTTTTGCTATGTATCTTTATAAAGCACTGCAATTAAGAGAGACACTCATTTCTTAGATTCACTGATAGTTTGTTGTGAATGACGTTGTATTGTTTATATTACCAGTTGCAATGGCACATGTAAAACTGTTATTACCCCCTATTCATATGGGGCTATGGCCTTAATTGAATAAACCATCTTGAATCTCTCTCTCTCTCTTGCTGTGTTGCAAGCAGCGTGTGTTGTGTGTTCCCAGCGACATGGTCATTCCGCTTGCACTGTTTTCCTCTTCTTCTCATCTTTGTTTTCTCTATTCTCATCTTCTGGTAACTATTGTAAATAGAACAATAGAAAACCCTTCTGTGACTGGCCTCCATATGTTCCTGGACTGCGCGGGGATTCTTTTCTGTCCTTTAATTCAGTAAATTATCAGTAATTCTTTTGTACCGTCCCCTGTCATAAATATAATAATACCACTCGAGACCACGGCTGCATATATCTTTCTATAAAAAAATAAAATAAATAAATAAAAAGTTCACCAATATCCTCCCTTTTTCTGACACTGAATACTGGATTCTGGTCAATGTGCGTGATTCATTGATAGAATTTATCGTTCATCCGTTCTTTAATTAAGCCGTCCCCTGTCATGAATATAATAATACCACTCGGGATCTCGGCTGCATATATCTTTCTATATAAAAAAAAAAAAAAATTTTTAAATAAAATAAAAAAGTTCACCAATACCCTCCCTTTTTCTGTCACTGAATACTGGGTTCTGCTCAATGTGCGTGATTCATTGATAGAATTTATCGTTCATTCGTTCTTTAAGAGTTACTACGAAAGCATTGACATGTGGGGTGTGAACGTGCGGCTTCGATTACTTTGTTCGCAAAAAGTTTGGTTTAAAAAAAAAAGGGGGGGGGGGGGGGTTGCAAAGCAAGATTTATTAGGTCAGTACGAACACACGGTGAACTGATTGATGTACGTCTGTCTTTCAGAGGATTCAGTAGTTGTTGTTTTGTTTTTTTGTTTGTTTGTTGTTGTTTTTTTTAGTAAAGATCTCTGGGGTTTCCTCTGCCTCACAGTTTAGATGTGTGTCACAATTAACGGTCCAAGGTCATTCCGCGAAATTCGCGCGCGCGCCAGCACACACACACACACACACACACACACACTCACGCAAGCAAGCAAGCACGCACGCACACACTCACGCATGCAAATATCTACTCAATCACACCCAAACACACAGACAGACAAACACACACTCAGACATATACACGCCCCCCACTCCCCCAACACACACACACACACACACACACACACACACACACACACACACACACACACAGAGTTTGGGTTTTGTTGTGTGTGTTGGATTGTAGATGCCGATGTCTATGTCAGTGTTTGCCTGTCTGTCTGTCGGATTCTGAATGTAAGCATGTCGTTTTCTGTCTGTCCAAGAATTTCTCTCTGTCTGTCTGTCTCTTTCTGCCTCTTTTCAGGTCTTTCCGTCTGAGTGCGTATCTTCGTCTGTCTGTCTGTCTGTCTGTCGGTCTGTAAGTATATTTTATTTTCTATCGCAGATCAGCACTCTGTTATAAATGTATTCCCAAATCTGCCCCTTCCTAACTCTGTGGCTGCCTTCACCTCTACACTCCATCCCGCTCTCTACGATCGGCTTCGGATCCACTCTGTTTACGCATACCCAGATTCAAACACTCCACTGTTGGCCGCCGTTCTTTCTCTGTCCCTGGACCTTGTAATTGGAATGAACTTCCTCTTTCTCTTCGTCAGGTCTCCACACTCAGCTCTTTCAAGTCTGGCCTTAAAACCCACCTCTTCACAAGATAGCCTCCCTTCCCTGCCTCTTCCTTGTCTTCAGTTTCTTCAGTTTTAGAGTTACGCATGCGTGTGAATGACTGGCGTGAAAGCGCTTAGATTTGTCTCTGTACAAGATTCAGCGCTATATGAATACTAGTAGTAGTAGTAGTATCTGTTGGTCGTTCTGCCTGTCAGTCTGTCTGTCTTGAATTGTGGAGCCACTCGCACTCCCATCGTTGAGAAAAAAGACTGTGTCTTCTTCGGATTACGATGGACTGACTACTGCCAACGTTATCATCATCATCATCATCTTCTTCTTCTTCATCATCATCATGATCATTCGTCTTCTTCTTATCATCATCATCATCATCAATATTATTGCGGTTGTTGTTGTTGTTGTTGTTGTTGAAATCAATATCATTATTATCAGTGCTTGATCACAGCATTCCTTGTGAGCGTCCACTGAAGTGAAGCGAGAGGTTTAGAACTAATAACACACAGTGATAAGATTGTTCTGCATCAGGACTAAAAAAAAAAAAAAAGTATAAACACACTGTGACAAAGTGGTTCCTTGTCAGAGCCAGAAAGGTATAGAACTGTAACAGACAATGATAAGCTCGTTCTGTGTCAGAACCAGAAAGGTATAGAACTGTAACAGACAATGATAAGCTCGTTCTGTGTCAGAACCAGAAAGGTATAGAACTGTAACAGACAATGATAAGCTCGTTCTGTGTCAGAACCAGCTCGTTCTGTGTCAGAACCAGAAAGGTATAGAACTGTAACAGACAATGATAGCTCGTTCTGTGTCAGAACCAGAAAGGTATAGAACTGTAACAGACAATGATAAACTCGTTCTGTGTCAGAACCAAAAAGGTATAGAACTGTAACAGACAATGATAAACTCGTTCTGTGTCAGAACCAGAAAGGCCGGTATAGAACTGTAACAGACAACAGATAAACTCGTTCTATGTCAGAACCAGAAAGGTATAGAACTGTAACAGACAACAGATAAACTCGTTCTATGTCAGAACCAGAAAGGCCGATAGAGAACTGTAACAGACAACAGATAAACTCGTTCTATGTCAGAACCAGAAAGGCCGGTATAGAACTGTAACAGACAACAGATAAACTCGTTCTATGTCAGAACCAGAAAGGCCGGTATAGAACTGTAACAGACAACAGATAAACTCGTTCTATGTCAGAACCAGAAAGGCCGGTGTAGAACTGTAACAGACAACAGATAAACTCGTTCTGTGTCAGAACCACAAATGTATAGAACTGTAACAGACAATGATAAACTCGTTCTGTGTAGGAACCAGAAAAGTATAGAACTGTAACAGACAATGATAAACTCGTTCTGTGTAGGAACCAGAAAAGTATAGAACTGTAACAGACAATGATAAACTCGTTCTGTGTAGGAACCAGAAAAGTATAGAACTGTAACAGACAATGATAAACTCGGTCTGTCAAAAGGTACATAACTGTAAAAGACAACAGATAAACTCGTTCCGTGTAGGAACCAGAAAGGTACAGAACTGTAACAAACAACAGATAAACTCGTTCCGTGTAGGAACCAGAAAGGTATAGAACTGTAACAGACAACAGATAAACTCGTCAGTTCTGTATCAGAACCAGAAAGGTATAGAACTGTAACTGACAATGAAAAACTCGTTCTGTGTCCGAATGTCCAAATGTCAGCCAGTCACCAAGGTAAAGGTGAAGGTTCGCTCCAGATAAAGACCCCATTGGCACAGTCTGTTTCAGAGGCTGTTTTATGTAACAGGGCTCTCTGTGTGTGTGTGTGTGTGTGTGTGTGTGTGTGTGTGTGTGTGTCTTTGTCTGTATCTGTGACTGTGTTGTGTCAATCAGATCTCTGTCAGTGCGCTGTTTCTGTCCCTCTCTCTCATTCTCAATCACCACCTCTTTCTGTCTCTCTATCGCTCTCTCTGTCTCTCTCTGTCTCTCTCTCATTCTCACTCACCACCTCTTTCTGTCTCTCTATCGCTCTCTCTGTCTCTCTCTGTCTCTCTCTCATTCTCACTCACCACCTCTTTCTGTCTCTCTATCGCTCTCTCTGTCTCTCTCTGTCTCTCTCTCATTCTCACTCACCACCTCTTTCTGTCTCTCTATCACTCTCTCTGTCTCTCTCTGTCTGTCTCTCTCTGTCTGTCTCTCTCTCTCTCATTCTCACTCACCCTCTCTCTCTCTCTCTCTTTCTCTCTGTCTCTCTCTCACTCATTTTTTCTCTGTCTGCCTCTCTCTCTCTCTCTTTCTCAAACACACACACACACACACACACACACACACACACACACACACCGCCACCGCCACCACAATAACTACTACCGCCAGCTTATCATCCACCAACTTACATAATTTTTCAACCCGCTCACAGGTCTATTAAAACGCCGCCAGCGAAGATGTTTATTCAAAGCAAACAGAACGTCCTGACAGAATCCGGTGAGTGTCCAAAGGTTTCTTGCACCCCACCCCCCACCACCCCCTAACCCTCACCCACCTCCCCATTCCCTCCTTCTGTCCACCCTCACCATTTCGTTTTCCTAGTGAAGTGGATTTTTCTACATAATTTTGCCAGTAACAACCTTTTTGTTTCCGTGGGTTCTTTTGCATGCGCCAAGTGCACACACACACACACACACGCACACACGCACCACCACCACCACTTACAATAACTACTACTGCCACCTCATCATCCACCGACTTACATAATTATTCAAACCGCTCGATCAAGTCCCCCCCCCCCCCCCCGCGAACACGTTTATTCAAAGCAAACGGGACGTTCTCACAGAGTCCGTTGAGTGTCCAAAGGTTACTTGCACCCCCACCACCCCCTAACCCCCACCCCCACCCCCACATCCCCATTCCCTCCTTCTGTCCACCCTCACCACCCCGCTCTCCCACTTATCTTGTCCTTAAACCGGGTGTTTACTTATATGGGTGGATTCTATTTTGTTTTTGTTTTTTTCTTTTTTGTCACAGCAGATTTCTCTGTGTGAAATCCGGGCTGCTCTCCCCAGGGAGAGCGCGTCGCTAAACTGAGAGCACCACCCTTTTTTTTTCTTTCTTTTTTTTTGTTGTATTTTTTCCTGCGTGCAGTTTTATTTTGTTTTCCTAGTGAAGTGGATTTTTCTACAGAATTTTGCCATTAACAACCCTTTTGTTTCCGTGGGTTCTTTTACGTGCGCCAAGTGCGCGCACACACACACACACACCACCACCACCACCACCACCACCACAATGACTACTACTGCCACCTCATCAGCCACTGACTTACATAATTATTCAAACCGCTCGATCAGCTCTATTATAACCCCCCCCCCCCCCTCCCCGGCGAACATGTTTATTCAAAGCAAACAGAACGTCCTGACAAAATCCGGTGAGTGTCCAAAGGTTTCTTGCACCCCCACCACCACCCCCTAACCGCCCCCCTCCCCACCTCACCATTCTCTCTCTCCTTCTCTCCACCCTCACCATCCCGCTCTCCCACTTATCTTGTCCTTAAACCGGGTGTTTACTTATATGGGTGGATTCTATTTTGTTTCGTTTTTTTCCTTTTTGTCACAGCAGATTTCTCTGTGTGAAATCCAGGCTGCTCTCCCCAGGGAGAGCACGTCGCTAAACTGAGAGCGCCACCCTTTTTTTCTTTCTTTTTTTTGTAATTTTTTTCCTGCGTGCAGTTTTATTTCGTTTTCCAAGTGAAGTGGATTTTTCTACAGAATTTTGCCAGTAACAACCCTTTTGTTTCCGTGGGTTCTTTTATGTGCGCCAAGTGCACACACACACACACACACACACACACACACACACACACACACACACACACACACACACACACACACACACACACACCACCACCACCACCACCACAACCACCACCACAATAACTACTACTGCCACCTCATCATCCACCGACTTACATAATTATTCAAACCGCTCGATCAGGTCTATTATAACCCCCGCCCCCACCCCCTGACCCCCTGGCGAACATGTTGACAGAACGTCCTGACAAAATCCGGTGAGTGTCCAAAGGTTTCTTGCACCCCCACCACCACCCCCTAACCGCCCCCCTCCCCACCTCACCATTCTCTCCTTCTCTCCACCCTCACCATCCCGCTCTCCCACTTATCTTGTCCTTAAACCAGGTGTTTACTTATATGGGTGGATTCTATTTTTTCTCTCTTTTTTTGTGGTCACAACAGATTTCTCTGTGTGAAATCCAGGCTGCTCTCCCCAGGGAGAGTGCGTCACTACACTGAGATCGCCACCTTTTTTTTTGCATTTTTTCCTGCGTGCAATTTTATTTGTTTTTCCTATCAAAGTGGATTTTTCTACAGAATTTTACCAGGAGCAACCCTTTTGTTGCCGTGGGTTCTTTTACGTGTGCTAAGTGCATGCTGCACACGGGACCTCGGGGAGGGGGGGGGGTGAGGGATGGGGGGGCTAGTGGTAATGCGGTCCGACCAGTTTCGAGTCCCGAAATATACCTTCTTGTACCCTTCAGTCTGCACAAGAACTGCCTTGATTAACACATCAACAACAACAACAACAACAATGACAACAACAATGTACAGAAACTGGATTCTTAGCTTCTTAGCACACCCCCACCTACCCCCCCACCCTCACCTACCCCCTACACTCACTTACCACTCACCACCAGACCTTGAGTGGTGGTCTAGGTACTAGTCTTTCGAATGAGACCATAACCCGAGGTCCCGTGGTGCAATCAACAGCCATCGACCTGAAGATCTAGTCATCAACCCCATCCACATGAAATATGCAGCTTCTGTTCAAACGTGTGTGTGTGTGTGTGTGTGTGAGAGAGAGAGAGAGAGAGAGAGAGAGAGAGAGAGAGTTTGTGTGTGTGTGTGTGTGCAGTGTGTGCATGTGTGAGTATGCGCAAGTTTTTATATTGACATGCACTTGTATGTATCCTAATTTCTACTGTATCTGTGTTTGTGTGTGGTTTTCAATTTATGTTCGTATCTTGTTATGTATTATAACCCCCCCCCCCCCCCCCCCCCCCGCCCCCCGCCCCCCCAATATTCCTTGTGACCCCGGTACACATATTCTATTCTATTCTATTCTATTCTATATGTGCATTGTAGGCGCCATTAAAAGAAATGACGACAAGCAAAGGGTTGTCACTGGCAAAAATCTGTTTTAAAAAACACAACAAAAAACAAAAAGAAACCCTACTTTCATAGTACAGCAAACGCACCTGCAAACCGGAAAAAAATTAAATATATAAATGTTTGTTCTGTATCGTCCATGTGTTCTGTGTGGCTTGTTCAGGATTAAAAAGGCAATGCCAGTCTTGAATAAAAGCTAATTTGTGTTTGCACACTTCTTCTGTCTTTGCTGCTGCATGCACATGTCAAATGATCGGTATAAGGACAGGCCCGGCACTTCCTTTTTGAGGAAGTGTCTGGGTTTGTTCCAATGCACCTTTTATTTTCCTGTGTGCTGACTGAATCGGTAGCGAAAGCAGCACTGAATTGAAGTTGTGTACTTTGTGAATGAAGAGAGTTACCACTCTTTACTATTTGTTTATATATATATATATATATATATGGGTGGCACTGCACCGTATGGCGAAGCGTTCTCCATCGGGGAGACCAGTCCTAAGTAGAGAGAGAGAGAGGGATACTCAGCCCACCCAGTCTTACTGCAATCCCATGCTTGTGTGCGCCCCTCCTCTTTGTTCTTTTCTCTTTTTTTTTTTTTTTTTTTTTTTTTCGTTTTTCTTTAATTTTAATGAAAACATATCTTTCGTTTCAACTGCCATGATGCACGCGGCCACATAATGACCACGTTTTGGCCCTCAGTGCTCGTGACTGTGAGATAGCATGTGCTAACAGGGATGGTGAGATAGCACGTGCTAACAGGGATGGTGAGGGAGCATGTGCTAACAGGGACTGTGAGATAGCATGTGCTAACAGGGATGGTGAGATAACACGTGCTAACAGGGATGGTGAGATAGCATGTGCTAACAGGGATGGTGAGATAGTATGTGCTAACAGGGACTGTGAGATAGCACGTGCTAACAGGAGTTCATGTGTGAATGGTAGAGACTGCTGTGGTAAACGTGCTAACAGGGATGGTGAGATGTATGTGCTACAGGAGTGAGATACTGTGCTAACAGGGATGGTGAGTAGCACGTGTAACAGGGGATGGTGAGGGAGGACATCGGGGTTCCGGTTCCTGGGAGATATCCGCAAAGAATGCGCAATTTTCCATAAGTGCTTCACCGCATCTTCTTTCTCTTTTTTTCTTTTTTTTTTTTTAATTACAAAGGAGCACATGCCTGGCCTTCGCATTAACCCAACGCACTTATGTAAAATATTAACACGAAATGAAGTAAAAGAAATAAACAAATAAGTGAACGAATATCTTTCGATAATTATGATAAACATGAAAGATAGAAAGAAGGCAAACGACTGAAGTGAAATTAGAATAAAGTTGACAGAGCGAGAACGGAAGGAACGGTTGGTGGGTTGCGGATTGGTTGCATGTATGAATGAGTGTGTTATCGCTTCACTGACTTTATATATTTCATCACCTGATTAACGCGTTGTCAGTATGTTAAGAGCAGCCAAGGTTTCTCCCTGAGATTAGAAAGAAACAGTAATGTATGTTCATTTATTCCTTTTGTGAATAACTCATTTACTTAATCTTTTTCGCTCCGGCTGAAGCCTTTTCGGCGACAACAAAGTGTCACCAGTCATTTCAGTCTTGAGTGAGGCAGCTGTTGCTACCTACCACCTATCCATGTGGTCAGGAAGACTAGACAGTGGAGCACATTGTCTCACCAAAACTGTCCCCTGTACGAACAGGCAAGAAAAGATGTGTGGCCTGTCTTCTTCTTCTTCTTCTGCATTCACTCGTGTGTGCACGAGTGGGCTTTTACGTGTATGACCGTTTTTACCCCGCCATGTAGGCAGCCATACTCCGTTTTCGGGGGTGTGCATGCTGGGTATGTTCTTGTTTCTATAACCCACCGAACGCTGACATGGATTACAGGATCTTTAACGTGCGTATTTGATCTTCTCCTTGCACGAAGGGGGTTCAGGCACTAGCAGGTCTGCACATATGTTGACCTGGGAGATCGTAAAAATCTCCACCCTTTACCCACCAGGCGCCGTCACCGTGATTCGAACCCGGGACCCTCAGATTGACAGTTCAACGCTTTAACCACTCGGCTATTGCGCCCGTCGTGTGGCCTGTCGACACACCACTCACAGACCACACTGTATGGCAGCCATAAAGAGCCGGAGAAACCAACGTGGTTCATTCATCACCAGAGCTGGACTGATGGAGTGGCTGTGAACGCCAAGAAGAAGGTGATCGAGCCAGCTGATTTCGTTGCTGGACCTGTACCTGCTGTTTTGCATCTCCTCTTCCACAGTTCCTCTCCATAATTATGCACAGTGATCTGCCTCTCTTTCTTCTCGCTGGTGCTCACACCTGAGGGAAAAGAAACGCTGCTTTGACAGACTGATAAAAATCTTGTTACTTGGTGTGTTTTTTTCGTTCCAGCACTCTTGTGGTTATGCACTGCCTGTAATCAGAGGAAAAATCAGTGCACTTCAAAAAGGTAACCCAGATCTCTCAAACCACTTGACAATAACACGTTAGTCACACACACACACACACACACACACACACACACACACACACACACTACCACCACCACCACCACCGCCACCACAATAACTACTACTGCCAGCTTATCATCCACCAACTTACATAATTTTTCAACCCGCTCACAGGTCTATTAAAACCCGCCCGGCGAACATGTTTATTCAAAGCAAACAGAACGTCCTGACAGAATCCGGTGAGTGTCCAAAGGTTTCTTGCACCCCCTTGTATGAAAAATCGGGCTACTCTCCCCAGGGAGAGCGCGTCGCTACACTGAGAGCACCACACACACACACACACATTTGTACACGTGCGCACTTATGCAACATACAAATGGATGTGGATCCAAGACACAAATATGGAATGGAGTGTCTTAATTATGTAGACACTGCTTGAAGAGGAATGGAATGCTTTTAGATTTGCTTCGAAGGGTGTTGAAGAGAGAGACTCGATGAAAAAGCCAGCGAATTCCAGGATTATGCAGCTTAAGAAGATGACTCTCAAGATAATTTGGAGGCAAAATTGCACTGGCTCTTAGTGCTGCAACCTTGGGGGCTTAGTTGGCCTTTGGGAACCAAACCTACGCCGACTGTCCTGAAACCCTCTTGGCCGAGAGAGTGGGGGTGTAACCTGGGCAGACACTCTCCACTATAATCAAATTCTAGCCCAGATAGTCAGGACAGCAGTTGCCTCCTCTGCTGTTCTAATGGTCATAGTTGGACACGACTAACTATCATATAGCTGAAGAACAAATGGTCCATCCACACACTCCTGCAAAGTCATGTTTTTTCACAACTCGTTCAAGCCTATTCGTCTCAGACCTTGTGACGCCTACAGTGACGAAACGAGAGATGAGAATGACAGGCCTTTGAGCAACACACTAGAAGCTGATCTTTTGAAACCCGGCCATCAATTTCTTTGCACTTACAATCCTTGCTATTGGGAGAGGATAGTAGTAATAATAAAGATACACGCGTATATTCATACAGCGAGTGACAAACTTGTTTTTGCGCCACAATCTGATCTTTTGAAACCTCCTCAAATTTCATGCACTAACAGTCCTCACTATTCGGAGAGTGTAATAATGATAACAATAATAATAATAATAATGCACTCATATATTTACTGATGCAGCAAGTAACAAACTTGTTTTTTGTCGAACCGACGAAGCACGAAAGCCGATAGGCATCTGTCAGTCTGTGGAAACAATATAGTTGTACTCTGGGTGGTAATTGACTGGCTTTTTTTCTTCTGCTTCTTTAAGCCTGTGTGAACATGACGTTGCTGAAATCTGCTTAAAAGGAGGCAGAATAGATAAGGCGCTCATCTGTCAATGCAGAGTCTTTGGGGGTCTGGTGGAGCCAGTTGCATTGCTCGGACGGAAGAGCCTAGTATGGTCGTAACCCGCTACTAACTGTGTGTCGTATGGAACTGACCAATGGCGTAGTTCCGTTCAACGCAGGCATTTAGTCACGTGTAACTGTCAAAAAGTTAGAACCAAGCAATGCAACTGGCTCCTGGGTACGAATCCTGTTCTTGCCCTTTCTCCAAAGTTTGACTATTGAAAATGGAACAGAGTGACTAGTCATTCGGATGAGACGATAAACCGAAGTCACCCGCGTGCAGCACGCACTTAGCCTACTGAAAAAAGAACCCATGGCAACGAGAGTGTTTGGCAAAAATCCTGCAGAACAAAATCCATTGTTATAGGTACACAAATATATATATAGATAGATAGATAGATAGATAGATAGATAGATAGATAGATATACATCCACTCATGGCCTGACTGAGCGCGTTGCTTTATGATGCTGGTCAGGCATGTGTCCAGCTGATGTGGTGTAGCGTATATGTGGATTCGTCCGAACGCAGAAACGCCTCCTTGCCGAGAATCTCAAACTGAAAACTGAAACTGATTTTTCCAAAACACCACCTGAAGAAGCAAAATTCACGTAGAAACGAAAGAGACAGTTTCGTGTGTGACAAGCTGACATAGTGCCCTTGGTTACTACTACTTAGCAAAGCGATACACGATTGAAGGACGCGGGTTCAGGTAGATAGATAATC
>NC_134889.1:27440375-27442875 GCF_041734735.1 Babylonia areolata | reverse complement strand
ATCCTGTGATCGATGTCAGCATTCCGTGGGTTGTGGAAACAAGATCATACCCAGCATGCACACTCCCGAAAAGGGAGTATGGCTGCCTACATGGCGGGAGGTGAAAACGGTCATACACGTAAAAGTCCACTCGTGGTGTTCAACGTGGGAGTTGCAGCCCACGAACGAAGAAGAAGAAAATGATGACGATGATGATGATGATGATGAATAGCGCCTATTCTCGGTCAGAGACCAAGCTCTTAGCGCTGTTTGACTGTATCCTTTTTAAAAATCTTTCGGACTGATGAGGCCATGATGATAAACCGAGGTCCCGGCTGCAGCAATTATGCCATGTTCCCGGGGTTCGAATCTCTTAATTATATAGAGCGGGATGGTTTTTTTGTGTGTTTTTTTTTTCAACTCTTTTCATCCCTACTGACCCCCTCCATTAGACCTTGAGTGGTGGTCTGGGCGCTTGCTAGTCATTCGGATGAGATGTATAAACCGAGGTCCCGCTGTGTGCAGCAGGAACTTAGCGCACGCGCGTAAAAGAACCCACGGCAACGGAAGGGTTTGTACCTCCTTGGGGAAAAATTCTGTAGATATAAATTCCCTACTCTGATAGTCTGACAACAAAATTTTCTTGCCGTGCAGACAGGAAAAAAAAAAAACGAAGAAGAAAAAGGAAATAAAACATGGGTGGCGCTGCACTGTGGCGAGATCCTTTTCTCCAGAAAGGGCAGCCTGGATTTCACTCAGAGAAATCTGTGTTGTGACAAAAACCAATATGATACAATGCAACGCAATAGAGTGCCAGGGAGAGCGTATGAATTATTCAGTCTGCTTCATTTGTTTCAGCAACACCGAAGAAAGTAATGAACGCAAAGCGAAATTAGTGCTGCTACGATCCGGTTCATGTGTGTGAATCAACCTTGTTTCATGACTTGCTTCATCCTGTCACTGTGATTATCTTCATCTCTACTACACCCCATCTACATCCTACACCCCATCTACATCCTACACCCCATCTACACCCCCCCTCTCTACATCTTACACCCAGCTACACCCCCATCTACACCCCCCCCTCTACATCTTACACCCTGTCTACATCCCATTTTCACCCTACACCCCATCTACACCCTACATCCCATCTACACCCCATCTACACCCTACACCCCATCTACACCCTACACCCCATCTACACCCCATCTACACCCTACACCCCATCTACACCCTACACCCCATCTACATCCCATCTACACCCCATCTACACCCTACATCCCATCTACACCCCATCTACACCCTACACCCCATCTACACCCTACACCCCATCTACACCCTACACCCCATCTACACCCTACACCCCATCTACACCCCATCTACACCCTACACCCCATCTACACCCCATCTACACCCCATCTACACCCCATCTACACCCTACACCCCATCTACACCCTACACCCCGTCTACACCCTACACCCCATCTACACCCCATCTACACCCCATCTACACCCTACACCCGATCTACACCCTACACCTTATCTACACCCCCATCTACACCCTACACCCCATCTACACCCTACACCTCATCTACACCCCCATCTACACCCTACACCCCATCTACACCCTACACCTCATCTACACCCTACACCCCATCTACACCCTACACCCCATCTACGCCCCCATCTACACCCCACACCCCATCTACTTCATACACCCCATCTACACCATACACCCCATCTACACCATACACCCCATCTACACCCCATCTACACCCTGTCTACGCCCTACACCCCATCTACACCATACACCCCATCTACACCCCACACCCCATCTACACCCCATCTACACCCTATCTACACCCCATCTACACCCTGTCTACGCCCTACACCCCATCTACACCATACACCCCATCTACACCCTATCTACACCCCATCTACACCCTATCTACACCCTATCTACACCCCATCTACACCCTATCTACACCCCATCTACACCCTGTCTACGCCCTACACCCCATCTACACCATACACCCCATCTACACCCTATCTACACCCCATCTACACCCCATCTACACCCTATCTACACCCCATCTACACCCTACACCCAATCTACACCCCATCTACACCCTACATCCCATCTACACCCCATCTACACCCTACACCCCATCTACACCCTACACCTTATCTACACCCCCATCTACACCCTACACCCCATCTACACCCTACACCCCATCTACACCCCACACCCCATCTACTTCATACACCCCATCTACACCTTACACCCCATCTACACCCCCATCTATACCCTAAACCCGATCTACACCCTACACTCCATCTACATCCCATCTACACCCTATCTACACCCAATCTACACCATACACCCCATCCACACCCTATACCCCATCTACACCACATCTACAACCAATCTACACCCCATCTACACCCTACACCCCTTTTTTTCTTTTCTTTTTTTCTTTTTTCTTTTTTGCTTTTTTTTCTTCAGTTTCAGAGTTATGCAT
>NC_134889.1:27427875-27430375 GCF_041734735.1 Babylonia areolata | reverse complement strand
CTCCTCTAATGGCCTGTAAGCTGTGGGAAAGCCCTGGCCTTTGATTTGTTCCAAGGGCGTTTACTCTACGGGGGAAAAAAATGTCAACGACTCTACGCCATCACTAAATCCACGACATCTGCAGAGCAAAGCTCCCAGCTGCTGGCTCTATAAGTACAAACGGTACACGTTTCCTGTCACATGACGGCCACACACCGTTTTTAGGCCAGTGCACCAGAAAGCACCCAGCAGTTTTTTTGTTTGTATGTTGTTGTTGTTTGTGTTTGTTTTGTTGTTTTTGTTTGTTTCTTTGTTTGCTTTAAAATCCAACATTTTTCAGCGACTGGAGGTTAGAATAAATGTCAAAAGTCCCATAGCCTTATAATATGGCCATCGGGGCCCTGCTCGCCTCTTCGCAGACGACACTGCTGTGTACCGTCTCATCACTGCCCCCAAGCGACCACGACACCCTGCAAGATGACCTGAGGAAACTGGAGGCCTGGGAAGATGAATGGGAGATGAAATTCCACACTGAAAAACGTTAGTGTCCTCACGTGCACCACGACTGAGGAGAAACAGCAGTCCTCGGGAGTACCATCTGCACCGGTCACAGCTGGCTAGGAGTCTGTGACAACCACTAAATATCTTGGCGTCACACTCCAGTCCAATCTCCGCTTCACGAACCATATCAACAGCATGGTGACAAAGGCAAACAGGACACTCAGCTTCCTACGAAGGAACCTGAGGAAGGCGTCAAATCAAAATAAAGTCAATCACCTACAAATCCCTGATACGCCCTATCCTCGAATACGCCAGTACAGCATAGGACCCCACCGCCAGGAAAGAGAGAGACAAAATAGAAGCGGTCCAACGAAGAGCACTGCAGCACGATTTGCCCTCAATAAACACCAAGGGACAGTCAGTGTCACCGAACTGCTGCAGACACTGGGCTGGGAAACCCTGGAACGGCGTAGGAGGAGGAGAGCCAGATTGGTCATGCTGTACAAGATCAGCAGGGGCATGACCAAAGTCAAGTGCCTCACACCTCCACCAGCAACAACAAGGGGCATGACCAAAGTCAAGTGCCTCACACCTCCACCAGCAACAACAAGGGGCATGACCAAAGTCAAGTGCCTCACACCTCCACCAGCAACAACAAGGGACATGACCAAAGTCAAGTGCCTCACACCTCCACCAGCAACAACAAGGGGCATGACCAAAGTCAAGTGCCTCACACCTCCACCAGCAACAACAAGGGGCATGACCAAAGTCAAGTGCCTCACACCTCCACCAGCAACAACAAGGGACATGACCAAAGTCAAGTGCCTCACACCTCCACCAGCAACAACAAGGGACATGACCAAAGTCAAGTGCCTCACACCTCCACCAGCAACAACAAGGGGCATGACCAAAGTCAAGTGCCTCACACCTCCACCAGCAACAACAAGGGACATGACCAAAGTCAAGTGCCCACACCTCCACCAGCAACAACAAGGGGCATGACCAAGGCCAAGTGCCCCACACCTCCACCAGCAACAACAAGGGACATGACCAAAGTCAAGTGCCCCACACCTCCACCAGCAACAACAAGGGGCATGACCAAAGTCAAGTGCCTCACACCTCCACCACTAAGCAGCAACAAGGGGCATGACCAAAGTCAAGTGCCTCACACCTCCACCAGCAACAACAAGGGGCCAGAAGAGCTCACACCAAAACATCTGACAGAATTCCCTGTAGAGCGGACATCAGGCTGAATGCCTTCCTTCCAGAAACAATCCGTGATTGGAATGCCCTGCCCCCAGGAGACTGTTGATGCCTCAATTCTCGCCACCTTCGTTAAGAAGGAGTCACTCTGCTGATTCACTGCCACTTGTTGTTTTGTTGTTTTTTGTGTGTTTTTTGTTGTTGTTGTTGTTGTTTTAATAATATTTTATTCGAGTTTAACATTTAATACATACAGACGGACATACAAAACCAACATCTGAAATCAACAATATTTGCCACTGTGCACCACCTAAACTGCAAATCAGGAAAACAACACAACACTGTCTTCATACAGAGAGAAAAAAAAAAGGCACATGCACTGTATAAAACAAGTAAATAAATGAAAGGAAAAAGAAAATAAATAAAAGAACAAACGTTACATTCGTGGTTGTCTTTCCTCCTCCTCGTTGCCTTCAATTATTTTTATGTACGGGTACCATTTTCTAGAAAATGCTATGGACATCAGTTCCATGCTTGTTTTTGTTTTTTGTTGTTGTTTTTTTGTTTGTTTGTTGTTGTTTTTTAACCGGAACCCACCGCCACAAAATGCCGATAATGGTCAACTGGTTGACCCTAGTGGGCATCAACCGGAAGAAGAAGAACTCACAGTATTCACTGTGTCTACGGCTCGGCATAGGAAGACAGGGACCAAGCCTCTCCTTTCGACCATCATAACCTTCCCCGATCGAAGTCATTAGCTACCCATTCACATCTGGGTGGAGAGAGGTGGAAAAAAACAACGGAGAAAAGTCTTTCC
>NC_134889.1:27410375-27412875 GCF_041734735.1 Babylonia areolata | reverse complement strand
ACCTCAGTATATGCGTGGCTCCGTGACACTGGCGATCACACACACACACACACACACACACACACACACACACACACACACACACACACACACACACACACACACACACGAGAGTGAGAGAGAGACAGAGACAGAGAGAGAGAGAGAACACACAACTCACAACTCAAAACTCTTCTCTTACTCAGTGGGTACACGTGCACCCCGACATAGAGAGAGAGAGACACAGACAGCGAGAGAGTGAGTGAACTCAGAACTCTTTGTTTCCCTTACTGGGTACACGTGCACTCATAGACACAGAGAGAGAGAGAGAGAGAGAGAGAGAGAGAGACAGAGACAGCGAGAGAGAGAGTGAGAGAAATCACTCAGAACTCTTGTTTCCCTTACTGGGTACACGCGCACTCACAGACACAGAGAGAGAGAGACAGAGACAGCGAGAGAGAGAGAGAGAACTCAGAACTCTCGTTTCCCTTACTGGGTACACGCGCACTCACAGAAAGACAGACAGACAGAGAGAGAGAGAGAGAGAGAGAGAGAGAGAGAGAGAGAACGTTTTATGTAAGAGAACAAGGTCAGGGGAAAAAAACGCTATGAACATGGGGGAATAACACGATGTTGATCACTGCCTGCTGGCATTTGGTGTATATCGGTCGGGCCGCTTTGAAGGAGGAGGCGGTGATGAAGGACCTCTAAAAAAAAAAGAAAAAAAAAAGAAAAAAAAACTTTTACACGGTTGGCCGCAACCCATAACTGACAGCATGGATATGGAACTGATGGTCCTTAATTAATTAATTAAACACGCCACACCACCACTCATCTGCTGTGAAGACACAAATAAGAAGAAGAACAACAACAACAGTTTCAGTTTCAGTTTCAGTAGCTCAAGGAGGCGTCACTGCGTTCGGACAAATCCATATACGCTACACCACATCTGCCAAGCAGATAGCCTGACCAGCAGCGTAACCCAACGCGCTTAGTCAGGCCTTGAGAAAAAAAAGGGTCAATAAATAACAGATATATACATAAAAAAAAGAACTACTACTAATAATAATAATATGTATAAGGCACAAAAACTTGATGAAGTCAACTATAAGTGTACATAAATAAATAAATAAATAAATAAATAAATAATAATAATTAAAAAAGTAATAATAATAATAATAATTATAATAAGAATAAATGAATAAATAAATAAATGAAAAAGACAACAATGATGATAAATAAGCAAATAAATGTAAAACATGCAGACTGGCACACATTCACACATATGCATAACAGATATGCACCAAGCATGCAGTTTCACAGATATGAAAGCACAGTCAAATACACATAAACGTACATGAGCCCCAACACACACACACAGATTTCAAGAGGATCTCCAAAATCACATACACACTCCAAAAACTAAGTTTTATTTTTCATCCATATTGTTTTTTAACAACATTCTACGGGGGTTTTTTTGTTTTGTTTTTGTTCTTGGTGTTTTTTTGTCTTTTTTTTTCTTGTATCCATTTTCTGTTTTACCGGCTCATATTTCATGACTTTCATTTATTTAATTATTTTATTTTTATTAATTTTTTATAGGTTGATTTTTTTTTTTATTTTTTTTTTTTTTTTGGGGGGGGGGGGGGTCTTATTATATTCTAAATTCCTACTCTTCACATTTTGGGCGTGCCCGGAGACTCGAACTCACAGCCTTCTGATTGTGAGAACGGCGATCACCCAACTGAGCTATGCAGGCACCCGACGAATACGGCCAAAAAGATGTTTTTATCATGATGAACTGTGCTCAGTGTGCAAGAAGCCAAGCAAATGGAATGGCGAGAATGATGGGGGCGGGGGATGGGTGGTGAGAGAAGTGGAGAGAGAGAGTAACCGGGAAAAAAAAAAGAGACAAACGGACAGATATATAGACAGACATTGAGTGACGTAGAAAATAACGCGCACACACACACACACACACACACACACACACACACACAGAGAGAGAGAAATGGTCAAACGGAAGAAACTCAGACAGTGGTAATAGCAGAGAAAGTTTTATTTCGATAGTCTCCTATATATGAACTGGAGATGGCCCTCCCGTTCACTGATTCTCTCTTTCTCTCTCTCTCTTCCGCCCCCACCCCAACCCCCACCCCCACCCCAACCCCCCCACCCCACCCCACCCCAAAAAAACCGACCCTGTTCTCTATCCATTCTCTCATCCCTTATCCCCATGAAAAACAGATAACATAAACAGAACAACAACAACAAATAACAACAATAACAACAACAACAACACTGAACAAAAACAACAAGTACAACAACGAAACGAAGGAGAAGAGGAAATGAGAATCGTGGTGTTCATTATGATGCTACAGCTGCCGGTTCGGGGTCATACTAAAATGCGAAAAGACGCGAAAAGACGCGAAACGACACGAAAAGACGCGAAAAGACGCGAAAAGCCGCGAAAAGACGCGAAAAGACGCGAAACGACACGCGAAAAGACACGAAAAGACGC
>NC_134889.1:27390375-27402875 GCF_041734735.1 Babylonia areolata | reverse complement strand
TTTGCAGAGTTCCTTTTTTAAAAGGGAGCTAACAACACGCGCGGTGGAAAACCGTGATCAGACATTGTTCGTCTCCCTTGTCTCGAGTGTTGGTTGACAGTGTGATGTGGTGTAGTGTGGTGTGGTATATATATATATATATATATATATATATATATAGAGAGAGAGAGAGAGAGAGAGAGAGAGAGAGAGAGAGAGAGATATGTCCTCCATACTCCAATAGGTATGAGAGGAGAGGACAATCTAAACTTGAAACATGAAACTTGAAATGCGCGTGCGCGCGTGTAGATGTGAGTGTGTGTGTGTGTGTGTGTGTGTGTGTGTGTGTGTGTGTGTGTGTGTGTGTGTGTGTGTGTTTGGAGAGAGATCGAGAGGGACTGAGAATCAATGCATGGAAGAGCATCCGGAGTGCACGACGTAAGGGAGGCTATCGGAAATGTTAATAAATGCTGTAGTGACGCTAACTTGGTTTGCCCCCTTTCGTTCAAAATGGGTCGTTCCGTCCCTATAAATACACCATGACCTCGGATGTTCTTTTCTTTCTCTCCTTTCAATTTCTTTTCTTTCGTTCTTTAATCCATCTATTTCTTTTCTATTTCTTTAATCCACTCCCACCCCCCACACCCCCTTCATCTTCTCCGGACCCACATCTCAATCTCGAGATGTCTCTCTCAATCTTTTTTTTTCTTTTTTTTTCTTTCTCCTTCTCCTCATCGTCATTCATCTCGTCTTCTTCTTCTTCTGATGTCTCTCAACCCCCCCCCCCACCCCCACCCCCATCCCCCACACATCCCACACCCCAACACTCACCCCCACCCCCCTACCCCCTGTGGAGACCGTACTGATATGGAAGAGATAGAGAGGGGGGGGGGGTCACTAGAACCAGAGATACAGATTGTTGAGGCTGATATGGAAGAGAGAGAGAAGTTCGTTCGTTTATTTATAGTCTCTTCATCTAAGACGGTGATATTAGACTGAAAATAGATGATTGGGATTATCATCATTTCGGCTATGATGACTGTTATTATAAACCATCATTTCTGCATTTCCAGATGAAAAGGGGCAGCTATGATAGAGGGGGCGTGGGGGGGGGGGGGGGGGGGGGCTGAGGAAGGAAAAGAGAGAGAGAACAGAGTCTGGAAAAGATGGAGAACAAAATGTAAGATGGAGAGGGACAGAGAGAGAGAAAGACTAGGGACAGACAGACAGAAACAGAAAGATAATTTTCACACACACACACACACACACACACACACACACACACACACACACACACACACACACACACACACACACACACACACACACACACACACACACACACACACACACACACACACACACACACACACACACACACACACACACACACACACACACACACTTTCACTTACTCGTATGCCGCGTACACAGTAATCCCCCCCCACCCCCACCCCCCACCAACCCCCTCCACCTCCTCCCACTCGATTTTTTTTTCCTTCCCTCGTCTAATATCACTTACAGTGAAAAGACGTTAAACTAAAGAACGAACGAGAAAGAGAGGGGGACTCACTGAGATGGGGCCTGTCAGTGGAAACAGAGAGAAGCCGAGAAAGCCAGATGCTGGCTCCGTCCATGAGAGACACAGGAGAGATATGAGTAGACACACACACACAGAGAGAGAGAAGAGAGACTGACAAAGATAGGGGAGACGGATGGTGTCCTAAGTACGTTCAAGCAGAACAGGCACCACTGAAAACACCACCGAAATGACTCAGCAGCAGTGCAGTGCAGGGTCTCCCAGTCTGGTGTGTAGCCTCCTAGCGACCTAACTTCGATGGTTCCCTGTGGACTGCCGACCGCTGGAGCTGCCGGACGGACGCTGAACCCGGGTGTGGCCGTGTTTGGGGGGGATCTAAATGAGCGGCGTGGGAGTAATGCCACTGAAACGGTGCAGATGATGAGGCAGCAAAAAAAAAAAAAAAAAAAAAAAAAAAAAGATAGGGGAGACGGTGACAGAACGGTAGACAGAAACTGTAGACACAAGGAAGAAGAGAAGGAAGAAGCCGGACACACATCTATGCGAGGCCTCAGTGTAGAGACAGACAGGAAACTGACAAAGCGAGACAGACAGGTGTCAGAGAAAGAGATGGAGACTAATACAGAAAAACAGAGCTAGATAACAGTGCACTAGGACGAAAACAGGGGAAACCAAAGACAGAAAGAGACTTTTTTTTTTTTTTTTTGTCTGTGAAAATTAACACCACACACTGAAGCAAACGAAAAATGTGCATATAATATACATTTCAATCTCAATAAACACACATAAGAATACTTTTTTTTTTTTTTTCGTTTACATGAAACTGTGATTTGACTGTTTAATTAAATTTCAATCGAAGCCACTATGATTTGCGTTTTCGTGTCACTCTACTTGATACATCAAGCTAAGCTAATGTTGGTCTCAGGGGTTTACAAAGACCGCTCATGCAACAACAACAACAACAACAACAGTATCAGTGTTACTCAGTAGCTCAAGGAGGCGTCACTGCGTTCGGACAAATCCATACACGCTACACAACATCTGCTAAGCAGATGCCTGACCAGCTGCGTAACCCAACGCGCTTAGTCAGGCCTTGAGAACAACAACAACAACAACAAAAACAACAAAAACCCTGCCCCTAAAACTGACACCCTTCCACAGGGCCGCTCCTGGAACCTCTTTCTCTCGCTGTCTCTCTCTCTTTATCATTATTATCATCATTATTTCTTGCAGGAGGCCTTGATGGTGCCGGCAGAGAAGTACATCTGAATACAATACAATACAATACAATACAATACAATACAATGACACCCTTCCCCAAGGACTCCCGGAACCCCTCTCTATATATATTTGTTTTTGTATTTGTTTTTGTATTTGTATTTCTTTTTATCACAACGTATTTCTCTGTGTGAAATTCGGGCTGCTCTCCCCAGGGAGAGCGCGTCACTACAATACAGCGCCACCCATTCTTTTGTATTTTTTCCTGCGTGCAGTTTTATTTGTTTTTCCTATGGAAATGGATTTTTCTATAGAATTTTGCCAGGAACAACCCTTTTGTTGCCGTGGGTTCTTTTACGTTCGCTAAGTGCATGCTGCACACGGGACCTCAGTTTATCGTCTCATCCGAATGACTAGCGTCCAGACCACCACTCAAGGTCTAGTGGAGAGGGAGAAAATATCGGCGGCTGAGCCGTGATTCGAACCAGCGCGCACTGATTCTCTCGCTTCCTAGGCGGACGTGTTACCTCTAGGCCATCACTTCCATATGTATATCATCTTTATTTCTTGCAGGAAGCTGTGATGATGCCGCCAGGGGTGTACAATACAATACAATACAATACAATACAATACAATACAATACAATAAGCTGACACCCTTCCCCACTGAGGACTCTCGGACCCTCTATTATCATTATTTCTTGCAGGAAGCCTTGATGGATACAATACAATACAATACAATACAATACAATACAATACAATACAATACAATACAACAAACTAACACCCTTCCCCACTGAGGACTCCCGGAACCTCCGTTATTATTTCTTGCAGGAAGCCTTGATGGTGCCGCCAGATGTGTACATCTGCCTCTGGTAGTCGATGAACAGCTCCATGTTCCGCCACGAGTAGTTGGCGTTGTCCACGTAGTTGTCGTTCTTGTACCAGCGACCCAGCTTGCCGGCGCTCGCCTGGGTGTGGCGCCCCATGCGCATGACGATGCCCTTGACGCGGCTGGTGGGCAGCTTGTTCTGGGAGGCTGCCACGATGGCCAGCTGGTTCAGCGACAGAGGAGGGTGGCCGCCGTTCTTCTGGGGGAGAATGATCATGATGGTTATGGTTATGATTATGATGATTGATGTAGGAGGTGGAGGAGGAGGAGCACTGACAAAAGGTGGACAAGGAGGACTGAGTAGTAGAGTAGGGGGGGGGAGGAGGAAGAAGAAAAGTAGTAGGAGGAGGAGGAGGAGGAAGAGTAGGAGGAGGAAGAAGATAACTGAGTAGTCGTAGTAGGAGGAGGAGGAGGAAGAAGACTGAGGAGTAGTAGAGTAGGGGGAAGAGGAGGATTGAGGAGGAGGAGGAGGAGGAAGAGAAGAAGTAGTAATGGAGGAGGAAGAGGGGGATTAGGAGGAGGAGTTGTAGGAGGAGGAGGAAGAGTAGGAGGAGGAGGACAGAGTAGTAGTAAGAGGAGGAGCAGGAGGAAGAGAAGTAGTAGTAGTAGTAGTTGTTGTTGTAGTAGGAGGAGGAGGAGGATGACATAGTAGTAGTAAGAGGAGGAAGAGAAGCAGTAGTAGTAGTAGTTGTGGTAGTAGGAGGAGGAGGAGGAAGATAAGTAGGAGGATGACTGAGAAATAGAGCAGGGGGAGGAGGAGGAGGAAGAGAAGTAGTAGTAGTTGTTGTGGTAGTAGTAGGGGGAGGAGGAGGAAGATAGGTAGGAGGATGACTGAGAAATAGAGCAGGGGGAGGAGGAGCAGGAGGAAGAGAAGTAGTAGTAGTTGTTGTGGTAGTAGTAGGGGGAGGAGGAGGAAGATAAGTAGGAGGAGGAAGACTGAGAAGTAGAGCAGGGGGAGGAGGAGGAGGATAAGTAGGAGGAGGAAGACTGAGAAGTAGAGCAGGGGGAGGAGGAGGAGGAGGAGGAAGAGAAGCAGCAGTAGGAGGAGGAGGAGAAGAAGGAAGAAGAATAGTAGTAGTAGTAGTAGTAGTTACAGTACTACTACTAGGAGGAGGAAAAGGATGCGGAGGACTGAGTAGTAGTAGTAGTATGAGGAAGAGGTGAAGAAGGAGGAGGAAAAGTAGAACTACTACTACTACTACTAGGAGGAGGAGGAAGAGGAAAAGGATGAGAAGGACTGAGTAGCAGGAGGAGGAAGAGGGGGAGGAGGTGGAGGAGGAGGAGGGGGAGGGGGACTGAGAAGTAGTAGAAGATGAGAAGGAGCAATAGAGCAACAGCACAATCAACAGCAACAAGGATAATAATAATTGTAGCAGAAAGGATGATGATGATGATGATGATGATGATGACGATGACGACGACTATGACAATGATGACAACGACGACGATGATAATGATGACGACGTCGACGACGACGACGACGATGATAATGACATCGACGACGATGATGATGACGACGACGACGACGACGGCGACGATGATGATGACGACGACGACGACGACGACGACGATGATAATGACATCGACGACGATGATGATGACGACGATGGCGGCGACGATGATGATGACGATGACGACGACGACGGCGACGATGATGATGACGACGACGACGATGTTGATGATGATGATCACAGCGGCGACAACGATGATGATGACGAAGACGACGACGACGACGACGGCGACGATGATGATGACGACGACGACGATGTTGATGATGATGATCACAGCGGCGACGACGATGATGATGACGACGACGATGACGATGACGATGATGATGACGACGACGACGATGATGATGACGGCGACGACGATGATGATGATGACGACGACGACGACGACGACGATGATGATGACGACCCTGATGATGATGATAACGACGACCACAGAAACTGACCAAAAAAATAAAGAAAGATAACAAGATATCCCCCCCTGCCTCCCCCCTCACCCCCCGCCCCCCAGCCCCCCCAAAACTGCCCCCCACCCCCACCCCACCCCCTACCTTGCCCCGGCACGGCGTTGCCCTGAACTGGTGGGTGTGGGGCAGGGGGGGCAGCACACCGCCGCTGTTGCTCTCTGTGGATGCCCGCACCCCTCCTGAGGAGGCGGGGTCCGCGGGGGGCATGGGCGTGTCCTGCACCTGGGGGGCGTGGTCAGACAGCGTGGGAGGGGGCGGGGCGGCGCTGGGGTCACCACTGATGGGTGTGGCGTTGTTGTTGGTGTTGTTGGTGGTGGTGGGTCCGCCTGATACCTCTGCCGTTGCCATGATGTGTGTGTGTGGGGTGTGGGTTGTGTGTGGGTGTGGGTGGGTGGACGGGGTTTGTGTGGTCAGCGGCCAACCTGTTTTGTCGTTTTTGGTGGTGGTGGTGGTGGTGGTGGGGATTTGTTTTAGGGAGGGTGGGGGAAGTGCTGCCCTTCGCGTTTTCTTGTCCGTGGAGAGAAAACCACGAAATACTCCACTTCGCTTATCTGTAACCAGACACAGAAGTATTTCTGAATAAACACACTGATAAAGCATAAAACTGTGATTTAGATTATCAAAGTACTGTGAGTAAACATTAGAGATTTGTGAGTGAATAAACATATTGTGACAAAACTTTTAAAAAAACCGTGATGAAATATCAAAGTACTGTAACTAAACATTAGAGATTTGTCAGTGAATAAACATATTGTGACAAAACAACAGAAGAACTGTGATTAAATATCAAAGTACTGTAACTAAACATTACAAGATTTGTGAGTAAATAAACATACTATGACAAAACAATAGAAGAACTGTGATTAGATAGCAAAGTACTGTGACTAAACATTAGAGATTTGTGAGTGAATAAACATACTATGACAAAACTTAAAAGAACCTGTGATGAAATATCAAAGTACTGTGACTAAACATTAGAGATTTGTAAGTGAATAAACATACTGTGACAAAACAATAGAAGAACTGTGATTAAATAGCAAAGTACTCTGACTAAACATTAGAAGATTTGTGAGTGAATAAGCATACTGTGACAAAACAATAGAAGAACTGTGACTAAATCATCAAAGTACTGTGATTTAACATTAGGGATTGTGGAGTTCGTGACCCAGCGCTAAACCTCAGTCGCAGAAGAAAAAGAAAATGGTTCCAGGAAATTCACTCTATGTTCTCAAACGGAGCAGAGCGAGCCAAGATCAGAGAGCAAGTCACAGCTTAGGGTTAATCCCTGACCATGACATGGCCAAAAATCTTTCAGAGACAACCTGCATCTCAGAGAGGGTTGTCAGGAAAAGGGCAGACCCACCAAGCGTGTATGCTATGGTCGTCAATTGTGGCCGACTATGACCACCAGAACAGCAGTGGAGACAACTGCTGTTTTAACAATCTGGGCTAGAATTTCATTATAGCTCGAAAGTTTCTTTCCCCACTCTCTCGTCCAATAAAGTTTTAGGACAGTCGGCGTTGGGATGGTTCCCAAAGGCCAGCTAGCCCCCAAGGCTGCATGCAGCACTAAGAGCCAGTGCAATCTTGCCTCGTAGGTTGAGGGTCATAGTCATTCACAAAAGACTAAGACTAAATGACTCCCCGCTGCAATGCAGAATCCGTTGATCACACAACTATCCAAGTATATTATGCACCATGCAACGATTCCTACTCGGATGAGGAAAAGGACGACTTCTTTAAGCATCTCTCGGACAGGGCGAAGAGAATTCCGTTGTACCGGGCGACTTAAACGGCAGGGTGGGAAGGAGGATACACCCTTGGACCGTACACCCAGGCGCCCACAGTGACACCAGGACTGAGTGCAACTACAATAGAAACCAACTCCTAAGTCTTTCCAACAGGGCATGATCTCGGTCACAACAAACACTCACACACAGCACCGCCGTCCCAGCCACATCCGAACGTGGAATCAGTGGAATGGTCTAACTACAGATAGAGGCTTCATCCTCATCGGAACATCCAGGAGGATCACAGTTCACGACGTCAAGGCGATGCCAAATGCTGGCCTGAACGCCGACCGCCGTGATGTGGATGGTGGAGAAGAAAACCAGGCCGCAGAGAAGGATGGTAACACAAGAGATTCATGTCATCAACTTGCCGCAGAGAACGGTAACACAAGAGATACATGTCATCAACTTGCCGCAGAGAACGGTAACACAAGAGATACATGTCATCAACTTGCCGCAGAGAAGGACGATAACACAAGAGATTCATTTCATCAACTTGCCGCAGAGAACGGTAACACAAGATATACATGTCATCAACTTGCCGCAGAGAAGGACGATAACACAAGAGATACATGTCATCAACTTGCCGCAGAGAAGGACGATAACACAAGAGATACATGTCATCAACTTGCCACAGAGGACGATAACACAAGAGATACATGTCATCAACTTGCCGCAGAGGACGATAACACAAGAGATACATGTCATCAACTTGCCGCAGAGAAGGACGATAACACAAGAGATACATGTCATCAACTTGCCGCAGAGGACGATAACACAAGAGATACATGTCATCAACTTGCCGCAGAGGACGATAACACAAGAGATACATGTCATCGACTTGCCGCAGAGGACGATAACACAAGAGATACATGTCATCAACTTGCCGCAGAGAAGGACGATAACACAAGAGATTCATGTCATCAACTTGCCGCAGAGGACGATAACACAAGAGATACATGTCATCAACTTGCCGCAGAGACGGACGATAACACAAGATACATGTCATCAACTTGCCACAGAGAAGGACGATAACACAAGAGATACATGTCATCAACTTGCCGCAGAAAAGGACTATAACACAAGAGATACATGTCATCAACTTGCCGCATAGAAGGACGATAACACAAGAGATACATGTCATCAACTTGCCATAGAGAAGGACAATAACACAAGAGATACATGCCATCAACTTGCCGCAGAGAACGGTAACACAATAGATACATGTCATCAACTTGCCGCAGAGAAGGACTATAACACAAGAGATACATGTCTTCAACTTGCCTCAGAGAACGATAACACAAGAGATACATGTCATCAACTTGCCGCAGAGAACTGTAACACAAGAGATACATGTCATCAACTTGCCGCAGAGAAGGACGATAACACAAGAGATACATGTCATCAACTTGCCACAGAGAAGGACGATAACACAAGAGATACATGTCATCAACTTGCCACAGAGAAGGACGATAACACAAGAGATACATGTCATCAACTTGCCACAGAGGACTATAACACAAGAGATACATGTCATCAACTTGCCGCAGAGAAGGACGATAACACAAGAGATACATGTCATCAACTTGCCGCAGAGAACGGTGACACAAGAGATATATGTCACAACTTGCCTCAGAGAAGGACTATAACACAAGAGATACATGTCATCAACTTGCCGCAGAGAAGGACTATAACACAAGAGATACATGTCATCAACTTGCCGCAGAGAAGGACGATAACACAAGAGATACATGTCATCAACTTCCCGCAGAGAAGGACGATAACACAAGAGATACATGTCATCAACTTGCACAAAATCTAGAAGAACACAGACATCCAAGAAGAGACTCAGAAGATTGTCCAAGAAAGACTTTCCAATCTCCCAGGCCAACATATGTTCAGACCTGCTTGTGCCTGAACCCCCTTCGCGTGTATACGCAAGCAGAAGATCAAATACGCACGTTAAAGATCCTGTAATCCATGTCAGCGTTCGGTGGGTTATGGAAACAAGAACATACCCAGCATGCACACTCCCGAAAACGGAGTATGGCTGCCTACATGGCGGAGTAAAAACGGTCGTACACGTAAAAGCCCACTCGGGTACATACGAGTGAACGTGGGAGTTGCAGCCCACGAACGAAGAAGAAGAGAAGATGAAGTCAGACAGAGAATGTGCTCCACGACAGAGACACCAGCAACATGACAGCAGTAAAAGCATGACACGCCTTCAGAGACACCCTCCTCGACACCCTCAAGAACGCCTGCAGGGCCCAGAAGTATGCAAGCAGGCGGAACAAGGCCACAGTGTGATGGAACGCCGCGGTGAAAGAGGCCTTATAACAGAGATGCCCCGGGACTAAACGTAGTAATACTGTAGCTTGTTCTTGTTGCTTATAGTCCAGCCGACCACTGGGCACAGTACTGTGACTAAACATAGTAGCACTGTGACTGCACATACAGTGACTAAACATAGTAGTACTGTGACTGCACATACAGTGACTAAACATAGTGGTACTGTGACTGCACATACAGTGACTAAACATAGTAGCACTGTGACTCCACATACAGTGACTATACATAGTGGTACTGTGACTGCACATACAGTGATTAAACATGGTAGCACTGTGACTGCACATACAGTGATTAAACATAGTAGCATTGTGACTGCACATACAGTGACTAAACATAGTAGTCTAGTACTGTGACTGCACATACTGTGACTAAACATAGTAGTCTAGTACTGTGACTGCACATACAGTGACTAAACATAGTAGCACTGTGACTGCACATACAGTGACTAAACATAGTAGCACTGTGACTGCACATACAGTGACTAAACATAGTAGCACTGTGACTGCACATACAGTGACTAAACATAGTAGCACTGTGACTACACATACAGTGACTAAACATAGTAGCACTGTGACTGCACATACAGTGACTAAACATAGTAGCACTGTGACTGTACATACAGTGACTAAACATAGTAGTCTAGTACTGTGACTGCACATACTGTGACTAAACATAGTAGTCTAGTACTGTGACTGCACATACTGTGACTAAACATAGTAGCACTGTGACTGCACATACAGTGACTAAACATAGTAGCACTGTGACTGCACATACAGTGACTAAACATAGTAGCACTGTGACTGCACATACAGTGACTAAACATAGTAGCACTGTGACTACACATACAGTGACTAAACATAGTAGCACTGTGACTACACATACAGTGACTAAACATAGTAGCACTGTGACTGCACATACAGTGACTAAACATAGTAGCACTGTGACTGTACATACAGTGACTAAACATAGTAGTCTAGTACTGTGACTGCACATACTGTGACTAAACATAGTAGTCTAGTACTGTGACTGCACATACTGTGACTAAACATAGTAGCACTGTGACTGCACATACAGTGACTAAACATAGTAGCACTGTGACTGCACATACAGTGACTAAACATAGTAGTCTAGTACTGTGACTACACATACAGTGACTAAACATAGTAGCACTGTGACTGTACATACAGTGACTAAACATAGTAGCACTGTGACTACACATACTGTGACTAAACATAGTGGTACTGTGACTGCACATACAGTGACTAAACATAGTAGTCTAGTACTGTGACTGCACATACAGTGACTAAACATAGTGGTACTGTGACTGAACATACAGTGACTAAACATAGTAGCACTGTGACTGCACATACAGTGACTAAACATAGTAGCACTGTGACTGCACATACAGTGACTAAATATAGTAGTCTAGTACTGTGACTGCACATACAGTGACTAAACATAGTAGTCTAGTACTGTGACTGAACATACAGTGACTAAACATAGTGGTACTGTGACTCCATATACAGTGACTAAACATAGTGGTACTGTGACTCCACATACAGTGACTAAACATAGTAGCACTGTGACTGCACATACAGTGACTAAACATAGTAGTACTGTGACTGCACATACAGTGACTAAACATAGTAGTACTGTGACTGCACATACAGTGACTAAACATAGTAGTACTGTGGCTTATTCTTGTTCTTGTTGCTTATAGTCCAGTCGATCGCTGGGCACATGTTCTTAATAATAACAATAATAATAATAGTAATAATAATATTTTATTTTTATATAGCGCTATAGTACAAGCATAAGCAAGCTCTAAGCGCTTTACAGTCCAGTACCTAAAGTGAAACAAGAAAGCATATAAAAAGTAGTAGAAACAAAAAACAGAATCATTGATATTATAAAAGCACAATGCATAAAACTCACAAAGTAACATACTATCAATACTCCAACTGTTACACTCCAACACTCACACTAACACACACGCACAGACACACACATGATTAAACGGCTGAGATGACAGCAGCGGTTTTGTTGCTTAGTAGTCCAGCCGACCGCTGGGCACAGTACTGTGGCTAATCATAGAAGTACTGTGACTGCACACACACAGTGACTAAACACGTGAAGACTGTGACTAAGTATAGCAGTAGCGTGATTTAAACATGGAAGTACCGTGACTAAACATTATTGTCGTGATTACAGTAGACGCAGGTGAGCACCGGAACAAAATCATGGAAGCGCCGTGACAACACACACACACACACACACACACACACACACACACACACACACACACACACACACACACACACACACATGGAGAGAGAGAGCGAGAGGGAAGGGATACAGAGAGACAGACAGACAGACAGACAGACAGACAGATCACGCACATTCACACATGTTGAGGGAGAGAAAGAGAAAAGCAAGCAGACAGACAGAGACATAGAAAGAGAGAAAGAGAGAGACTGATGGAGAGACTGATACACGCACGTACCTACGCACCGGCGCACACGGTCGCACCCACCTATAAACCATCAACAACAACAACGACAACAAAAGTTTGGGCCTCTTATTTTGCATCCGACAGCTCATGTCAACATCTACTTGCGGTTAAGCTTTTTTTTTTTTTTAAGTGATAAGAATTGATAAACAACAACAGAAAAATAAATAAAATCACTGATAGAATTTTTTTTTAAATTGATAAGAACAAGATAGCGTCTCGTCTGAAGTGATTTTCTTCTACGTT
>NC_134889.1:27185375-27385375 GCF_041734735.1 Babylonia areolata | reverse complement strand
TACCATCATCAAAATATTGCAAGCGGAAGGCTCTTATACTGAAGAGGTGAATGTTGACAAAGAATACCACAATTCTGACGACGGAAGCTAAAGGTTGGGTCATTCAGACACCCACTGGACATCCGAGGGGTCTGTGTAGAGGAGAAGAGAGGACTGGCCGTACTGAGTGAGTTAACCATCAGCAATTAGACAACTTTTTTCATTAAAAATCCACTTTGACGGGAAAACAAATTTATGATCATACTGGCATGTAGGAAACACTCTATAGAACACAAAATATTAGATAATCAAACAATCCAAACATTTCATGTTCGGTTGTGAATGAAACACTTCTGACTATTACTGGACCACTGATTTAAAAAGTTTTCACAGATGGTTCAGTAAGTGAAAATGGAAATACTGGATCAAGCTATTCTTATCGTTCAAAAATGTCCTCTCCTGGACAGTCGCTGATACTCTGATTTTACAGCAGAATTGTTTTCAGTTTTGATGGCAGTAAACTACTGGTCTAGTTGCATTGCATTTATCCATATCTAAGAATTTCTTGTGTTGACTCCAAATCTGTACTTCTTTTCACCGGGACCACCCGTGACTGCCTGCTGACAATTATCGTATGCTCGTCAATGAAGGGTTGTCACCTCAATGACTCAGTGAGATATGACATTACTAAGCTTAGTTAGGATATCAATCAGTGTTGTTTTTTTCCTGGTATTTTTCCTCTTGGGATTCTGCGTTGTTTGTTCATCGGCAATGCCTGATAATCAGTTACACTGCACAGAAATACACACACACACACACACACACACACACACACACACCGGTACTACAGTATAGGCCTTAGTGTGCCTCTCTGAGCAAACGGAAATACCTCTTCAAACACGAAATTTCACTCAAATAAGTTAACAGCATTTTCTCCTCAGTATGACATATACATCCAAAAATACCTCTCTTTTTTTTGACACCCTACACTGAGCGTGACTGGATGACTTTCTCGGCGGACCATCTATGCACTGACACATATGTAAGTTGTGAAAGCTACAGTGTGGGGAGGAGGAGGCCACATGGGATTTAACGTCAGCCGTCTTGATGACTCGGAAAACACAAAAGTTTGAAGGATGAGAGGACGAATGGGTAGACGGCTGTGAGCCTGAGCACGGTACAAAGCGAACTTAAGTTTGGGGTGTTGTTGCAGTTGTATGTGTGCATGGATACAGTGTGTCGGCGGATAACATCTTTTTGTCAGGCCGGCGAGCAGGGTCGAGCTGCACAGACCGTCGGACACTTCAAGGTGGACGGAGTCGGAGTTTTGAACATCGAAGATCATCAACTGAGGCTATTTACAGCACTTAGCCTAATACTCAAAAATAGGTACTAAATATAGGCCTTAGTGTGCTTCTCTGAGCAAAAGGAAATGCCTCTTCGAACACGAATTGTCAATCAAAAAATTAACAAGCATTTTCCCCTCTGAATGACATCTACATCCAAAAATACCTATTTTGTCACCCTACACTGAGCGCCGGCGACTGGATGACTTTCCGCGAGCCACTTATCTAAGTTAGCACTGCACTGACACATGTAACTTGTGAAAGCTTCAGCATTGTGACTGCGATTAGGAAACCAGTTCACACACAGTCTTGAGTAAATAAACACACTGCCATCAGCAGAGGTGACACAACAATGTGCGAAGACATGACTGTTAGGCCCTAGGGATTCCGTTTCTCTTAAGTTCTCAGTCTTCAAAGATCGATTTTGTGACAAAACATCGATTGTTCATTTTATCAGCGAAGTTATCGAATTTTTCTATGCATGTAGAGCATCCTAAGTCACATGTGTGTGTTTGTGATTTGCCATCGAAAAAGCAGAAAAGTGACATTCGAAAGTTTCTCAACACTTAGGCGAAAAGCTGTCGTCTGCTCCAGGTCGCATTTTCATTAGTAATGGTGTTTGACCCGTGACGTCACATCCAGCTTCTTCCGCAATGCCAAATGTATGAACTGTAGCGGAGAGGTGCACAAGAAATCGCGAAAATGTCCGGGAACGTGGGCATGGAACAACTGATTCCAGTTGTGAACAGGCTCCAAGATGTTTTTTCATCACTGGGAATACCATTATCCCTTGATCTTCCGCAAATCGCTGTTGTGGGCAGTCAAAGTGCGGGCAAGAGTAGTGTCCTCGAAAATTTTGTTGGCAGGTAAGTAAAGGAGTTTCACTTCCGGTAAGGACAGGGTCCAGGCTCTGTCGATAGACAAAGATGATCAGTTTATGTTGATAAAAGGATCACAATTATCTTCATATATTTCTTTGTTGGTTTCTGTATCGTTTGTCATCATATTTGATATATACTAATACAGACACGTCGTGTTAGTCTTCAAACAAAGTGTGTCGCAATGTGGTGGGAAGCCTGAGGGGCGGCACCTTACCTTGCCCCGGGACTGTTTTGGGTTTGTCATGGTTTCTCGAGTCATTTAAATCAATCAGAATTCAGTTGGTAACCATGAAGATTGAGAGCTATCCAAAACAACAGCAGCAAAACCGAAGGGCACAGGAAAACTAGTGACTATTTTTTTTGGACAATTTGTGTTCAAGTTTTGGTAAATGCGGACTGGATTTAAGATTTTCTTGGATGTGAACAAATTCTGTTGACAGATGCGACTGCATTTGTCTATTCAACAGATTTACTTGCATACAAATTATGCAGATCACGTATTTTGCCAAGCGCACATTATTCATAGAGAAATTTGTTAAAATTGTCCTCATAAAATTCGGTCATCAGGAAAAACAGTTGTGCTTTTTGTCACCTTGTCACTGTGACTGATGGGATGCATAAAAAATTCATACAAGAACTTGGAGTTAGTTGTAGATGGAGTTCATCATTGTAGGATATTGCATTTTAATGATCCAAACATTTACTGCTTTTAAACAAACGACAACAACAAAAACCTATTTCATTTTCCCCCATTATTGTTTCTAAACATACAACAAACACTTGAATTTGAAACAGTCACAAAATCATTTTTTGATTGAATATAAACTTTCAGTTTTACTGGATTTCTAATGAATGAGTTGGATTTATGCTTATAATTGCTCATTAGCTGACTAAATCAGTAAATGAAGTTTCATATCAAGACTTCTCAGTTATTCTCCTTTTGGATAAAAACAATATTTAAATCATATAACTTTATAACAAACAGTTTTACTCTTAGTTTTCATAACACTTTTTAAGCCTTTTTCTTTTTACAAGTTTTCAATCCATTTCTTGATTTTCCAAAATTTGCTATGCACTTTGCAAGCAAACAGTTGTGACCCCATATTCATGAGAAACTCAAGATCAACCTTCTGAGTCTGACCAAACCTATTTTCACCCTTTCATCTGCCTCTCTGTACAGCACTTTTTTTTTTTCTTTTTCTTTTTTAATGAAACAAGAAAAAGTACAAAAAAAATCCCAGATCTCGCTGGAACTCAACCCAGGACATTTACTTCCTAGTTATCCCAGTGGGGTGTTCTACTACAAGGCCATTCTGTGTGTGTGTGTGTGTGTGTGTGTGTGTGTGTGGAGAGAGTGGTGGGGTGAGAGTCACTGTATATTGTGTGAGCATGTGTGGATATATCATATCAGAATGTGTGTGTACATATATGCATCATCATATATGCATGTACCTATGTGTTCACACAACAGTGATAGAGATTAGTTACAACCTGAGCCATGCAAATTTCAGATCTGAGATCAATATATAAAATTTGTATATTATATATATAATCCAGCAGTTTGGCTTGGACTTTGACTGGGACATTGAGGGCTTCGGGGGGGTGGGGGGGGGATGCAGGTCATTGTGTGTGTGTGTGTGTGTATGATAGTTTCAGCAAACAGCTGACCCATTGTGGTTGAAGAGCAAATGTATAGTGATGATGATATGTTTTATGTATTGATTTGTGTAGTGATAAATCTTGTGTTAAGACAATATCAGATCACTTAACAAATTTCACACATGGCTTTCACAAGTATGCATTTTAACTCAAATTCAAAGGTTTGAAGGACAAAACTTTTTTTCCCCTGTAAAGTGTAATGATGTATATTTTGAAGGCTAGAGAAATTTTGGTTGAAAAGAGGGAAGGGATGGGCTTCTTTTTTTCTTTTTTTTTTCAAAAAAGGTAGGTTTTAACTTAATTTAAGGCTAGACTTCAAAGAGTTGAGTGCAGGAATTTCAGTGCGAGGTCCAGAGACAAAGAAAGAGCAGTGGTGGACTGTGGAGTGTTTGAATCTGTCAGTGCAGAAACAGGGTGGGTCTGAAGTCGATTGAAGTGAACAAGATGGGGTGCAGAGTTGAAGCCAGTGACGGAGAGGGGTGGGGCAGATTTGTTTACGATATAAATCAAGATGCATGCATAGCATCAGTGCTGATACTTACTTGGCATCAGCCATCAGTCACTGACTCATAGTCATGAACACAAATCTTAAATCACCCATCCTTTTGAAGGTTTTTCTAATTCTCCTGTAAGATAATCGCAACTACAGTTTCAAACACTGAAAAAAAGTTACTGCTGTCTCTGTGATGTTTGACACCAAGTAGATGAACATTACAAACAAAAAGATAAAAAAATTAGCCAAGAACTGAAGAACCAGCTGTGCTTACACAAAGCCATTCTTACGTCTGTGTTGTGAAATGCAGTGGAACACAGTGCCAGAAAATTTCAGACTTAAAAACAGACAACAAAAAATAATACACATATGCATTAACGGGGCTAAACATAATCCAATATTTGTTTGTGTGTGTGTGTGTGTGGAAAAGTGTGTATGTGTGACACAGAGAAAGATAAGACAGATAGCTGATATCTGGCTCAGACTGTGTACGACTCAAATGACAAACAAGAAATAGTCTCACGCAAAGGTCTAGCGCAAAGACAGATTTCACTAGTAGAACACTTACTGCCCGCACCATTTTATCACAGTAAATATTTCCTGACATCTGCCTGAGGCACACTTTTTTGTTTTTATTTCACTGGTTTTGAATATTTAAAAATCCAGCTTATGTGTGTGGTGTTGAGAGAGGTTATAATATGATGGTTTGGAAAACTGGACCTTGAAAATTGCGCAGATGTTATTTTGTTTGAAAGCGTTCTGTACCAGCCTGTATGAGTGTATCTATTACTGTATGCTAGTTACAGTTCAGATTAAAATGCACATTGTATACTGTATGATGGGTGTCTCAGTCTGTGTGTATGTCTTTGTGTGTGTATGTGTGTGTGTGTGTGTGATTCACTGATTGTTGACTGTTTCAGGGTAATTATTTTTCCTGAGCCACAATAAGTGCCTAAGTGTGCACAGACAGGCATGTATTCTTTAACAAAAACTTTTTTCTTTGTTTTTCTTTTTCTTTTTTTGCAGCAGCGATCAGCACAAAAACAACAGCAACAAGAACAACATTAGACCACACACACACACACACACACACACACACACACACACACACACACACACACACGCACACATGCACACATATTAAACATTTCGCATGCAAAAGAGTGTGACAGTTTACAAATAAGAGTACACATTGTGGGTGGTGAGGGGAGAGGGCGGGGAACTGCCAATTGGGGAGGAAAAAAGGGATGTTTTTCCTGACGCATTAATTTTGAAAATGAGTCACTGGTTTTTTGGTGATCAAATGGATTTCTTTTTATGATAGAAAGTGGTGATTCTTCTAGCCAGTATCAGTGCAAATGAATCTGAATTTTTCTCTCTTTTTTTTTACATGAACAGATTTTATGTAAACTTGTCAGAGTTGTCCTACTGACATTATTTGACTTTACACTGCAGTTTGAATTAAACAAAAGATTTTCAGTTGAATTGTTTTATGATCATTTCCAAAAGAAGTCCTGTCAGTCAATAAAAACAAAAACACATGAACTGCACAGTCATCTGAGTATGCAGTTTCACTTTTTGTGTACTGTCATCTGTTCTGAGTTGACATTGATGCAGACTGCATAATTATGACTGTATCAGTGGGTACTATGTAATGTCGTGTGTAGGCTGACTCACTCAGGACGGCCACTTTTCTCCTGTTCTTCTTCTCCCTTCACATAGACCTCTTCTGATGTACATATGTCAATTGGGTGTCTGAATCAACCTATATGTTTCGAATCCAGAAATGCATTTTTCATAATTTGTCTTCAACCACCTCTTCCTTTTTAGGACCTGCCCTTTTGTTAGGGTTTCAGTGGTGTCAGCAGTGGAAAAATGTACCATCGTCGCCTGTTTTGTGTTGTTGTTGGCACCGAGAGAGTTGACAGTGTCAGTGTGACAGTTTGTGGCATAGGACTCAAGAGACAGGGATTCTAGGAGTAGGAAGAGAAAAGCAGGAAGAGACTGCCGGTGGTTGTTCTGCTGAGTAATACCACTGTCTGTGTTTATTTGATATGAATTTACTAATCATGTGACAGTGTTGAATGGTAAGGATATGAGACCTTTGGCAAACCATTGTTGTTTGTTTGTTTGGTTTTTGGGGGGGGTGAGGGGCATGGGGGGGTTGTTGGGTTTTTTGTTTTTGTTCTTGTTGTTTTTTCTTCCTTTTTTTTTTTCTTTTTTTTTTATAGTCATTTCACAATCCCTTAGTTATAAGTGTTTTTGACAGGTGTGTCTCTGTTTGAATATGTTGATTAACATACTACACATGCATGTATAATAAACTTATAAAGCATGTGGCCATGCATAATATGTGTGTGTGTTTCATGGCTGCATAAGTGTTATTATATATATGTATATATGTTAGAATGTGTATCTCGGTCACACACACACACACACACACACACTGACATGCGTGCATTGTATGCTTAAAGTTAGACACACAAATAAAATGCATATACACAGAGGGAGATGCTGTCTCTCTGTCGCCGTGTCTCTCGTAGTCATAGTCATGCACATGTTTATGAGCACACCCACCCCCACACAAAGACCCAGACATGACACGCCAACAAAACCAAACACGAGTACCTGTTTGAATGACATTTAACATCAAATCCAGGCGTGGCTTAGTTTACGTGAGCACGTTTTGGTAGAAGCAATCCCTGTCATGTGACTGTATGTTGTAGACATGTATGTTTTGTGCAGCCTGTGTTATGATCAGTGTGTGTTTTACGGTTTACAGTCCACAGGCTCTCAGATCATGCAGAAAAGAAAGCAATGTTCAGAGTGGTAGTAGCCCTTCTCTCTCTCTCTCTCTCTCTCTCTCTCTCTCTCTCTCTCTTTATCTTACCCTCTTTCCAACACATTACAGTTTACACAAAGATAAAGAGAATTCTTTTTCTTGGCTGTGTTTTCTTATTCTTCGGTTGTTTGGTGGTGGTTGTATGGTTGGGGATTGCGATGGTTAGGTTAGGGATGGTGGTTAGGTTGGGATGGTTTGGTTGGGGATGGTTGTTTGGTTGGTGATGCTGATGGTTTGGGATGGTTGTTAGGTTAGTGATAGTTTGGGATGGTTGTTAGGTTGGTGATAGTTTGGGATGGTTGTTAGGTTGGTGATGGTTTGGGATGGTTGTTAGGTAGGTGATACTGATGGTTTGGGATGGTTGTTAGGTTGGTGATGTTAGGTTGGTGATGGTTTGGGATGGTTGGTGGTTTGGTTAGGGATGGTGGTTAGGTTGGGGGTGGTTGTTAGGTTGGGATGGTTTGGCATGGTTTTTAGGTTGGGGGTGGTTCTTAGGTTGGGGATGGTTTGGGATGGTTGTTAGGTTGGTGATGGTTTGGTTGGGGATGGTGGTTAGGTTGGGGGTGGTTCTTAGGTTGGGATGGTTTTTAGGTTGGGGGTGGTTCTTAGGTTGGTGATGGTTTGGGATGGTTGTTAGGTTAGGGATGGTTTAGGATGGTTGTTAGGCTGGTAATGGTTTGGTTGGGGATGGTGATTAGGTTGGGATTGTTGTTTGTTTGGGGATGGTGATTGGGTTTGGGATGGTTGTAAGGTTGGGATGATTGGTTGGCGGTGATGATTTGGTTTAGGGTGGTTGTGAGGTGGGATGTTTTGGTTGGGGGTGGTGGTTAGGTTGGGGGTGGTTGTGTTGTTAGGTTGGGGTGGTTGTTAGGTTGGGGGTGGTTGTGTTGTTAGGTTGGGGGTGGTTTTTTGGTTGGGGGTGGTTGTTAGGTTGGGAGGGGTGATGGTTTGGTTTGGGGTTGTTGGTTGGCTTCGGTTGTTTGGTGATGGGTCGTATAGTTTCCGGTTGTGGTTTGGTTGGTTGGTGGCTGATTGTTTTGCTTTTGTTTTGTTTTCTGTCATTGCTGGTGATTTTGTTGTTGTTGTTGTTTTGGGGGGTTAATGATGTGGGAGGTGGGTGTTGAATTTTCCCTTTTCAAATTCTGCTTTGTCATGAACTGATAAAGTTCGTGTGACTTGTGCTTGTTGTACTTGTAGATTTATTCATTTATTAATATTTATAAGAAAGAAAAAGAAAAAACTTCTCTAAAAGCCATAATAACTCCCATTGGTAACTCATTTGCATTCATATGGTGAACACATCTAGAAAATAAAAAAATTGATTAATTGCCAAGATTCTGACCGCACACCCAACAGTCCTGCATTAACTCACAGAGGTCCTGCACATAGCGATCATCCGCATCTGGTGAGCACAAATGTTGATCATGATGTGGGAAATTGAGGGGGAAATCCTGACCCTTCACCAGGATTTTGAACCTCGGACCTTTTCATTCTGTTGACTTCCTATGATGACTAACTCCGAACATTTGGGATTTCCTGTTCAGGACCCACTGCTGTCTGTGTCGATTGTTATAACCTATTACATGACTGCTAGTTTGATCTCTTTGGCTGTGTAGGTGGTTTTTGAGTGTTTTGTCTTGTAGGAAGTACACACGCACACGCACACGCACACACATATGCACACACATGCACACGCGCGCGCGCGCGCGCACACACACACACACGCGCACACACACACTCACTCACTCACTCACTCACTCACTCCCTCACTCCCTCAAGTGAAGTACACACTCATACTCGAACTTTCATGATTATTTTGATACACACTGATGTGTGCACAAGTATACACCACACACCATGACACACACGCACACACACACATGCACGCACGCACGCACGCACACACACACACACACACACACACACACACACACACACAGAGAGAAGGAGGGCATTAAACAAATCTGTCCAAGTGACATAATTAAGCCACATGAGGTATTTTTTAGCACAAAGTTCCAACCTCCCACTTCCACCCACTGACAAAAAAAATCTTGTCATGTGATGTGTGTAACCGTATTTGTGAAGAAAAACAAGTAGGAAAGTAAACTTTTTTCTTTCTTTTTTTTGTAACAGATACTTTGTTACAAGATGATGAAAACATAAGCAAGAAAAGTGTTGTTGGTTGGTTTGTTGATGTTATTTCATTGTTGTTGTTTGTTTGTGTGTGGGAGGGCGGGGGGGGGGGCATTAGTACTGGATATCGCGCCATAGAAATGTTATGAATTATTAGTATTATTATCATTGATTATTAGTATTATTGCAGTCCTCCTGTATGAAAACATGGGAAATAACAGGGCACTAATTTGTGGAATTCTGTTGTTTGGGAAAAAAAACATAGTCATGTGGAACCACTGGGTTACAGTATATGGAATTCTGCTGTATGGAAAATATAGGGAATCACAGGGTAAGAATATTATGTGGGAATCTGCTTTGCAGAAATTACAGGGAATACCAGGGTAACTATTTGTGGAAATCTGCTGTACATGGAAAACATTGGGAATCACAGGGTAAGGATGCGTGGAAATCTACTGTGTGTAAAACGTGGGTAACCGCAGGGTAATAAATCAAGAAATATAGCTGTTTCAAAAAAACATAAGGAATCACAGAGACTGAGAGGAATGCAAGGAATTCTGTTTGTGTGGAAAATATTGCAAGGAATCACACGGTAAATTGATACGTTGATTTCTTCTGAATCGGGAGCGAAATCCTATACTCAGCAGTTCTCGTCCTCTTTGCTTTGGCCATGGATTTCTCTGACCTGGTTGAAGATGATTATTGATCTCTCACACTGCTCTTGCCTCCCCTCCCCTCCCCTCCCCTCCCCTCCCCTCCCAAGTGCCCCGTCTTCTCCTGCTACAATGCTGTCTTTGCCCCCTCTCTGGTTGTTGTCCCCCCAGTCTTGGAAGCTGAGAGTTTTTGGACATTTGCCCATGTTTGGGGGGAATTGGATCCATGGCTCTCTGTGGCACCTGGCATCAGAGCTGACAGATGAGGTTTGCTCTCTGGATTATAGTTTATACTCTGAGTAATAAACACTCGTAATAATAATGATATTTTACATTTATAACATTGCACCCTTTCTCTGTAAGAACTCAGGGCGTTTTTACATGAAAGAAAAAGTTACAAGTTACATGAATCGTTCATGTATTCATGACCACTCTTTTCTCAACCCTGTCTGACCTTTTTTTTCTTACCACACCCCGAAAACTTGTCCTGTGTTTGGACACCGCACAAACCTGATACTGTGCTTGTTACGCCTACATGCGTTTCCATGTATGTGTACACACGCTGAAATTTATGTACATGAACATACACTTGAGGGAATGTACACACATCCATTCATTCATTCATTGTTATTGTCCTGGGCCGATCAGTTATTATATTCATAGACAATAGAAAAAGATTTGGTATGTGGTTGTGGGCTTTTGCAATTATCAACGTCTTATTTTGTTATTTTTAGGTAGTATAGCTGTAGATCATGAATATATGTATTACTGAATTACAACATTATATGTCACGTACACATTTGGATACAGGTCTATAACTAGTGTAATTGTCACATGATTTAAACTTAAACTTGAGTGACTGAGTGACTGTTTAGGATGTTAAAGTGATGGATCATGGGGGGGAGGGGGGTGCCAGGGGGGGTATATGGGGGGGGGGGGGTTGCACATTTTTCACAGCAAATAGGTGAAACAGTGCGCGAATGCACATGTCCATAACTGTGTACAGCAGAATCAAAGTTAAGGTAAAAAGACCACTTACAGAATGGTTGCCATCCTCCGTCATGAACCCTCAACCATACCACAGTTGAGTTAGACAGCAGCCCTTCACTGACAAGCAAACTTGTCAGCAGCAGGCGGTCAAGGGGTTAATTAATTACACAACATGGAAGAAAACACTACAATAAAGCAAGCTGTGCCGGGCGTAATCTGTATAGGGAGCTCAGAGTCAAGAGATGTGAGGATCCACTTTTAGGTAATTGGAATGCAAAACAACATAACACGTCACGGGTGGGGGGACCTGGGGGGGGAGGTGGGGGGGAGTGACCCTGTTCATTATAACATTATGTTCTCCCTGTTTAGAACAGCCAGAAGCGATCAGCCAGCATCCTCTTTCTCAGCAGTTCAGTTCTGTTGTTGCTGAACAGGTTCAGGGAAAGGTTACTGTGTGTGCATTATTTCCCATCCTTTCTTTTCCCTTTCATTAAGCCCTTCACCCCTCCCCCCCCCCCCCACACCCACCCCTTCTGCCCCACCCACTCCAAATCATTTCAAGCTTGTGCATGAGAGCAAAACAAATCTGTTTACAGCTAAGCATTGATATGTTTTGGATAATGATAACAAACTGTTCTAAAAATATATCTCCTTGATAGCCAAATTCTTTGTTTACAAATTATGTATAATCAATAAAGGCAACATTACAAATGTTAATAAAACTGTTAATAAAGGATCTCAAACAGCCATATGAATTTTACAAACTTATTTTAAGAATGGCTATGGCAGTTTGGGATATAAGAAAAAAATTTTTTTTTAAATGGAAATGGACACCAAATGCATGTTTAGTACAGGACTAAGCTTTACAACAATTGATATCATTATCACACAGAATTATTGTGTTCACAAATATTTACTGTTCTACCTATACTGTTTTGATGTGGTAGGGTCAGTATACACAGCAGTATTATCATATGTTTTTACTTCCCAGTGCATGTACAGGCTGTAATTGTTTCTATAGATCTGTAAACCTTTGAATGAAAGATGTTTAAAAAATAAGTCTGTGCACATGTATAGACTCTTTGAATGGGGTTGATTTCTGAAAGGCAGAAGTGCAGTATGTAGATGAGAGCTTTCTCAGTTTTTTTCCCCTTCTTTTTATTTCTCCTTCTTTCATGCTTGCTGGCCAAAAGCTCCCAGATTCACTCATTTCTGAGCAGTGTTTTTTGTTGTTGTTTTTTTTGTTGTTGTTGTTTTTTACAGTAACGAACTGCCATTCAGGCAGCCATATGGTATGCCACACTTCTTTTTTGGGGTGGAGTGGCAGTTTACATAAACTCTCCTGAGGTTTCTCGAATGGCAAAATTAGGCCATGACAGTCTCCTGGAATTTAACAGAAACTGTGCTCCAAAGTTCTGCTAACTCCTGAACGGCACACACATTCTGAGCCGTCTTACCATACCCACTAACTCCCGGTATGTGCAGATTTACACAGAAACTAAAGGTAGAAAGAGAGAGAGAGAGAGTCGTGAGTAAAAAACGTACCATTGATTTTCTTCCTCATTTGTGCCACCCAGTCTCTTCTTTCCCTTCCCCTAACCCCCCACCCCCACCCCCACCCAAACTCTCCTAACCCTACCCCCCCCCCCACCCCCCCCCCCCACCCCCTCGAAAAGGGATACAGAAAATTAGGGGGTGGGACAAGAGGGGAAGGGTGGAGTACAGGGTGAGGTAATGTAGGCAGTGTAGTGGCCTGTGGGGAACTTTATGATTTGCAGAGCAGTGTGTTTATGGTGGTTGTCATGTGGCAGCAGAGTTTTTTTTAGGTCTTTACGTGGTAGACCCGTTGTAAACAGGGAAAACTTGAGAAATGTACTGCATCGTGTTGCATGATAATGAACCTATATTGCATTTTTATTGTATTGCATTTTATGTATTAATTACCAGATGAGACAAGAAACCGAGGGCCCATGTGCAGCAATCACTTGAAGCAAAAAAAACAACAACAAAAACCAACCTCTCATCAGCTAAAGGATTGTCCCTAGAGAAAAAAAAAAGGGGGGTAGAGAAATCCATTACGACAGCAAAACAAATACATTTACAGGCAGGAAAAAAGAGAGAGAGAAAAAAAGGTGGTGCTGCACACTGTATTGAAGCACTCTTCCAGCGGAGGGCAACTTGAATTTCACACAGAGAAATAAGTGGAGACTAAAAAGTAACACCGTTACATTATATTTGTGAAATCCACGGCTCCTCATCCAACGCGAAGCCCCCTTCATGCTTCGGATGATGCACATGCTTCATTCGCGTCACTCTTTCCATTCAGGTCAGTGTCGGCGATAGGGACATGACAGCTCTGTGGGTTCCCTTCCTCCCTGGCTGGGTATTGATCTCCATTCCCCTTCGTTTGCTTTAAAGAGAGGGAGAGAGGCGTGGAGCAGAATGTATGGCTTGTTGTAGGAGTTGTGTATTGGGTTCCCGTTTTGGGATGGTTGGTTTGGTTCTGGTTTTTTTTCTGCAAGCATTGGCAATACAGGCCCATGTGTGGAAGACTTGTGCTGTGGTTATGATGATGCCTCAGCATTTGCTGTGAATGATATTGCTATGTTCCACCCTGGCCCTAACTTTGACATTGCCTTATACATATGATTTTTTTTTTTTTTTTTTTTTTTTTTTTTTTTTTTAAATAGTTGAAGTGAATACTGTACTTGTCTTACTTGTCATATCAGTTTGTTTGATGTTGACCGCAAGATTCATGAATCTCCAAATGGTCCAAAACTAAGCACTGAACTGTTGCAAATGGGCGATCAGTCAGGTACTAATTATATAGTGTGAACACATTACTTGTTTTTTGTCATGTAACATTTCAAAGACTTTCCATCACAACTCCCCCCCTCCCCTGTATCTAAATATTCTGCATGTTGTGTTCAAAGTAAAACTTTTTCAAATGGAGATTGGAAATGCAACTAAAAGCAGAGCTGTTTTAAAGGGAAAGGGGCAGGAACATGTCTTGAAAATATATATATGTATAAAAATGGGGGAAGGGGGTAGAGCGGGGAGGAGGGGGGGGACACCATGTTTGGGTGGAGAAATTGATCTGCAGAAGGAAATCTCTCTCTAGTCTCAGCCACTGAATCAATAAGCATTGCTGATCCCGTCAGCTGGCAGGTCCCCTCAAGTCATCTCTCACCATTCATCTGTTGCCCAGTCACACTCTGTGTGTGTGTGTGTGTGTGTGTGTGTGTGTGTGTGTTACTCTTTGTCTGTGTTTGTGTGTGTGTGTGTGTTACTCTTTGTGTGTGTGTGTGTGACTTTGTGTGTGTGAAGGGGATGGGGTTTGGTCATATGTTGTTTTGTTTTTTTACATGGTAGTGATATTGTACTGATGCGTGCATTATTGCAGTGCTTGCATACCATGTATGGGCAATGCTTGCATACAATATTTGGTGACAGAAAAGGGTAACTTCATTTTGTGTTAAAGACCATTAATGGTTAAAATACATTAATAATGGATACTTATATAGCACACTATCCAGAAATCTGCTCTAGGTGCTTTACAAAAACGCTTTTGATAACATAAAACATTATATCTATGTTACATACACACACCAAAATGTGACCACACACACACACACACACACACACACACACACACACACACACACACACTGCATACATACATTTTAACATACATTCATCGAAGACTCTGCCTTTCTTTGTTGTCGTTATTGTTATAAGCTAGCATTAATGTGCGTTACATTCATGCACGACTGTGCCTGTTTGTTTGTTTTGGGGTTTGTTTTGTTGTTGTTTTTGATAAATGAAACAGAAAGGTTGAATGAAAGTTACAGCAGATCTGCAGATGTTGATTCACAGTCAAGAAGTGTGTGTGTGTTTGTGTGTATAAATATGTGTGTGCGTGGGTACACAGACATCTGTGTATGTCTCAATGTCTGCACTTGTGTGCATGCACACATAAGCATGTGAGTGTGTTTAACTATAAAGGAATATGCCACAACAATGGTATGTAATTCTCACTTACTGCAAAACTTTTGAACCCGTTTTGAAAGTGAAAAGTGAAAGTGTAGGCTCAGTACTGGAGTCTTAACTGGAGGCTTTAACCATGGTAGTCTTGAGTGTGCCATTGGACTGGTACTGTGGTAGAAGTTGTGTATTCTGCAGACAATGAAATGTCTCAATCTTTAAGTCAGGGCTTAACATAAGTTTGAAATCTTAGGGGTCACATGGACTCTTTTGCCATAATTCTACAGGATCCCAGACTACCTTGAGTGGGTCAGTCAAATGCTGTGCTCCTATCATGTCTGCACATTGCTACACACGTACAAAAATCATGCATACCTTCTAGTCCTAATTGCCTTGGTTTCTGTATCAAGAAGTAACTGAGGGTGCAGCAGACGATCTTAGCGTCAGGCTGAAGGTCTGATACAGGATTTCCGCTCTTTTGGTGTCAGCTCTAGAATATTTTTAGAACACCCCAGGTGTGCTTGAGGAAAACAGTGCATCGTAGCCATTTTCAGAGTGTCCGTGACGCATATGATATATATATATGTGTGTGTGTGTGTGTGTGTATGTGTGTGTGTGTGTGTGTGCGTCATAAGAAGCCTTGAGGAATAGGTGGGAATATAATGAAGTAGGATGAAGGCTAAGTCAGAGAGCAGGAGACTGGCTCAGTGACTTGGGTAAAAGAAACAACAGGAGGAACCAGGACAGAGAGAGGGGGGAAAAAAATCATTGAGCAGAGCTCCCCCCTCCCTCCTTCTCAGTATAGTGAGGATGTTTGTGGTGGTATTGCCTTGTCGCCACCACCAACCAACCAACCAACCAACAGACCGCACCCCCCACCTTCCCTTCAGTAGTAGTAGCACCAGTAATTCAGGAGTATTGAATGTGTAAAGGACTGATTGATTGATTTGGCCGGCTGATGGCGCTGTTCTGCAGAAGGGAATGAGGCTGGAACTGGAAGGAAGGGGGATGGAGGGGGTTGGGGGAAGGGGGGGGGGAGAGAAAATCAACTGCTGGCTGACTCTGGTTATTCAGCCACTTTTCTTTTCTTTTTCCTTTTTTTTTTTTTTTTTTTTCATCTTTTCTTTTTTTCATTTTCTGTAGGTCCCCACCCCTACTACCTCCCCACCCCTTCCCACCCCCTCACAGGAAATCAATGAAGCACAGAATGCTGTGCTGGCTGCATCCGCTGCCTCTTCGTCTCCCACATTTTTCTATGGGTCTTTTTCAGAGTTTGGCTTGGTTTCATGTAAATAGGACAGTGTTAATTGAGCTGTTCAGTCATAGCGTAGTGCTAGTGGTGTTAACTTCTAGCTACCCACAGGAGAGTTTGGTTTCATACAGACAGGGTAGTGTATTGAACTGTTCAGTCATTGTGTGAAGTGGTGTTAACTTTTAGTTACTCACAGGAGGGTTTGGTTTTATGCAAATAGGACAGTATATTGAGCTGTTCAATCACACTGTAAGTGATGTTAACTTTCAGCTACCAGCTGGAAGGTCTTGTTTTATGCAGATTGGACAGTATATATTGAGCTGTTCAATCATAGTGTGCTTCTGTCAGTGGCGTTTACTTCTAACTGCTGGAAAGGACTGGTTTCATGCAAATAGGGCGGCATATTTTGTTGTTCAGTTACAGTGTTAGTGGTGGTAACTTTTAGCCACTAAACAGGAGGGTTTGCTCTCCTGCAGACAGGACTGTATATTGAACTTGTTCAATCATAGTGTTAAGGTGTTAACTCTTAGCTACTAAACAGGAGGGTTTGCTTTCCTGCAGATGGGACTGTATATTGAACTTGTTCAATCATAGTGTTAAGGTGTTAACTCTTAGCAACTAAACAGGAGGGTTTGCTCTCCTGCAGATAGGACTGTATATTGAACTTGTTCAATCATAGTGTTAAGGTGTTAACTCTTAGCTACTAAACAGGAGGGTTTGCTCTCCTGCAGATAGGACAGTATACTGTGCTGTTCAAACATGGGGAAAATAGTGTTAACTTTGGCTTTCGACAAACTCCAGGGGATTTGGTTTCCTACAAATAGAGCAGCATATTGATTGAGCTGTTTAGTCAATGTATCAGTGTCATTAACTTTTCACTGTAGAACCCCTCAGATACTAATCAGATACTAATTTTATTTTAAGTTCCTAGAGGAAGTCAACATTTTGAACTTGATTTAAAATTTGCATGGACCGAAACAAATGTAGGTGGGGTTTTAATACTTTTATGTTATTTTCAATATTTTTAACTTGATTAAAATTTTTACATGAACTGGACAAGACATGGTTGGACTGGTCTTTCTAATGATAAATGTTGTTTGATGGACCTTTTGATGTTGCGTTGGATTCCTTTCGGCTAGTTTTAAGAACTGACATGTACGCAGCCCAGAAATGGCCCCGTTGTGGTCAGCAGGGCCGTGCTGAGCAACATGGTTTGATTTGATTTAGCCATGGAAAGGTAGCTCCACCCCTCCGTAACAGCTGTTTCACTTTCAGTTTCAATTTCAAGCAATTGGCAGGGCTTGCTGATTGATCCATGTGTAAGCTACATCACACATGCTTTAAAAAAAGAAAAAGAGGAATTAGGGAGGATGGATCTATGTGTCATGCCTGTCACCATACTGACCTGATGTGTTGTTCAGGCCTGGATAGCCCACCAAGCACAACCACAAGAATGAAAGAGATGAGCAAAAGTAACAGCTTAAAAGAATATTTTGTAGGGTTTGAAATAAATTAAGTTTTCTGTAGATGTGTCTGGGAAGAAGGTACGCTTATGATCCTCTTACTATTGCACCCTCATATCGCCACCACCAGCCCCCTAAATCACAACCCGCACACACACACACACACACACACACACACACACACACACACTCACACTCACTCACTTACTCACTCACTCACACACTCACTCACTCACACAGCCCCAATCATGTATCCACTTCCAAGAAAGTAAATTCAGAATGAATAATAATAATAATAATGGTATTTATATAGTGCTGAATCTTGTGCAGAGACAAATCAAAGCGCTATCGCACCAGTCATTCACACACATGCATAACTCTAAAACTGGAGAAACTAAAGACAAGGAAGAGGCAGGGAAGGGAGGTTATTTTGGGAAGAGGTGGGTTTTAAGGCCAGACTTGAAAGAGCTGAGTGTGGAGACTTGACGAAGCAAAAGAGGAAGTTCATTCCAATTGCAAGGTCCAGAGACAGAGAAAGAACGGCGGCCAATAGTCGAGTGTTTGAATCTGGGTATGCGTAAACAGAGTGGATCCGAAGTTGATCGTAGTGAGACATTGAAGGGAACATCAAAATAAAACTGTAAGACCAGGACTTGAGAGAGAGAGAGAGATTGCGATGAATAATTAGTTACACCTGTTGTTGCTGTGTTGCAGAGATTTCTTACCTAGAGGCTCCGGCATTGTAACCAGACGACCGCTGGTACTGCAGTTGTTCAACTCAAGAAATGGTGAGTGTGCTTCTCTACCTGTTTTTTTGCATAATGCTCCTCTCAGTTTCTCTTTTCATGATGCTTTTAATCCTCTGGCATAAGAATGATGGAATGGTCAAGGTATATGCATGGGTATGTTACTATGTATTTTTGCCTAATTTCCTTTTCCAGTTTTTTATTGTTGTTGTTGTTGTCTTTTTAGATTCTGTGTGATCAAGAAATGTGTGTGTAGTGTGTGTGTGTGTGTTTTTACCCATTTTTGTAAAGCACTTGCTAATCAGAAACGAATCAGTTGTGCTGAACTTGCGGAATTGTGTGTAAGAAAAGATCTTCAGAGTGACAGTGTGTTGTACTATTTTTGTCTTGACAGATTTCTCTACATGAAATTTGAGCTGCTCTCCTTGGGGAAAGGGTGTTGTCACAAAACAGCAGCACCCTTTTTTTCTTTTTCTTTTTTCAGCACCCTTTTTTTTTCTTTCTTTTTTTAAATATCTGAGAGTGAATTTGTTTTTCTATGAAAGTTTTCTTTGTTTTTTTTTCATATATCTTGTTGCTTCAAGCATATAACTGGGGACAAAATGTTGCCAGGGACAACCTTTTAGTTGCTGTGGGTTCTTTTGCATGTGCAAAGTGCATGCTGCATATTGTTGGACCTCAGTTTATTGTCTCATCCAAAAGACTAGCAACCAGAGACCACCACTCAAGGTCTAATGGAGGGGTAAGGGGGAGCATTTAAAATCCAGGTCTAAGTGTGGAACTGGAACCCATGGACACTTGATTCCTAGTCGGATGCATTAGCACTCGGCCACCGCGTCACCTTGTGTGAGTGTGTCACTGTGTGTGTGTGTGTGTGTGTGTGTAGCATGTTACAGGTGTTATTGATGATTGCCAAGACTTAATGGTAAGCGGAAATGTCATGACATAAAGGAAAGTTAATGTCTGGCACAGCAACAGCATAAATCAAAACTGTGTACTAGGTGACAGCACCGGCATATAACTATCAAGTTTGTTCTGGATCTGTCATCCGTTTTGTTCGTCGGTCTGTGACAGAAGTGTGATAAGAAATTATTGACCTGTAACACATTGGAGCCTTCTTTTCATTTACCTGGAGCTGTGTATGTGTTAACCCGTGAATCTCTGTGTATTATTTATTATGCAAAGATTGAAGTTGTTGAAGCAGTGAAAACTTTTATATATATATATTTTTTTTTTATTCCTTTCCTCTTGTTACAGAGTATGCAGAGTTTGTTCACACCAAGGGCAAGAAGTTCACCGATTTCAGCTTGGTGCGGAAGGAAATCGAGGATGAAACTGACCGCGCCACCGGACAGAACAAGGGCATCTCCAACATCCCCATCGGCTTACGAGTCTACTCTCCCCATGGTAGGTTCTAGTGGATATTAACGTCTTATTCACAAAATGTAATGTTTAGTAGAAGCACTCAAAAAGCAAAAATTAACACGACCTCACCAAAAAATGTAATATTTAGAAGCTTTCAAAAAAACAAAAAGCTAAGCACTACCTCACCAACTGACCACTGGAACAAATGGGATACATGTGAAGCATAAAGATTAATAATACAACATTCTTGGAATGAATGTCTTTTTTTTTCCTTTCTTTTAATCAGCCTATTACAGCGAACCTACTGGACTTTTCAGTAAAGACTTGAAAAAAAAAATGTGTGCATTACAGTCACTAAATGTTGACAACACCAGAACTGATAATAGAACAGGAATGTGGCATTTCAACATTTAGCGGGTTGATGATAATATGTGCTCAACTGTCATGTGACTGCCAGTGCCATATATACAGGTTACATTGAAAAAAAAACAACCTGGTTTTAAAACAGTTCTGTTTCCACCTACGGGTTGACATGGTTTGTCAACACACTCAAGTGTCGGTTAAAGAAATGAGGCACAGATTGGCATGGTTTGTCAACACACTCATGTGTTGGTTAAAGAATTGAGGCACAGATTGACATGGTTTGTCAACACACTCGAGTGTTGGTTAAAGAAATGAGGCTCAGATTGGCATGGTTTGTCAACACACTCATGTGTTGGTTAAAGAATTGAGGCACAGATTGGCATGGTTTGTCAACACACTCAAGTGTTGGTTAAAGAAATGAGGCTCAGATTGGCATGGTTTGTCAACACACTCGAGCGTTGGTTGAAGAAATGAGGCTCAGATTGGCATGGTTTGTCAACACACTCAATTGTTGGTTAAAGAAATGAGGTACAGATTGGCATGGTTTGTCAACACACTCGATTGTTGGTTAAAGAAATGAGGTACAGATTGGCATGGTTTGTCAACACACTCAAGTGTCGGTTAAAGAAATGAGGCACAGATTGGCATGGTTTGTCAACACACTCGAGTGTTGGTTAAAGAAATGAGGCACAGATTGGCATGGTTTGTCAACACACTCGAGTGTTGGTTAAAGAAATGAGGCTCAGATTGGCATGGTTTGTCAACACACTCATGTGTTGGTTAAAGAAATGAGGCACAGATTGGCATGGTTTGTCAACACACTCGAGTGTTGGTTGAAGAAATGAGGCACAGATTGGCATGGTTTGTCAACACACTCGAGTGTTGGTTAAAGAAATGAGGCACAGATTGGCATGGTTTGTCAACACATTCGAGCGTTGGTTAAAAAAAAAAAGGCATAGATTGGCATGGTTTGTCAACACACTCGAGCGTTGGTTCAAGAAATGAGGCACAGATTGGCATGGTTTGTCAACACACTCGAGTGTCGGTTGAAGAATTGAGGCTCAGATTGGCATGGTTTGTCAACACACTCGAGTGTCGGTTGAAGAATTGAGGCTCAGATTGGCATGGTTTGTCAACACACTCGAGCGTTGGTTGAGGCAGATGATCTCTTTCAGTTGTTTAGCTGTAATCACACCCAGGGGTACATGGACATCTGTCTGCACTGAGGAGGGCGTTTCAAGACGTCCCAGCAGGAAGAACAGGCACAGCTGTAATCAGTCTAGTAGTAAATTTTTTGTCCCCTCCCTGCACACACACACACTCTCTCCCTCTCTATCTCTTCCCCTGCCCCCTTTTGCTTTTTGTTTTGCTTTCCAAGTCAGTGAAAGCCAATAGATCGCCCCATGATCAGTGCCGGGTGTCCGTAGCAGCCAGGAAGGTGACATTTGTTGGTTTCAGACATGTTTATCCTGGCTATGTGGTGATGGGCAGGGAGAGGGAGAGAGGTTTGAAGTTCAAAGCGATTGCTGTCTGAGGGTAATTGTGTTTATGTGGTGACTTTTCAAACCTTTCTCTCTCTGTTACTTGAAAACTCTTACTTTGTCGTCGTCCTGTCATTTGAGAGTCCACCCTCCTGCTGCTTTGTCCTTCCTGGATTCCCTGTCCTGTGCACATGGAGTGATCTGCTGTTTTGATCTCTCATCCTCATCCTCATCATCCTACCTCCTCTTCCTCCTCCTCCTCCTCCTCCTCCTTCTCCTCCAGAACCTCTTCCTGAACCTCCACTGTCAAATCTTTCCTGTCCTGTACACATAGAATGATCTGCTGTTTTGATCTCTCCTCCTTATCCTCCTCCTCCTCCTCCTCCTCCTCCTCCTCCTCCTCCTCCTCCTCCTCCTCCTCCTCCCCTTTCTCTTCCTCCTTGCCCTCCTCCACCTTCCCCTCTTCATCATCATCACTGTCACATTCTGTCCATACCTCATCTTCCTGGTCGGATCTACCACTTTCAGCAGTGGTTTCCTCAATCTTGTCTCATTCTTATTGTCTCTATTTTTTCTTTTTTTTCTAGTGTTGGCGGCAGCTTTTCAGTAAATTGGGCATTATATGCTGCCTTTTTTTTCTTTTCTTTGTTTTTGTTGGGGATTTTTTGTTTGGTTTTTTTTTGTTGTTGTTGTTGAGTTTTTGTTTGTTTTATTGGTTTTTTTGTTGGTTTTTTTTGTTTTGTTTTGTTTTTTTTTGGTTTGGGTTTTTCTTCTTCTTCTTCTTCTTGCTTGGGACAGGGGGGTGTTGGGGGGGGGGGGGGATTCTGTATTTTGAATATTTGACCCTGCCATGTCTTTCAGGATCTATCTGACTTTGTCAGCAGCCATTTTTTTTAGTTGTATATGTTCATATGCCTGTTCATTTAGTGTGGTTTGCCTTATTTTTAGATTGATGATTATATAGTAATTTTTTGTTTGTTTGCTTGTTTTTTTGCTTTCACAGTTTTTACAGTGTTTTAAGTTCAGGATCGTGGCTTCAACCTAACAGTGTGGATTGGAAATTCAAATGGATCAGAATCTCTGGGGGCTGGGGGGTGAGGGGGGGGGGGGGAGAGAAAAGTGGTCATGAATGATTTATGTAATTTGTCTTTTTTTTTTCTTTCATGTAGTAAAGCGCCCTGAGCTCATAAGAGAGAAAAGGCGCTATATTAATGTACATTATTATTATTATTATTTTTATTCATTCGGATGAGACGATGAACCGAGGTCCCGTGTGCAGCATGCACTTAGCGCACGTAAAAGAATCCACGGCAACAAAAGGGTTGTTCCTGGCAAAATTATGTAGAAAAATCCACTTTGATAGGAAAAACAAATAAAACTGCACACAGGAAAAAATACAAAAAAAATGGGTGGCGCTGTAGTGTAGCGACGCGCTCTCCCTGGGGAGAGCAGCCCGAATTTCACACAGAGAAATCTGTTGTGATAAAAAGAAATACAAATACAAATAATTGCCAACTTCTGTCCTCTGCACAGTGCTCAACCTGACGCTGATTGACCTGCCGGGCATGACCAAGGTTCCCGTGGGGGACCAGCCACCAGACATTGAGGTGCAGATCCGCTCCATGCTGATGGAGTTCATCACCAAGGACAACTGCCTCATCCTGGCCGTCACCCCCGCCAACTCCGACCTGGCCAACTCGGACGCCCTCAAGATCGCCAAGGAGGTGGACCCCCAGGGTGGGTTGAGTTGTGTGGGGGTGTGTTATGTTGTGTGGGGGTGTGTTGTGTTGTGTGGGGGTGTGTTGGGTTGTGTGGAGGTGTTTTGGGTTGTGTGGGGGTTTATTGGGTCATGTGGGGGTGTGTTGGGTCGTGTGGGGGTTTGGTGTGTTGTTTGGGGGTGTGTTGGGTTGTATGGGGGTGTTGGGTTGTGGGGTTTTGGTTTGGTTGTGTTGTGCAGGGTTGGGTTGGGTTGTGTTGTGCAGGGTTTGGTAGGGTTGTGCGTGTTTGGGTTGGGTTGTGTCGTGTTGTGCGGGGTTTGGTTTGGTTGTGTTGTGCGGGGTTTGGTTGTGTTGTGTTGTGCAGGGGTTTGGTTGTGTTGTGTTGTGCGGGCTTTGGTTGTGTTGTGCGGGCTTTGGTTTGGTTTGGTTTGTGTTGTGGGGTTTGGTTTGGTTTGGTTGTGTTGTGGGGTTTGGTTTGGTTGTGTTGTAGGGGTGGCTTGGCTGTGTTGTGCAGGGTTTGGTTTGGTTGTGTTGTGCAGGTGCTTGGTTTGGTTGTGTTGTGGGGTTTGGTTTGGTTGTGTTGTGGGGTTTGGTTTGGTTGTGTTGTAGGGGGTGGCTTGGCTGTGTTGTGCAGGGTTTGGTTTGGTTTGGTTGTGTTGTGCAGGTGTTTGGTTTGGTTGTGTTGTGGGGTTTGGTTTGAATTAGTTTTGCTGTGGGGTTTGGTTTGGTTTGGTTTGGTTGTGTTGTGGTGTTTGGTTTGGTTTGGTTGTGTTGTGTGGTGTTTGGTTTGGTTTGGTTGTGTTGTGGTGTTTGGTTTGGTTGTGTTGTGTGGGGTTTGGTTTGGTTTGGTTGTGTTATTGGGTTTGGTTTGGTTTGTTGTGTTGTGGGGTTTGGTTTGTTGTGTTGTGGGGTTGGGTTGGGTTTGGTTGTGTTGTGTGGGGTTTGGTTTGGTTGTGTTGTGTGGGGTTTGGTTTGGTTGTGTTGTGTGGGGGTTTGTTGGGTTGTGTGGTGGTGTGTTGTGTTGTGGGTTTTGTTTGGTTTGGTTGTGTTGTGTGGGGGTGTGTTGGGTTGTGTGGTTTGGTTTGGTTTGATTGTGTTGTGGGGTTTTGTTTGGTTTGGTTGTGTTGTGTGGGGTTGGGTTGTGTGGGGGGGTGTAGGGTTGTGGGGTTTTGTTTGGTTTGATTGTGTTGTGGGGTTTGGTTTGGTTGTGTTGTGTGGGGTTGGGTTTGGTTTTTGGGGCTGGGTTGTGCTGTGTGGGGTTGGGTTGGTTTGTGGGGGGTTGGGTTGGAATGGGTTGTGTGGAGTTCTGTTGGAATGGGTTGTGTGGAGTTGGGTTGGGCTGGGTTTGGTTGTGTTATGTGGGTTGGGTTGGGTTGGGTTGGGTGGGTTAGGTTGTGTTGTGTAGGTTACGTTGAGTTGTGTGAGTTACGTTGGGTTGTGTGGGGGTGGGTTGGGTCGGGTTGTGTGGATTTGGGTTGTGCTGTGTGGAGTTGGGTTGAATATGAAGGGATGGGGGTGGGGGTGTATGTGAGTCTGGTGGGAGTGTTTGTGAAAAAAAGAAAAAAAAACAACCCAAAAGTAGTATTGATGTTTGATATCTTTTTGTTGTGGTGATGAGATTTTGTTCATTTCCAGTAACGGAATATTTAGATATATATATAATATGCACACATGCACCACACGCACACACACACTCTCTCTCTCTTTCCTTCACAGCAGTGCAATTTCTGATCTTCGTTGTCAGGTCTGCGCACGATTGGTGTCATCACCAAACTGGACCTGATGGATGAGGGCACAGATGCCAGAGACATCCTGGAGAACAGATTGCTGCCACTGCGCAGAGGTCAGTCACTGGTGGAGTGTGTAGTGTGTGTGAGGGTGTGGGTTGGGTGTGTGTGTGTGTATACATGTGTGTGTGTGTGTGTGTGTTGTGTGTGTGTTTAAGGGTGTTTGTGAATGTGTGGGTTGGGTGTGTGTGTGTGTCTGTTGTGTGGGTGTGTTTTTATTGTTGTGTGTATGTGTTTGTGAATGTATGTGTTGTGCCTGCAGTGTGTGTGTCTGTGTGAGTCGGTAGTGTGTGTATGTGTGTTTCTATATTATGTGTGTATGTCTGTAGTGGGTATTTGTGTATGTCTGGTTTGTATGTGTGTTTCTGTTGTGCATGTGTCTGTTGTGAGTGTGTGTGTGTGTCTACTGCGTGTGAGCATGTGCTCGCATGTGTTTTGTGTGTGTGCATGTGTGTTTTGTGTCGGATGGCTAGAGTGGGGGGGAGAGATTGCAGCAGCACATGTGTTTATGTGAGAGAGAAAGAGAATGCAAGAGCATGTATCATTGTATGTGTATATATATGTGAGAGAGAGAATGCAAGAGCATATGTGTGTATACATGTATAAGTGACAGTGTGTGTGTGTGTGTGTGTGCTCGTGCATGAGGACTATGGGCATGGACAGAATGTGAGACAATTCAGTGCATGTGTGAGAGAGAGAGAGAATGTTGGAGCATATGTTTGTGTGTGTGTGTGTGGAGGAGGTTTTGGTGTGCATGGATGTATGTGTGTCTCTTTCTGTCTGTCTTGTTTCCTCATTTTATTGTCAATTCACGCAGTGTAATTTTAGACAGTCTGCACTTCAGAATACATGCAGTGTGTGTGTGTGTGTGTGTGTGTGCTAGTGAGGTGGACTGAGTGGGACGTATGTATGCAGCGGGGAAGGCGTAGGATTAGTGACAGACAAATGGGTGGGAGGTCAGAGAGATCACCTTGGATTGCTTGATGTTTTGTGGGGAGAGAAAAGGGTGGGATGGGGGAAGGGATGCTGTAGTGAGGTGAAGAAAAGGGAGGGGGGAAATGAAAATGGGGAGAAAAGGGATAGGTCTATGAGTAGAAACAGAAGGGAACAAGTTAGATGAAAAGAAATGAAATAATGAATAAGTCTTTTAATGACCAGGGCTGTGAGGGGTGGGGGAGGAACAAGTGCAGGCAAGAACCTCGGGGGAGAGGGGGGAGTGGGGGGGGGGGGGGTAACGGGGAAGGTTGATATTTCCGTATTATATGAATTTCCATAAAGGCAGTTCGGTGATTTCTTCTTCGTTTATGCATCCTCACTGATGGAAAATCTCAGTTCAGTGGATACATTGTTTCTAACATGTGCACCAAAAACTGTTACAGTTTACACTGATGAGTTTGGGTTTATCCATTCTTTGTGTGCGTAGTGATGGGGTTTATTTAAACCTTCAGGACAGTTTCAAAAACTGCCATTGAGGGTGAAGAACGGAAATGTACATACGGCACCTTGCCACCGTTACACTTCTTTCCCTAGAAAGAGAGGAAAGGCGGGAAGAATGGACAGAAAGATTATTTTCTGCAAACTTTTGATGGTTGAATCTACTTTTAGAGTTTGCCTGCTAGTTTATTTGTGTAATATTTTGAAGTTGTAACCTTATGAATAAAGAAAAATGACATCTAGGTAAATCAAAGGTACAAACAAAGAACATTTTCAAAACTTAGAAAATGTCAGTCTTTCCCAAATGTAACCTATGAATAAAGAAGAAGACATTGGAAAGTTAAAAGTACAAACATAGAAATCTTTCCCATCTGAGAAATGTCCGTCCTTCCCAAAAAGTATTTGTATATGTATTTCTCGTTTTTTTGTCACAACAGATTTCTCTGTGAAATTCAGGCTGCTCTCCCCACGGAAAGCGTCTCGCTACACTGACAGTGCCGTCCCTTTTTTTTTTCTTTTTTTTTTCCCTGCGTGCAGTTTTATTTCTTTTTCCTATCGAAGTGGGTTTTTCTTCAGAATTTTGCCAGGAACAACCCTTTTGTTGCCATGGGTTCTTTTACATGCGCTAAGTGCATGCTGCACACGGGACCTTGGTTTATCGTCTCATCCGAATGACTAGCACCCAGACCACTGTGACGCATCAGTTATTCACAAGACATTTGTTTTTCCACTGTCATAGGCCAGGTTCTCTGTATATGTTTTTACTGCACTTGGATATTGTGAGACATCCAAAGTTCATATTCTCCCAACACTCTTTTCTTTTCCTTTCATTTGTGCTGTCAAAGAGGATGCTGCATTACAGCGTACATAAAGAGAAGGAAGGTGTTATACTGAAGAGAAGCTACTAGCCGCTGCTACTTTTGATTTCTTCACTTGGGCAGAGCAGTGTTTTGCATGGCACTGGAATCAGATCCCTGTCGGAGATCAAAGGATACACTTTTTCCTAGTTATTTTACTGCTGTTGTGTCAGAGCTCATGAGTCCCAGCATTTCTTTTTACTCAAAATATAATTTTTTTAAATTTTTTATGTCACAATTTTTTCTTTGAACCCAACTTTGTTGTGTCCACAGGTTATATAGGCGTCGTCAACCGTAGCCAGAAGGACATTGATGGTCGCAAAGACATCCGGGCTGCCCTGGCCGCTGAGAGGAAGTTCTTCCTCTCTCATCCAGCTTACAGGTGGGTGGATCCATCGTCTTTCTTTTCTGGGCGCTTTGAAAGAGAAACGGTGAAGAAACTGGATATGTGAATGCAACCGTTTCAACGTTCCTCTACGAGTCTGGGAATAAGTTGCAATGTGAACGCAACCGTTTCAACGTTCCCCTACGAGTCTGGGAATAAGCTGCAATGTGAACGCAACCGTTTCAACGTTCCCCTACGAGTCTGGGAATAAGTTGCAATGTGAACGCAACCGTTTCAACGTTCCTCTACGAGTCTAGGAATAAGTTGCAATGTGAACGCAACCGTTTCAACGCTCCTCTACGAGTCTAGGAATAAGTTGCAATGTGAACGCAACCGTTTCAACGCTCCTCTACGAGTCTAGGAATAAGTTGCAATGTGAACGCATTCCTTTCAACGCTCCTCTACGAGTCTAGGAAGAAGTTGCAATGTGAATGCAACCGTTTCAACGCTCCTCTACGAGTCTAGGAATAAGTTGCAATGTGAACGCAACCGTTTCAACGTTCCTCTACGAGTCTAGGAATAAGTTGCAATGTGAACGCAACCGTTTCAACGTTCCCCTACGAGTCTAGGAATAAGTTGCAATGTGAACGCAACCGTTTCAACGTTCCTCTACGAGTCTAGGAATAAGTTGCAATGTGAACGCAACCGTTTCAACGTTCCTCTACGAGTCTAGGAATAAGTTGCAATGCTTTTGAAATGTACAGGTTACAAGAATACTTTGTGTTATTGCTAAAAGAAATTGCAAGACTTGCTAGCTGATGAAAAGGGCATGTGCTGATGTTCCCTCCACCCCCCACCCCCCGCCCCATCCCTCCCCTCTACCTGCGTTTTACCTTCGTTATGATGTAGCGTGGTTGGTGTGGCTGTTGTTGCAAGTGTGCGCAGACGTCTGTGCGTGTGTGAGGAGGGGGATGTGTGTTCCGGTGGTGTGGTGGGTGGATTAGTATGTGTGAATGCTTATCTTGTGTTTCAGTGTCATTGACTTGGTGATTTTTCTTGCCTCGTCAGCATTGATTTTTGACTCACTTGTGTAAACAAAGTGAGTCTATGTTTTAACCCGGTGTTCGGTTGTCTGTGTGTGTGTGTGTGTCTGTGTGTCCGTGGTAAACTTTAACATTGACATTTTCTCTGCAAATACATTGTCAGTTGACACCAAATTAGGCATAAAAATAGGAAAAATTCAGTTCTTTCCAGTCATCTTGTTTAAAACAATATTGCACCTCTGGGATGGGCACAAAAAAATAAAAAAGAAGCCTAATTATATGCAAACTGCATTTACTGTTATATTTCTATTTTTTGTATTCTCTAAACTTGGCACTTTGATCTGATATTCTGACCCAACAACAAGAGCAGTCATTATTTTCATTTTTTGTTCAATCAGGAACTTCTTTTGCTAAGCATGGAAGTTTTATTTATTTTGCAAACGTTTTGGTGCAGATAGTAAAAAAGGGAAATTACTCTGTAATTAATGCCAGGGGAGTTAATTTGCTTTAAACTGATCTTTTTCATCTTAAACATTACATTTTGAAATTATGCTCAATACATAAAAAGCTTGGATTTAAAAAAAAAAATTTTTAAAGTGTATCACAAGTGAGTCTTGAAGGCCTTGCCTCTCTTGTATTAATTAAGATAGTGTGTTGCCTGTTTTAATGGATGTTCATGTTTTAAATGTGATTGTGCTTGATGTATGTGATGTTGATTGTGCTCAAGCCAGAAGACAAATTTCTGTGACATAACAAACAATAAAGGTTTATCTTATCATATCTTACCCAGTCTTATCTTACTATACCTTAGCATACCATACCATACCATACCATACCATACTTTACCATACCATACCATACCATACCATACCTTACCATACCATACCATACCGTACCTCACCATACCATACCATACCATACCATACCTTACCTTACCTTACCTTACCTTACCTTACCATACCATACCATACCATGCCATACCATACCGTACCTTACCTTACCATACTATACCATACCATACCATACCATAACATGCCATACCATACCATACCATACCGTACCTTACCATACCTTACCTTACCTTACCTTACCTTACCATACCATACCATACCATACCATGCCATACCATACCTTAACATGCCTTACCATACCGTACCTTACCATACCATACCATACCATACCATACCATACCACACCACACCACACCATACCATACCATACCATACCACACCATACCATACCACACCACACCACACCATACCATACCATACCACACCACACCACACCATACCATACCATACCATACCACACCATACCTTACCATACCACACCACACCACACCACACCACACCATACCATACCATACCTTACTATACCATACCTTATCTGCGCTCATCACATCTCATCACATCACAGTTTATCTTAAATTACACCATACCTTACCCTCAGGCACATGGCGGACCGCATGGGCACCCCCCACCTGCAGAAGGTGCTGAACCAGCAGCTGACGAACCACATCCGCGACACGCTGCCCGCCCTGCGCAACAAGCTGCAGTCCCAGCTGCTGGCCATGGAGAAGGAGGTGGAGGAGTACAAGAACTTCCGCCCGGACGACCCTGCCCGCAAGACCAAGGCCATGATGCAGTGAGTGACCTGGGGGGGGAGGTTTAGGGAGGGGTTTGTGAGGAGGAGTTTGGGGGGTGTTGGACGTGGGGTGATAGCTGTGAGGGTCGGTGGGTGGGTATTTTTGTGTTTTACGAGAACTCCTCCCATTGCCCACACCCTCAATGACCCTGCCCACAAGACCAGTGTCCTAGGGGGATGGGGTGCTGTTTGGGAGGGATGGGGGGGGGGGAGCGTGGGGTGGTGTTGAGTTTGTGTGGACATGGGGTGATGGGTGTGTGGGTATTTTTGCGTTTCATAAGAACTTCCACCCGTAGTAGTCCTACCTGCAAGACAAAGGCCATGATGCAGTAAGTGTCTGGGTGGAGTGCATGTAGGGGAGGAGTTTGAGGGTGTTGGGTTTGTGTGGACGTGGAGTGATGTCTGGGTTGGTGGATGGGTGGGTGTTTTTATGTTTTGCAAGAACTTCCACCCCCAGTGACCCTTCCCGCAAGATCAAGGCCATGATGCATTGAGAGTCCGGGGGTTGGTTTGGTTGGGTGGGAGGGTGGGGGGGGAGTTTGGGGGTGTTGGGTTTGTTTGGATGTGGGGTGATGTCTGGGTGGGTGTGTTTTACAAGACCTTTCACCCCCAACGACCCCGCCCACAAGATCAAGGCCATGATGCATTGAGTGTCCAGGGGTTGGTTTGGTTGGGTGGGAGGAAGGGGTGGGGGGGGCGGGGGAGTTTGGGGGTGTTGGGTTTGTTTGGACGTGGGGTGATGTCTGGGTGGGTGTGTTTTACAAGACCTTTCACCCCCAACGACCCCGCCCACAAGACCAAGGCGGGGGGGGGGAGGGGAGGGAGCAGTGGGGTTTGTGTGGATGTGGGGTGACCCCCGATGACCCCGCCCACAAGACCAAGGCCATGATGCATTGAGTGTCCGGGTGTTGGTTGGGTGTGGGGGAGGGGCATGGGGAGGGGGGTGGAGGGAGGGAGAAAGGAGCAGTGGGGTTTGTGTGGATGTCGGGTGACCCCCAGCGACCATGCCCACAAGACCAAGGCTATGATGCAGTGAGTGCCCTGGGGGTGGGGGAGGGAGGGGTTTGGGGAGCCAGGAGGGGAGGGTTGGAGTTGGGTTTGTTTTTTTGTTTTTTGTAGACTTAGGGGTGATGTCTAGGTGGGTGGGAGTATTTTTGTGTTTTACACGAGCTTCTACCACCCAACAAACCCACCCGTAAGACCAAGGCCGTGATCCAATAAGTTTGGGGTTGTTAGGCTTTTGTGGATGTGGGGTGAGGTCTAGGTGTCTGGGAGTATTTCTGTGTTTTACATTAAAGTACAAGAACTTCCACCCCCAACCCCAACATCTCCGCCCTGGGTGTCCTGGGGGAGGGTAGGGAGGGGGTGGGAGGAGGAGTTTGGGGGTGTTGGGGTTTGTGTGGACTTGGGGCGATGTCTGGGAGGGTGGATGGGTGGGTGTTCTTGTGTTTTACAAGAACTTCCACCCCCAGTGACCCTGCCCACATGACCAAGGCCATGATGCAGTGAGTGTCCAGGGGTTGGGTATGACACAACACAAAACAATACAGCACAACACAGTGCAGTACAACAGAATGCAACACAACTCAGTGCAGTGCATCGCAACACAACATAACATACAACACAATACAATGCAACAACACAAAACAACACAACACAATGCAGTACAATACAATATGACACAACACAACACAGTACAGTGCAGTACAGTAGAATGCAACAGAAGTCGGTGCAATGCATCGCAACACAACACAGTAAACACAACACAATACAATACAATACAATACAATACTATACAACACAACAAAGCACAACACAGCATAGTACAGTGTGTGTTTGTGACAGGATGATCCAGCAGTTTGGCGTGGACTTTGACCGGGACATTGAGGGCTTTGGGGCGCAGGTCATTGTGTGTGCGTGTGTGTGTGTGTGTGACAGGATGATCCAGCAGTTTGGAGTGGACTTTGACTGGGACATTGAAGGCTTTGGGGCACAGGTCATTGTGTGTGCGTGTGTGTGTGTGTGTGACCGGACGATCCAGCAGTTTGGCGTGGACTTTAACCGGGACATTGAGGGTTTCGGGGCGCAGGTCATTGGGTGTGTGTGTGTGTGACCGGATGATCCAGCAGTTTGGCATGGACTTTGACCGGGACATTGAGGGTTTCGGGGCGCAGGTCATTGGGTGTGTGTGTGTGTGTGACAGGATGATCCAGCAGTTTGGCGTGGACTTTGACCGGGACATTGAGGATTTCGGGGCGCAGGTCATTGTGTGTGCGTGTGTGTGTGTGACAGGATGATCCAGCAGTTTGGCATGGACTTTGACCGGGACATTGAGGGCTTTGGGGCGCAGGTCATTGTGTGTGTGTGTGTGTGTGTGTGTGTGTGTGTGTGTGTGTGACAGGATGATCCAGCAGTTTGGCGTGGACTTTGACCGGGACATTGAGGGCTTTGGGGCGCAGGTCATTGTGTGTGTGTGAGTGTGTGTGTGTGTGTGTGACAGGATGATCCAGCAGTTTGGCGTGGACTTTGACCGGGACATTGCGGGTTTTGGGGCGCAGGTCATTGTGTGTGTGTGTGTGTGACAGGATGATCCAGCAGTTTGGCGTGGACTTTGACCGGGACATTGAGGGTTTCGGGGCGCAGGTCATTGGGTGTGTGTGTGTGTGTGTGACAGGATGATCCAGCAGTTTGGCGTGGACTTTGACCGGGACATTGAGGGCTTCGGGGCGCAGGTCAGCACAGAGGACCTGTCGGGGGGAGCCAAGATCAACCGCATCTTCCATGAACGCTTCCCCTTTGAGCTGGTCAAGGTCAGTGGTCGAGAGAGAAGGGGGGCGGAGATCGTTGCGCTCATAACGTCGTGTTATGGGCTGTGGTGCTGGTGCTGTGAAGGTCTAGTTTTGTTGTTTAAGGGGATGGGTACTGATTTTTTTTTTTTTTAGGGGTCATGCTACAGGGAGGAGAGATTATGTGGGTGTGCAAAGTAGACGTAAGCAAGAGACAGTTTGTAAAACTGTGTCACTGTATTGTTTTGCTGTGCGTATTTATGATTTGAGTATTCTTCTGGCATGTGTTATTGACGGGATCAGTTTTGCTCTTGATTGGTTGTTGTGCCATATTGCCAATAATCAGGTGATTGGTTGTTGTGCCATATTGTCAATAATCAGGTGATTGGTTGTTGTGCCATATTGTCGATAATCAGGTGATTGGTTGTTGTGCCATATTGTCGATAATCAGGTGATTGGTTGTTGTGCCATATTGCCAATAATCAGGTGATTGGTTGTTGTGCCATATTGTCGATAATCAGGTGATTGGTTGTTGTGCCATATTGTCAATAATCAGGTGATCGGTTGTTGTACCATATTGTCGATAATCAGGTGATTGGTTGTTGTGCCATATTGCCAATAATCAGGTGATTGGTTGTTGTGCCATATTGTCGATAATCAGGTGATTGGTTGTTGTGCCATATTGCCAATAATCAGGTGATTGGTTGTTGTACCATATTGTCGATAATCAGGTGATTGGTTGTTGTGCCATATTGTCAATAATCAGGTGATTGGTTGTTGTGCCATATTGTCGATAATCAGGTGATTGGTTGTTGTGCCATATTGTCGATAGTCAAGTGATGGGTTGTTGTGCCATATTGTCGATAATCAGGTGATGGGTTGTTGTGCCATATTGTCGATAATCAGGTGATTTGTTGTTGTGCCATATTGTCAATAATCAGGTGATTGGTTGTTGTGCCATATTGTCAATAATCAGGTGATTGGTTGTTGTGCCATATTGTCAATAATCAGGTGATTGGTTGTTGTGCCATATTGCCAATAATCAGGTGATTGGTTGTTGTGCCATATTGTCAATAATCAGGTGATTGGTTGTTGTGCCATATTGTCAATAATCAGGTGATTGGTTGTTGTGCCATATTGTCAATAATCAGGTGATCTTGACATTTCTTGTTGATGCTTTCTTCCTGTGTTTTTTGTGATTACGTGAATGGTTGATACTGGAGAACAAATGAACTATCAGGATGTTGGGGAAACAGATTTTCTTGGATCTGATGAATGACTCAAGTCTTTCTTTCACCAGATGGAGTTTGACGAGCGAGAACTACGCAAGGAAATTGGCATCACCATCCGCAACATTCATGGTATCAGGTGAGTTTCTGGGTTGTAGTCATGTTCTTTATAGACAGACAGAACCTCCTTTGTCCACTGCTGTTTTGAAACAGAGTTAACCCTTTCAGTGCCAAGCCTATTTTTTGTTCACTGACAACTATTTGCCAGAGGATGTTTTGGTTACAAATTTTCTTCTAAGCGGTTCACTAAGTCTGTTAGTTCTTGCTCGTGACCAGCTAATCCGTCAATATCATCAGCGAAGCACAAGTTTGTGATTGTTTGCCCTCCAATAGAGGACTCAGAGAGAAGAATAAGAGTTGTAGAAATGAGGTGCTTCCGAAGACTCTTAGGCATCTCATACAAAGACCACATCAAGAATGAAGAAGTCAAGAGACACATCCGCAATGAAATCGGGCCCGAAACTGACCTTCAAACACTCGCCAGACAACGAAAACTGAAGTGGTTTGGTCATGTCACACGCTCCTCTGGTCTTGCTAAAACAATCTTACAAGGCACAGTGAGGGGAGGAAGAAGAAGAGGCAGACAAAGGAAGAGATGGGAGGACAACATTCGAGAGTGGACAGGCATAGAGCTGAGAGACACCCTGAGAGCGGCCGAGAGACGCGAGGACTGGTGAAAGGTGGTTGACAAAGCTTCGAAGGCGCCCCAAAGGATTCGGAATCTGAGGGATTGGTGACGGTGACGGTTTTGGTTACAGAGGGTAAAAAAAATTAAAAAATTCCAGCATGCAAACTACTGAAAACAAAGTACATACTTTTCTGAAAGGAAAATGAACACTGTCCATGTTGGTAACATTTATAACAAAATCATTACTATTTGTAACATAGTATCACTGCTTTCGTGGCGTATTGTGACTATTTTGTAATAGCAGTAGTAATACATTGTTTTTTTGCATGTTGTATTGTTCATAGTAGAAATATATTTTTATTTGTTGCAAAATGTATTTTTGATATGATTTGTATATATAGTGGTGTGTTTTTCGGGGGGGGGGGGTTGTTGTTTATTTACTTTAATTCATGCTTGTCAGTTGTTTGTGTTACGGTGTGTGTGAATGATCAGTATGTTTTGTACTCAGATTTGTTTGGGGTTGGGTTTTTTTTAGCAAGCAAGAAAAAAAAAACTTTCACTTCTGCTGACGAGTATTCTCATCAGTGAAGGGCTTTCACCTGAGACAGACTGAGAGGAGCTACAGGTCAGGATGACAGTCACTATTCTTCATTTAAACTTCTCCCTCTTGGGATCACAATACGTTTCACTCAGCAAAACCTCATTGACACCACTGAAGAGAGCATAAACGGTAGTACATGCACTTAGAATCCATCCCATGCTGATTGACGGGCGCAGCAGCCAAGTGGTTAAAGCTTTGGACTTTCAATCTGAGGGTCCAGAGTTTGAATCCCAGTCATGGCACCTGGTGGGTGAAGGGTGGAGATTGGTCCAGTCTCCCAGATCAACAGATGTTGCTAGCGCCTGAATAATCCCCTTTGTGTGTTTGCACATACAAAAGATCAAATATGCATGTTACTCACCTCACCTCAGGCCCATAACTACAAAGTAGTCGTTGGGGGGAACCTGAGGACCGCAGACGCAACCTCCCTTCTCCATCTGTCTCTGTCAGCAGCCGCTGGCAGCAGCTCACGTGTATGGAGTCCGGTCCATTGTTTGATGTTCTCATGCCAGTTCTTCGCTGTCTTCCTCTTCTTCTTCCGCCATCGATGGTGCCTTGCATGATTGTTTTGGACAGACTGGTGTGTCGAGTGTTGTGCCCAAACCATATCAGCTTGCGTCTCTTCACATTTGAAAGGAGAGGTTCCTGAGGTCCAGCAAGGTTCTTAATTCTGCTCCGTACATGCATGTTAAAGTTCCCGTAATTCATGTCCGCATTTGCAGGTTTATGGAACATACTTGGCATGCACCCCCCAAAAACGGAGTTTGACTGCCTTCATGAGGGGAATAAAAACTGTCACACATGTAAAAGCTCACTCGTTTGTATGAATGAACGTGGGAGTCGCAGCCCACAAATGAGAGAAAGAAAAAAAAAAGAAATGCCATGCTGATCACTTTTCACCACGGTTCATGGGATTGATTACATTATTGTTATCATTATTATTAATGTTACTATTATTATTATAAGTTGTGAACTGAGGTGGGTGTTTTGACGTGCAGAACGGGTCTGTTCACGCCCGACATGGCCTTTGAGAGCATCGTGGTGAAGCAGATAGAGCGGCTGAAGGAGCCCTCTCTCCACTGCGTCGACATGGTCATCACGGAACTCTCACAGGTCGTACGCAAAGCTGGAGAAAAGGTTGGTCAGCATTGTTTATTGTTTACCTGGGCTGTGGTATAACTATAAGGTTTAAGTTTCAAGGAGGTGGGATACGGTTTCGGTTTCAAGGAGGTGGGATATGGTTTTAAGTTTCAAGGAGGTGGGATACAGTCTCAAGGAAGTGGGATACGGTTTTAAGCGTTAAGATGGGATATGGTCTCAAGAAGGTGGGATATGGTTTCAGTTTAAAGAAAGTGGGTTAAGGTTTTACTTTGAATGAGGTAAGATAAGGTTTTAGGTTCAAGGAGGTGGCGTGCGATTTAAGTTTGAAGGAGGTGGGATACAGTTTCAAGGTGGTGAGATACAGTTTCAAGGAGGTGGGATAATGTTTCCTGTTTCAGTGTGGGATAAGGTGTTCAGTTTCAGGGAGGTGGGATACGGTTTCGGTTTCAAGGAGGTGGGATACGGTTTCAGTTTCAGGGAGGTGGGATACGGTGTTGGTTTCAAGGAGGTGGGATACGGTTTCAGTTTCAGGGAGGTGGGATACGGTTTCAGTTTCAGGGAGGTGGGATACGGTGTTGGTTTCAAGGAGGTGGGATAAGGTGTTCAGTTTCAGGGAGGTAGGATACGGTGTTGGTTTCAAGGAGGTGGGATACGGTTTCAGTTTAAAGGAAGTGGGTTAAGGTTTTACTTTGAATGAGGTAAGATAAGGTTTTAGGTTCAAGGAGGTGGCGTGCGATTTAAGTTTGAAGGAGGTGGGATACAGTTTCAAGGAGGTGGGATAATGTTTCCTGTTTCAGTGTGGGATAAGGTGTTCAGTTTCAGGGAGGTGGGATACGGTTTCGGTTTCAGGGAGGTGGGATACGTTTTCGGTTTCAGGGAGGTGGGATATTGTTTCAGTTTCAGGGAGGTGGGATACGGTGTTGGTTTCAAGGAGGTGGGATACAGTTTCAGTTTCAGGGAGGTGGGATACGGTGTTGGTTTCAAGGAGGTGGGATATGGTTTCAGTTTCAGGGAGGTGGGATACGGTGTTGGTTTCAAGGAGGTGGGATACGGTTTTAGTTTCAGGGAGGTGGGATACAGTGTTGGTTTCAAGGAGGTGGGATACGGTTTCAGTTTCAAGGAGGTGGGATACGATTTCAGTTTCAAGGAGGTGGGATACGGTTTCAGTTTCAGGGAGGTGGGATACGGTGTTGGTTTCAAGGAGGTGGGATACGATTTTGGATTCAAGGTGGGATACGGTTTTGAGGTGGAATGTGGTTTTCAGTTTCAAGGGGATGGGATAAGGTTTCGGGTTCAAGGAACTGTTGAAGTGTGCTGACTGAACCATGTGTCATAATATGTGCTACACCATAACTGCTTATAAAATAGTTTAAAAGGGGCTAGCCTGCAGCTACTTTCGATTTCATCATCTGAGCAGAGTTGTATTTTGCACAGTACAGAACAGATCCCTGTCGGAGTCTGCACCAGTGCGTCATTGTATATTGGATGAAACGTAATTTGGGGGTTGGGAAGAAATTCTTTTCAAACGGCAAGGACAGACGTGCCTACCAGTATTATTTCTGCCATATTTTGAGCACAGTTTTTCGATTTTGTACGTTGATGTACAACACTGAATAAAAATACACCACAAACAAATAAACTTGTGTGAACTTGATGTATGTTGTTATGTTTAAAACCTGTTGGCCCTGTAACATAAAAGGGTGTGACAGTGAGCAATGGAAGAGGGTAGAATAGAAAATGAACTTATCAGACAATCTCACAAACATTGAAAACATGGAGTTTAAAAATCTGGACTATTTTCAGTGTTTAAGAGAACATGGCTTGTCTAGAAAAAGAAATCAGATAGACAAAAATCTGGACCCATTTTTAGTGTTTGAGAGAATATGGCCAATGTAGAAACAGAAATTACAGAGATGATCTTGCTCAATTCGGAAGACAAAACTATATGTTCTGATGACAGAACACATTGTTGTGTGGCAAAGTACTGTGCAACACCTGTAAGTCTGTTCATCAACCTATGCATTTACACAGGTCATCGCAGGCAGGTAAGATTTGGGATGTATTCCCTCTAGTGCGTGACGCGTGTTGCAGGGATGTGTTTTCTGGAGGGTGACATGGCAGGGTGGGTGGTTCCCAATGTTCAGTTGCGTTAATATATTGTGGCACATGCTTCTGTGAGATGGGAGCTGGGAACGAAATACAAAGCGCTTCTGGCAGTATATCTGCAGAAACATGCTATATAAACATCCATTACAATTATCATTATTATTATCATGTCTTTCGTGTTTCCACCAAACTGATTTTTTCCAGTTCCGCAATTAACTGTTTGACAACGCTTTGTTTCAGATGAGCCGCTACCCTCGGCTCCGGGAAGAAACAGAGAGGATCGTGAACTCGCGTATACGAGAACAGGAACAGAAGGCCAAGGAGCAGATCCTCATGCTGATCAACTTTCAGCTGGCCTACATGAACACAAACCATGAGGACTTCATTGGTTTCTCCAAGTGAGTGCTGTAATGATAATAATGATGATAGTGTGCGTGCGTGTGTGTGTGTTTGTGTGTGTGTGACCGGTTTATTTTGTGATGTGTGTAGGCAAATGACTGTTATGGAATGTATCTGCTTCAGTGTATGTATGTGGACTTGTAAAATTTTATTTGTAAACGCTCTGGGCTCTCTGGAGATAGGGCGTCCAAATATTCATTATTATTATTATTATTATTATTAATGGACATTTTTATAGGATATTTCTCCAGAAACACTGCTCAAAGCACTTTACATTTCATTCCCTGCCCCCCGCCTCCGTTCTCAATATCCCCTCCCCCCCCAGCCCCCCCTCCAGTACACACACACAGAGACTCGGAAGCAAATGCCAGAATACACTGACACAACTGAACATTGGAAACCACCAACCCACCCACCCATGACGCCCTCCAGAAAATGCATCCCTGCAACACGCACACACGCACACAAATGCACGGATATTCACTTGCACCCAGCCGCACACACATGGTAAACGGCTTCCCCTCAATACCAAGACCAGCACTGCAGTAGCATAGCTTAGGACTTACGATTTAGCAAGTAGGACGTTTGTGGTGGCCGATCTCCCTGGAGCCATAGCCCTGGGTTCAGGCTGGCCACAGGCTGAAAAAAACAAACAAAAAAATCAGGCCAACATGTGTGTGGACCTGCTAGTGCCTGAGCCCCCTTCATGGGTATATGCATGCAAAAGTTCAAATATCATACACATTAAAGATCCTGTAATCAATGTCAGCATTTGGTGGGTTATGGTGTCACACAGAAACTTGGCAGTGAAAGAGTTAGTGTGTCTGTATCTATATTTAGAATAAGTGGACCTCGGAGGCTTCAGATCTTCTCCAGAGATGTAATCTTGTTGCGATCCTGTAATCGATGTCAGCATTTGGTGGGTTATGGTGTCTCACAGAAACTTGGCAGTGAAAGAGTTAGTGTGTCTGTACCTATATTTAGAATAAGTGGACCTCAGAGGCTTCAGATCTTCTTCAGAGATTTAATCTTGTTGCAGCGCACAACAGAAGGCGGAGTCCACATCCTCCAAGAGGAAAATGGGTAATCAGGTAAGAGCGTCAAGAAAATAAACTCTGTACATTGTGGGGGGAAGGGGATTCACAGGGGTAGATGTTACTTCCCTTGCTTGGACTGTGTTCAACAGTTCATTTAAAAAAAAAAAAAAATGATGGCAGACATTTAACATGAGAAAGAGGAAGTAATGAGATATTGCCATTGGATTCCTAATACACATCTTCTTGTGCTATTGCTACAAGCAAGTAGCAATGTTGTTTTTGTTAGTTTTTTTTTTTTGTTTTTTTCAGTTGGAAGTCGCGTCTTCTTTTCTGTTCTCCATTTTTGTTTCAATAGATATGTTAGATGAAGCAGAAAGAGAGAGAGAGAGAGAGATTTAACAAGTAAATGGGTGTGTGTGAGAAAATTGGTGTATACATGTGTATGTGTGTGCTTTTCTTGAGTGTGTATAGGTGTGTGGATATTGGTTTGTCTGGAGGTGAGGGTAATGTTAGTGTATTTGGGGAAGGGGGGTATGTGCGTGTGTGTGTGTGTGTGTTGGGGTGTATTTGTGTGGGCGTGTGTGTGTTGGGGTGTATTTGTGTGGGCGTGTGTGTATTTGGGTGTATGTTTGCAAAGTATGTGCATGCATGCATTCTTAATGCATGTGTGTACAGGTATGCTTAGTGTGTGCCTGCGTGTGTGAGTGCGTGTGTGAGTGCACATGAATGCGCCAGATGTATGTGAGTGTGTGTGTGAGTGAGTGTACAAAGAAAGAAGAACGTTGTTAGTGGAGAAGCATGAGGAGAGGTGGGTGTGAAGTACAGGCCAGGCGTGTATGTGAGTGTGAGAGAACATGCAAAGGAAGAACGTTGTACGCGGAGAAGTGTGAGGAGAGGTTAGTGTGGAGTGCAGGATGCCAGGTTTGTGTGTGTGAGTGTGGGTTCATGCATGTGTGTGAGTTTGGGTTCTAGTGTGTGTGTGTGTGTGTGTGCGAGTGTACAAACAAAGAATACTGTTGTTAGCAGAGAAGCGTGAAGAGAAGTGGGTGCGGAGTGCAGGAGGCCAGGTGTGTGTGTGAGTGTGGGTTCATGCGTGTGTGTGAGTGTGGGTTCATGTATGTGTGTGTGTGTGTGTGTGAGTGAACAAACAAAGAAGACTGTTGTTTGCGGAGAAGCATGCGGAGAGGTAGGTGTGGAGTGCAAGAGGCCAGGTGTGCGTGTTCGTGAGTGTGTGTGTGTGAGCGTGGGTTCGTGTATGTGTATGTGTGTGTGTGAGAGAGAGAGTGTACAAACAAAGAAGACTGTTGTTAGCAGAGAAACATGAGGAGAGGTGGGTGTGAAGTGCAGGATACCAGGTGTGTGTGTGTGAGTGTGGGTTCATGTGTGTGTGAGTGTGGATTCGTGTATGTGTGTGTGCATGAGGGAGCATGCAAACAAAGAAGACTGTTGTTTGCGGAGAAGCATGCGGAGAGGTAGGTGTGGAGTGCAAGAGGCCAGGTGTGCGTGTTCGTGAGTGTGTGTGTGTGTGAGCGTGGGTTCGTGTATGTGTATGTGTGTGTGTGAGAGAGAGAGTGTACAAACAAAGAAGACTGTTGTTAGCAGAGAAACATGAGGAGAGGTGGGTGTGAAGTGCAGGATGCCAGGTGTGTGTGTGAGTGTGGGTTCATGTGTGTGTGAGTGTGGATTCGTGTATGTGTGTGTGCATGAGGGAGCATGCAAACAAAGAAGACTGTTGTTTGCGGAGAAGCATGCGGAGAGGTAGGTGTGGAGTGCAAGAGGCCAGGTGTGCGTGTTCGTGAGTGTGTGTGTGTGAGCGTGGGTTCGTGTATGTGTATGTGTGTGTGTGAGAGAGAGAGTGTACAAACAAAGAAGACTGTTGTTAGCAGAGAAACATGAGGAGAGGTGGGTGTGAAGTGCAGGATGCCAGGTGTGTGTGTGAGTGTGGGTTCATGTGTGTGTGAGTGTGGATTCGTGTATGTGTGTGTGTGTATGTGTGTGAGTGAGTGAACAAACAAAGAAGACTGTTGTTTGCGGAGAAGCATGCGGAGAGGTAGGTGTGGAGTGCAAGAGGCCAGGTGTGTGTGTTCATGTGTGTGTGTGCATGAGGGAGCATGCAAACAAAGAAGACTGTTGTTAGCGGAGAAGCATGAAGAGTGGTGGGTGCGGAGTGCAGGAGGCCAGGCGTGTGTGCAGGTGATCCGGAAAGGGTGGCTGTCGCTGCACAACATCAGCTTCATCAAGGGTGGCTCCAAGGACTTCTGGTTTGTCCTCACCGCCGAGAGTCTGTCCTGGTTCAAAGATGAGGAGGTGGGTTCTGGGGGAGGTGGTGCTGGTTTTGTCTTTTTGTGTGTGTGTGTGTGTGTGTGTGTGAATGAGAGAGAATATGTATGTGCGTGTAGTGTGTGTGTGTCTGTGTGTGTGAGTGTGTGTTTGGTGGGGGGAGTTTGTTCATGTGTGTATGTTTGAGAGAGAGAGTGCATGTGTGTGTGTGTGTATGCAAGGGTGTGTAAATATGTGTACTTGCAATTGTGTGAGTGTGTGTGTATGCTTGTGTATACAAGTGCGAGAGACATTCTGGTTTTGTGTGTTTGCTCATTCAGTTGCAAAACTGTGAACAAAACAGATTGAAAGAGACTGTACACCGTTTGATTGCCTTGCTATGTTTGACGTCTGACATGTGACATACAGTCTCTGTTAGCGTGTCATCACACATCAGGATTTGTTACACACCTACTGTTGCCTCACTCACTCTTTCAAATGCATCCACAAACATGTACAGTTGCTCCCATACCCCCAACCCCCCCCAGCCCCCCACATCCTTCTGCCTTTCCCTCTCTCTCTTTTGCTAAAGTCTCTCTCTTTGTCACTCGCCAACGCATCTCACATGCAAAGACAGTTTGCTGATATACACTTCAAAGGGAAAAAAGATAAACGTGCTTTTACATTGAATTATCTGATTTGAACTGTGTCATGAATTTCATATTGTTTCTTTGTTGCCCTATACATCCAGACTTATTCTCTGTTCTCCTTTTTTTTCTTTTTCATTAAAATGATGGTTTTTCTTCTTACAGTTGACTCATTCTGTTGACCCTGTGAACAGCAGTTGTTGTTTTTTTATTTTGGGGGGGGGGGGGTTTGTTGTTGTTTTTTCCAGGAGAAATGTCTTTGTGTGCTGTTGATGTGTTAATTGAAATGTTCATCTTAAGTGTTGTATGTGTCTTGTTTAAATGTTAAAATGAATTTTTCTCTCACTTTGTTCAGCCATCAAAAAAAAAAAAAAAGTTGAACCTTGATGTTTGATTTATATTCATTCACACAGCTGTTTCTTTGCAGGTGTTTGGAATATTGTCTTGGATATGAACAACAGAGTTGTTTTTGTTGTTATTGTTTTGTTTTGTTGGGTTGTTTTGTTTTTTTTTGGGGGGGGGGGGGTTGCTGCTGTTGGTCTTTTCAGTTTTTGCTTGCATCTATTTACTTGTTTTCCTCTCTTTTCCAGTTGTTTGAAGAAATGTTTCCTTTCTTCAGAACTGAAAAGGGAATGTTGGTTTTCTTGTTTGGCTTTTTCTTTGCAGGCTGGTTTTGTTCTTTTTATTTGATTTTGTGTGTGTGCATATGTGTTGTTGTTTTTTCAGACAAGATCCTGGACTGCAGCTGATGAACATTATTTTGCTTTTACAATTGTGCTTGTTGTATACAAACATGTGTGTTATTTTCTTTTGTTTATCTGATCTTTTTCCTCCTAAAGTTCCCGCTGAAGTATTTATATTTTACTGTTAACATGCATGCACTTATCCCTGGTTGTGCCTGACACTCACTTTTTGGCTGACCAAATTCAGGGCTTTAGTGCACTGTTCACCTGGCCAAAATTCAGAGCTATTAGAACTGTTTGTCTGATGAAAATGCAGAGGCACCATTGCACTCTTAGAAGAAAAATGCAGAGGCATCTTGAACTGTTTGTCTGAGGAAAATGCAGAGGCATGATGCACTATGTGACCAAATGCAGTGGTACAATGCACCGTTTGATGACCAGAATTCACAGCTGTCATGCACTGTTAATCAGACCAAAATTCAGAGCTGTCATGAAATGTAATTCAGACCAAAATTCAGAGCTGTCGTGCATTGTTAATCAGACCAGAATTCAGAGCTGTCATGAAATGTAATTCACACCAGAATTCAGAGCTGTCATGCAGAATTCAGAGCTGTCATGAAATGTAATTCACACCAGAATTCAGGGCTGTCATGCATTGTTAGTCATACCAGAATTCAGAGCTGTCGTGCATTGTCAATTATACCAGAATTCAGAGCTGTCATGCTTTGTTAATCAAAACAGAATTCAGAGCGGTCATACATTGTTAGTCATACCAGAATTCAGAGCTGTCGTGCATTGTCAGTTATACCAGAATTCAGAGCTGTCATGCATTGTTAATAAAAACAGAATTCAGAGCTGTCATGCATTGTTAATCAGACCAGAATTCAGAGCTGTCGTGCATTGTCAGTTATACCAGAATTCAGAGCTGTCATGCATTGTTAATAAAAACAGAATTCAGAGCTGTCATGCATTGTCAATCAGACCAGAATTCAGAGCTGTCATGCATTGTTAATCAAAACAGAATTCAGAGCGGTCATGCATTGTCAGTCATACCAGAATTCAGAGTTGTCATGCATTGTTAATAAAAACAGAATTCAGAGCTGTTATGCATTTTTAATCAGACCAGAATTCAGAGCTGTCATGCATTGTTAATCAGACCAGAATTCAGAGCTGTCATGCATTGTTAATCAGACCAGAATTCAGAGCTGTCATGCATTGTTAATCAGACCAGAATTCAGAGCTGTCATGCATTGTTAATCAGACCAGAAATCAGAGCTGTCATGCATTGTTAATCAGACCAGAATTCAGAGCTGTTGTGTACTGTAAATCAGACCAGAATTCAGAGCTGTCGTGCATTGTTAATCTTCTTCTTCTTCTTCTTCTGCGTTCGTGGACTGCAACTCCCACGTTCACTCGCATATACACGAGTGGGCTTTAACGTGTATGACCGTTTTTACCCCGCCATGTAGGCAGCCATACTCCGCTTTCGGGGGTGTGCATTGTTAATCAGACCAGAATTCACAGCTGCCATGCATTGTTAATCAGACCAGAAATCAGAGCTGTCATGCATTGTTAATCAGACCAGAATTCAGAGCTGTCCTGCATTGTTATTCAGACCAGAATTCACAGCTGCCATGCATTGTTAATCAGACCAGAATTCAGAGCTGTCATGCATTGTTAATGAGACCAGAATTCAGAGCTGTCATGCATTGTTAATCAGACCAGAATTCAGAGCTGCCATGCATTGTTAATCAGACCAGAAATCAGAGCTGTCATGCATTGTTAATCAGACCAGAATTCAGAGCTGTCATGCATTATTAGTCATACCAGAATTCACAGCTGCCATGCTTTGTTAATCAAACCATAATTCAGAGCTGCCATGCTTTGTTAATCAAACCATAATTCAGAGCTGTCATGCACCGGTAATCAGACCAGAACTCAGAGTTGTCATGCACTGGTAATCAGACCAGAACTCAGAGTTGTCATGCACTGGTAATCAGACCAGAACTCAGAGTTGTCATGCACTGGTAATCAGACCAGAACTCTGAGTTGTCATGCATTATTAGTCATACCAGAATTCACAGCTGCCATGCTTTGTTAATCAAACCATAATTCAGAGCTGTCATGCACCGGTAATCAGACCAGAACTCAGAGTTGTCATGCACTGGTAATCAGACCTGAATTCAGAGTTGTCATGCGCTGTTCACCTTATCAAAATGCAGAGCTGTCACACACTGTCCGTTCAGCCAAAGTCCCAGACTTACAACCAGCCACCATGGTGAAGTGGTTAGAATCATGGACTGGTGATGGGGAATCAAGCTCCATTAGGAGGTAGGATTTTTTTTTTTTTTTTTTTTTTTTGCCAGCTCCAACCAAGTGTGCAGGTGCTGTGGGTTCAAAATGGGAAGTCAGGGACCACACTGCTCAGGGTCATCCACCTCGTGGATACGTCTTTGGGAGAAATGGTCAAACTTCCTGACCAACACTGCATGTATCTGTACCTCTCGGGCCGAGTTGATGCTTCTTTTTACAGTACATCCTGGCATGCGTGCCAGTCTTCTCGTTTGGGCCCACAGCCCGTTTAGCTCTGGGTGAGAGCTGGCTACAGGCTGAAAAAATCACACCTTAAAACACAAGCCATCTCTGCTGGTGCTCAAGCCTGCATTCTTCCAGTCATCAGTTGGCAATGCTGACCCACTTCAGAGCAGTGGCTGATGCGTTTTCCGTTTCTTTTTTTTTTTCTTTTTTTCTTCTTCTTTTTTTTTTTTTGTATTAGATAAACTCGTAAAGTCTGTGTGCTTTTCTACTTGGTTTGTAGGCCAGCTGTGCTGAGCAAGCGTAGTGCCTAACTCTTCGTGCGGGATGTCTCTCTCTCGAGTTAATTGGAGCACCTGGGTGAAAAGTCCGAAACTTGTTTTTTTCATTGTTTTTTGCATTCTGTGAAGTTGATTGATTGACTAGGAAGTTCTTGCTGAAAGCCTGTCCTTATTTTTCAGTTTTCAGGATAATGATGATTGTGTTTTGTTGTGTTTGGTGCCCAGGGACAAATTGTTGGAATTTCCTTCATTGATGACATATTTTTGTTTTCAACATCACAGGACAGAGACAAGTCTTCATCATGATGTTGTTACTTGCTGAGTTATAAAACCGTCATTTTGAGTGTACAAGAAAAAAAGTAACAATAATGATAATAACATTGAATGCTGTGCGAGTTATTTCCCTTGCTGTTGACTCTCCAGGAGAAAGACAAGAAGTACATGTTGCCGCTGGACAACCTGAAACTGCGGGACATGGAGTCTGGCATTTTCTCCCGCCACCCCACTTTTGCTCTTTTCCATACTGAGAATAGGTACCAAGCTGTGATTCAGCACACTAGACCTGGCTTTCCGCCGCCCCCCCCCCCCCCCCCCCCCCCCCCCCCCCCCCCCATTTCCTTGCCTTCATTTTCCTGACATGGTCTTGTTGTTTTTGTTGTTGGCTTAACAGTTGCTGAATGTAGTTTGACCATGTTTGATTTTTTGTTTTGGTTTTTTTTTTTGTTTCGTTTGGGTTTTTTTCGATGCATGCGCTTGTTGATGACGTGTAATGGGGGCTTGCCTGGAGCCATGGTAACCGCATGAGGTGTAGGCATCACCGTGCAGTTTACAGTCCGTCTGTGTGTGTGTGTATGTTTGTGTGTGTGTGTGTGTGAATGCAGAAGCTTGGAGAGGGGAGGATGGTGGTGGTGGATGCATGCAGATTTATTTCAAGGCTTGGATGGATAGGAGAAGATGACCGTGGTGGCTGCATGCAGATTAATTCCAAGGTTTTAAAAAAAAGTTTGTTTGTTTGTTGTTTTTTTAATGGAGTCAGTGCACATGCTTGCCAGAACCCCACTAATAACCTGTTTTCCAAAACAACAATGATAATGATAGCAGTAGAATGCCTGGATGTTATTTTCAAGTTTCTCATCACATGCGTTTATTCATAGTAATTTGTGACGGTGTAACATCCTGATTAGATTTATCTTCGGTAAGTTTCATTCATGAAATTGTTAGGAATAGTTTTTTTCTTCTGCAATAAAAGCTTGGGGAAATGTATGTTTCACCTGTTGCGCAGTTCACTGGAACTGTACGGAATCATGTTCTGCAAGAATTATTTTCATAGTTGGTTTTTAAGGTGTGTGGTTGGGTTGTTTTTTTTTTTGTTGTTTTTTCCAATTTTGTTAGACTTATTTATATAAATACTTACTTAATTCATGTTTTACCAAAATAGTGTTGAAGAATATAATCTGAAACAAACATCACTTGCTCTGTAAACTGATAACTTAAAACAGTATGTAAGTAAATAGGTAAATGAATAGGCTGTGCCTTGCTTTGGGGTATGGTGTAGTGGAGCACCTGATCAGCTGAATTTTGATAAGATGAATGACAATGTAACTTCTAAACCAAAAAAAAAAAAAAGTGAACAAGATCTTGCTGCAGGGCAAAGGAAGGGAAGAGGAAAAAAACCTGAAAAGGGACAACCAAAAATTAAAAAAAAACAACAAAAAAACCAACAACAATAAAATGGGAAAATTACAATTCATGCTGAGGTGATCTCATAAACTGAAGAAAAAAAAAAAAGTGGTTCACTCCTGATTTTTGAAGAGTGGAGGATGGCATTTCTTGATGGGAGCAAACCTTTCCATTATCCTCCCCCCCCCCCCCCCCACCCCCTCCCCTGCCCCCTTGCCTATGTGGACTTCATATATTTCATTTTGAAAGGAAGAGCAAGTTTATGGAAACGGGTCTTAGCAGAATGAGTCCAGATATTCTCAGTTTGTTTGTTTTCCCCTTCTCACACAGAGCTAGAGCCACATTGGCAGTGGCTTCTCAGTCAACATCGCTTTCCTTTCTCTTCTTCTTCACTGTTTGTCTCTCTGCCTGTCTTTCTGTCTGTGTGCCTTTAGTGCAAAATGTGGCATGTGGACCATAGCTGTGCTTGGGCTTGTTCTTCTGTTGTGTCAGAAAAGTGACAAAGGAGCTTTGTTGACAGTGTGGTGGTGTGTGTGTCTGTTTTGACGTGTGGGCGGGGGTGGTCTGTTTCTGACTGCACCACAGGAGAAGGACAAGAAGTACATGTTGCCTCTGGACGGTCTCAGACTGCGTGACACTGAAGGTGGCTTTATGAAAAAAGCCGGCTTTGGCTTGTTCCATGGGGAAAACAGGTAGATACCGTCCTCCCGCCCTTCCCCAACCCCACCCTCTCTCCCTCGTACCCCCTTCCTCAGCCATTGGTGATCTCCCTCTCTCTCCATTCCACCTAGCCCCCATCCCACCACCCACCCCCACCCCTCCTCCCTCCATGCAGCCAACCCACTCTCCACCCCACCCACATTTCTTTCCTTCTTCAGGCCCCTGTGTTTGATATATGTATACTGTCCCCAGCATGTTTGCAGTGTGCACCCACCACCTCCCACAGTCACTGTCAGGTGTGTGTGGAAGGGGGCAGGGGGGGGTGTATGTGTTAGCTTTGTTTCATGCAGTTGTGTTCCTTGTTTCAGTAGTTTGCCCTTGTCTTTTATTTTTGCCATTTGTGTATGTGTGAGAGAGAGAGAGAGAGAACTCAGAACTCAACTTTTTCTCTCGTTTTTTTTGTCATTTAAGGATCATGAATTTTAGGCATGGTCTATTCTTCCAATATGTCCTTGACTTGTTCACACACACACACACACAGATCACACATGTTTTCATTATTCACATCTATCATTTGTTTATATTTGTCCATTTCAACTTGCCTATTTGTGCTTTTTGAATCAAACACAGTGTGTGTTCCGTGCACGCATTTTGATTGACCAGAATATTTTCTTTTCCCTTTTTTTTTTTTTTTTTTTTTTTTTTTTTTTTTTTTTTTTTTTTTTAGATATTTTTTCCAACAGTTTTTACTCAGACAGACTCTGGTGTGATTTAGATATTGGGAAGTAAAATCTGAATACCACTGGGAACAGTGATCTTTTCAACATCAAAAGAATGCAGGCAGAACAATAGATACATGCATCAACACTTTGATGATATATTTAAGCTTAGACCTGTACATTGCATACCGTATGGTACCCACTTCTGTACAGATTTGTTATAATATCTTGCTGATGTGTTTTTGGGGTGTGTGGGAGGGGGGCTGGGGGTGGGGGTGGGGGGGGGGCCATACAGTGCTTTAAAAAAGCTGTACAAAAAAGATTGCTTCCAGTGTCAGAATCAAGTGAAGCCAAGCCCAGACAATTAAAGAATCCAACATGCAGCAAAGTCCGAAAGAGAAGCTTCATTCAGCTGGTAATCAGCAGTAACACGGGCCGATGATGGTCTTTGTAAACAAGCGATGTTGGTTTGGTTTGATATTTAAATTCACATGGACTCAAAACTGAAGAGTTTCGGCTAGATTGATAGTATTATGGAGACACTTGCAGACAGGTTTTTTTTTTTTGGGGGGGGGGGGGGGGGTTCTCTCTTTTTTTTGTTTGTTTGTTTGGGTTGTTTTTTTTTGTGGTGCTGCGCTGTGGTGACGCATTCTCTCCAGGGAGAGCATCCCATTTTTCACACAGGGATGTCAGTTGTGAGAAAAAGCAGTACAGTAATATAGAATACAGTACAATACATTATGACACAAAATGTACAGTGTAATGCAAATCACTTAGTTTGTAGGGGAAAAAGAAATGACCAGTGAGAGGCGGAATGTGAATACCGCTTTTGAGCTTTTCATCCTCACCGTTTGTGGCTGCCCGTTCACAGATTTACAAGCGTCATTTTGCTACATTTGTGTCATTTTACTGTTTCTCTTGTTGTTGAACGGACAGCGTTTATACAGTTTCAGATAGTGGTGTAAATAGAGTCTGTGGTAGTTTCGTATTGGCTGCATTGAAAGTTTTAGCTGTCAGTATTTTCATATTGTCTGTGTTCACAGTTTTAACTGTCAGTGTTTACATATTGTCTGTGTTCACAGTTTTAACTGTCAGTGTTTACATATTGGCTGTGTTCAGTTTTAGCTGTCAGTGTTTACATATTGTCTGTGTTCACAGTTTTAACTGTCAGTGTTTACATATTGGCTGTGTTCACAGTTTTAACTGTCAGTGTTTACATATTGTCTGTGTTCACAGTTTTAACTGTCAGTGTTTACATATTGGCTGTGTTCACAGTTTTAACTGTCAGTGTTTACAAATTGTCTGTGTTCACAGTTTTAACTGTCAGTGTTTACATATTGTCTGTGTTCTCAGCTTTAACTGTCAGTGTTTACATATTGGCTGTGTTCACAGTTTTAACTGTCAGTGTTTACATATTGTCTGTGTTCACAGTTTTAACTGTCAGTGTTTACATATTGGCTGTGTTCACAGTTTTAACTGTCAGTGTTTACATATTGGCTGTGTTCACAGTTTTAACTGTCAGTGTTTACAAATTGTCTGTTCACAGTTTTAACTGTTGATGTTTACATATTGTCTGTGTTCACAGTTTTAACTGTCCCCGTTCACTTACTGCTTGTGTTAACAGTTTTAGCTGTAGTCTTTTCACGTTGTCTGTCTTAACATTTTTAGCTGTCAGTGTTTTCATGTTGGCTCTGTTCACAGCTTTTGCTGTCAGTGATTTCACATTGGCTGTGTTCACAGTTTTAGCTGTAATGTTTTCACGTTGTCTGTCTTAACATTTTTAGCTGTCAATGATTTCACATTGCCTCTGTTCACAGTTTTAGCTGTCAATGTTTTCACATTGGCTGTGTTCACAGTTTTAGCTGTAAGTGTTCAAATGTCTGTGTTCTCATTTTTAGCTGTCAGTGTTTACATATTGTCTATATTCACTGGTTGCAACGAGTTGAAGCTGCTGGAAGTAGTTCCTTTAAAAGCACTGGTCACAGAAGGTTAAAAGTGCTGGGAATTTTTGCCTCACCTTTGGTCACAAAAAAGCCAAAACTGATAGAAGTTGTTGTTTTCAAAATACCAGCCACAGTAGAGTTAAAACTGCTGGGTGTTCTTCTTGAAACACTAGTTCAAGAGAGCTAGAATTGTTGGGAGTTATTCCTCTTGAAACACGGGCCGCTAAGAGTTGTTACAACTGCTGGGATGTTCCTATTGAAACAGAAGCGATGAGAATTGTGAAACCTGCCATGAATTGTTTTTCCTTTGAAACACTGATCATTGACACACTGTCCTCCCCAGATATATACGTGTGCATTATTAATTTCAAATGAGTCACAGATTCTGGGAGATGTTTTCCATGGAAGTGCTGCAAGTCCCAGGTATCTGGCCATCCTATGTGGGTGTGAGTGTCAGGTGTTGGGAATTCTTCGTTCTCCCAGGCCATATCTCTGTGAAGAGCTGTACAGAAGTACCTTTTCACCAGATTCTTCCCAAGTCTGTTAGTTGTATGTCAAAGCCTGGGTCGCTGCCCATGGTTTTCCCATCCATTCTGCAGTATTGTCAGTCAGTTGTGTGTGGGTTTGTTTGTTGTTGTTTTTTTCAGTCTTAAAAAAAAAAAAAAAAAAAAAAAAGTGTTGGTAGTTAATACTCTCAAAATGATTTCTACCACAAACAGGTAGACTTGTTCCATTAATTGTTCAAAGTGAGTCCCAAACAGCTGAGAAATAAATGTTCAGTGAATATCAAAACCTGCAACCAGTCGTAAGGAAAGGAGATGGAGTGGCCGCTGGGGGTAGTCATTGCTAGTAGTAAATAAAAAGCGAAACCCAAAAGATTGAAATCAAAGGAGGTGTTGGTAAGAAATGGAAGGAAGGAATTCAGTTTAATGCCTGGTCATATTTACTAATTAGAGTGTTAATTAGTGAGATGGATTTTCTTTATTTTTTCTTTTTTCCATTGTGGCTTTCAGACTTGATTATGTGGGGGTACAAACAAGAATGATTTTGAAAATCTGGGCGTGAGAAAAAAGTCAAGGCTCATAACATGAAAATGAGTTCTAGCACGTACTCTTCCCAACAAGAAGCTGTTTATTGATTTATTAGAGTATTGATTGATTTTTTTTTTTTTTTTTTTTTTTTTTTTTTGAAACAGTGGATTCAATTCAAAATCTACCAGTTCAAAAACTGCCAGGTACTGGTGACGGTTTGTAGTGAAAGGTGGAGTGGGTGGTGGTGGTGGTGACTGTGAGCATAATGGTGTGCTGCCTATTGTGAAACAGCAGCCTCACTTAACGTTGATGATGGGCGCAGCAGCTGAGCGGTAAATGCATTGGGCTTTCAGTCTGTGGGCCCTAGGTTTGAATCCTGGTCTTGGTGCCTGGAGGGTTCAGGATGAAGATTTTTCTGACCTCCCAGGTCAACATGGACAGACCTACTAATGCTTAACGCTTTGAGCCCTGAGTTCCTGAGCAATTTTAACCCTTCTGCCTGAGCTCCGAAATTTGCAAATAATTGGTATTTAATGTGTCACGGCAGATATAAAAAGAGTGCCCTGACCACCACTTTACCGGTGGTAGAGAAAAATGACATAATGCCTAGCCACCGGTTGAGCGGTGCCTAAACACTTGTGTCGTGTTTTGCTATTGGTTGACTTACATTGAAAAGCACATGCACAAAACACAGTGAAAAGGCGTGGCCATGTTGGTACTACGTTCGCTGACGTCAGAATATTACGGTTTTTCCGATTGGCTCTTCAATATAACTCAACCAATAGAAAAACATGACACAAGTGTTTACACACCGCTCAACCGGTGGCTAGGCATTACGTCATTTTTCTGTACCACCGGTAAAGCGGTGGTCAGGGCTCAAAGGGTTAAACCCCCTTTGTGTGCACATGCATGCAATAGATCAAATGCACACTTTTAAGATTCAATAACGCGTGTCAGCATTTGGTGGGTTATCATGGAAACAGGAACATAGTCAGACCAGCGTGCACACCCTCGAGTGCAGATGCCTGAAAGGCAGGGTATAAACAGTCATGCATTTAAAAGCCCACTTGTGTAGATAGAGTGAACATAGGAGTTGCAGTCCACAAACACAGAATTATAAAAAAAAATTAAAAAATGAAAGTTGGGATATCCGAACAAACATGTGAACTTTGCTTTTCAGTAATCCAAGCCTAAGCAATGTGGGGACTGGTCCATTTGTAAAATGGTATTTATCAGGACAACGGACTCATTTTGTTGTGGGACAAACAACTCATTGTGTCAAAACAAAGTACCATAATCTAACAGAAGTTTCACTTCAACGAAAACTTATCATTTTGCCAACGTGTGCTGGCAGCCAAATATTTGTGCAGTCGATAAACTGAAGAATCACAAAGGAATTTCATGTTAACAAGCACAAACATTTTGCTGATGTGTGTTGAAGGCCAATCATTGCATAGGTAATTGATTGAAGAAAACAGTGTTGGTTTATTTGACTGCCATCATCATGATATAAGAATGAATTAATATATACTTGGTGATAAACACTATGGAAGGAATGTAATAAATTTCACAAATACTTCAAAACAGATTTCTTCCCTGGCATGGGCAATAAGCCATGTGCGAAAAGAGTTAATAATGTCTTCGTTTAGAATTACATTTTCTCAACAAAATATCCAAGGCTGACAAGTGAGTGTGCTTGCTTACCCAGTAATATCTTTGAATTGAATGAAATAGATCATAAGATTAGATGTAGAAAAGGGGTGGGGGGGGGAGGTGGGATGGAGATGGTAGAAGTGTTATCAGCATAGAGGAGAGTTATCAGCATGACAGTGTAATACACTGACATGTATTGTTTACATCTTTGTTGACTGTTATGGCGTATGTCACTAATGTGTATTTTTGTCTCTGCAGCTTTGTTGGGTTTTTTGTTTGTTTGTTGTTTTTTTCTTGCTTTTAAAAAAAAATTTTTTAGTGATTACAGTAAGATCCATTTTCCCCATTCCACCATGCCTGTGTGCGACGCCTGTGTGTGTTCGCTGAACGCTGCTTCATTGCACAGTTTACTGGGCTTGTGACTGTGATGGCTGTACAGAGGTTTTATCGTTTGTTGCTCATCGCCCAACACACACACACACACACACACAAAAGAAATCAACTGGGAAAGAAAAGAAAATTAGACACTTGTTAGAGTCACTCACATTCGTGCACATACACTTAGGACATGGGAGTAGGAGGGGAGCACAGTATTGTGGTTCTGTCAGGTGGAGCGGTGGCCTAGTGGTAACGTACCCGTCCAGGAAGCTAGCATCCATAGGTTCGAATCCCGCTTCAACCAGGATTTTTATTCCCTCCTCTCCGCAAGACCTTGACTGGACGTCTGGGTAATGATCGTCAGCTCTGAAGAAAATCGAAGGTTGAAAGGAAGCTGTGGCTGCTTCAAATCGTGGTAAACGACTGTATCAGGTTTGGGAAAGGCATCTTTAAACATCCCATTGTTTCAAACTTAGAAAATCCAGAAAACTTTTCAAGAAGCCAGTTTCAATTTCAAGGAAGCATAGAAGAGGGAAAGGAGAAACGTGTCTGCTATTGACAGGACTCCCCAAGCATAAAACTGAGCAAGGAGACTGGATTTCATATTTCTTTTTTCTGAAAAAAGAAAAAGAAAAATATGTCTACACATAAACAGCAACAGCAACAACAAAGCACAAACAAGCAAAGCAAGCTAACAGTTTGCAACTATGATGCTAATGTTTCCATAAACAGCAGAATTACAACAAAAACAAGCTACTAACAGCTTGCTAGTGTTCCTATAAACAGCAGAGCAACAGCAAAAAACAAGCTAACAGCTTGCTAGTGTTCCTATAAACAGCGGAGCAACAGCAAAAAACAAGCTAACAGCTTGCTAGTGTTCCTACAAACAGCGGAGCAACAGCAAAAAACAAGCTAACAGCTTGCTAGTGTTCCTACAAACAGCAGAGCAACAGCAAAAAACAAGCTAACAGCGTGCTAGTGTTCCAATAAACAGCAGAGCAACAGCAAAAAACAAGCTAACAGCTTGCTAGTGTTCCTACAAACAGCGGAGCAACAGCAAAAAACAAGCTAACAGCTTGCTAGTGTTCCTACAAACAGCGGAGCAACAGCAAAAAACAAGCTAACAGCGTGCTAGTGTTCCAATAAACAGCGGAGCAACAATGAAAACAAGCTAACAGCGTGCTAGTGTTCCTATAAACAGCATAGCAACAATGAAAACAAGCTAACAGCGTGCTAGTGTTCCAATAAACAGCGGAGCAACAATGAAAACAAGCTAACAGCGTGCTAGTGTTCCAATAACCAGCGGAGCAACAATGAAAACAAGCTAACAGCTTGCTAGTGTTCCAGTAAACAGCGGAGCAACAATGAAAACAAGCTAACTATCAGCTTGCTAGTGCTGCTATCTGTACAAGGGTCACAGTCAGAAATCCAGACAATCGACATGGTCACCGTGATCATCCATAGGAAGCCTCCATCTATCGCTCATGCCTTTCCTTGCATGCTGCACTGACCTAGTTATGCTGATTGTCTTCTTCACCTGTGTCTGTTTTGCATGTTGTCATGTGAGAGAGAGAGAGAGAGAGGAGTGTTGTATGTTTTGTTTAGAGTACTATGTTTTGTTTAGAGTACTAATTTAAAACATTTTTTGTCCACTTTGTGATTCCTGTCTTCGTCGTCGTCATGAGAAACGGAAGCAGACAGACAGTGTATGGGGAAAGGTTGCATGTACTAATCTTTCCACCCATCCAACTCAGTTTATGACTTACCATCTTCAGCAGAGATAGAGGGACGTACACGGATAAAGGCGTTTGTCATGTTTGCTGGTGAAATAATGATGTCAAACACTAATGACTGGGATGCCCCTTTTTTGTCTGTTTTTTTGTGTGTCGTCAGGAGAAAGAGAAACGCTATATGTTGCCCTTAGAGGGGTTACGGGTCAGGAATGTGGACGATAAGTTTTTTTCCAAGTTTTGTTTTGCCCTGTTTAACCCCGACACCAGGTATGTTTTGTCGACAAAGACTTGTTGCTCTGTTAACGTTAGCAGCTCTGGCTTTGCGGTGTTGGGATTGCATACATTCTGCAGCTAACAACTTATGTCTTGTGTCATCTTAACCCTTTCACTGATGACGACAAGTAAATGCTCATCAGTGGAAGGGCTGTCATCTCACTGTGGTCAAAACTGAGCTTACTTGTTCTGGCTGTCAGTCGTCGTTTCTCATTCTGATTTCCTCCTCTTGCGACTGCAGGTCTTTTCTTCCTCGAAACCAGTTACAGCCAGATAACATCAAGTAGCCAAGTAGAAACTGCACTTTAGATTCCCACCACACTGATCTTATTTCTCCGAGGCTCGGCAGTTGAGGGGTTAAATAGGGTTGACTCTCTCTTTTCTCGAGCTTTGAATTGTGTAACATCATATCATGCAGTGACTGACAAACTGTATTGTTTTGATAGCTTTTATTTTTTCTAATTCATTCACTGATACAGCACATTTGAAATAATAATAATTATTAAAAAAAATTAAAAAGAGGGGGGGGGGGGGGGGGGGGTGGGGGGGGGGACAAGAAAGATCAAAAAGAAAAGAATACATGAAAGGAAACTGTTGTTATGAAATACTGTTGCATAGAACACAAATACCAGGTTGAGGGTATTCAATTCACATGTATATCTAGGCCACAACGTGCAAGAGAATACATGTATAGATAAAAAGTGATAACAAATAAAGAAAGAAAAAAGAAAGAAAGAAAAGATGTCATGCCTATGTAAGGCAGCTATTATTCTGTTTTTTGTGATGTTGATTGAATAATGATATTGAGAAATTGGCTCTTAACAGTTTTTTGTTGCTGTTTTGTTTGGTTTGTTTTTGGTTTTTTTTGTTTGTTTGGGTTTTTTTTGTTGTTTTTAAAAACACTACTCATCAAAACATTGTACTCGCCAAACACAAACTGACTGTGTGTAGTATTTTGATATTTCTAAGCTACAGCTTCCCATCTGTATTGACGCAGTTGCATTTTTACATTTTCTCTCTGTCTTTCTTTCTTTGTTTTATTAAATCTAGAATCTATAAAATTCCTGTACGTCATTATCCCTGAAAAAAAGAGAAATGTACAGTCAACATAACATACATATGATGGTAATGATAAGAAGAACTGTAAAGGTATTTTGATGGTGCCTAATACTTGTGCAGAGACGAATCAAAGTGCCTTCACATCAGTTATTAACACGAATGTGTAAAATTTTGATTCCCAGGGACAAGAGACCAATCTTGAAAATACCTGTGCATGTGAAGAGAAAGCGAGAGAAATTGTAGACAGGAAAGAGGAGGGGGGGGGGGGGGGGGGGCAGGGAGTGGGGAGGTGGGCAGCTATTTTGGAGAGAGTTAGGCTTAAAGGCCAGGCCAGACCGTTGTTCAGCACAAAATGTGAAGCGACACACATCCCTGACTTTACAGAATCTGTGAAATAATCGAGTCAGAATCCAGTATTTGGGATGGTAGCGTTTCATGTAGTAATGAATCTCAATATGCCAGCGTAATTGTAGCACTTTACTCAGGGGATCTTTTGGTGGGGTTGTGTGGGGGGGAGGGGTGTTTTGTTTTTGTTTTCTTAAGTGTGTTGTTTCTTTGATACCATCTCTCTTTTTTTTTTTCACTGTATACGTGCTCTCTCTCTCTCTCTCTCTCTCTCTCTCTCTCACACACACACACACACACACACACACACACACACACACACACATACATGTATATTTATTGATTTTTGTTTAACTCTGCCTTTAAGAAAAACACACTCATATTCTTCAGGATTTCTGTACCGCTACCAGATATTCCTATGTAACACTCTGGGCAGTGTTGGATATATAGACATTATTCTGAAGTTCTGATAGATAGACATTATTCTGGAGTTCTGGACCTTTGACATACATGCTGGTGGAGAGAGAGAGAGAGAGAGAGAGAGGCCTATCCAGATCATTGTTTTAAAGAATTAAGCCAATCACCAGCTCTTGTACCTAGCAGATTGTTTTAAATGGGTATACTGCTTCTTGGCTCTTTTTGGTCTTTTCCTGGGTTGTATTTCTTGACCTTGAAAAGCTCTGTCTTGTGTATTCTGTATTCTTGGTACTTTTTAAGTGATGAAAAAGACTGTTTGCTTCTGGGTTTGTTTGTTTTTTTTTAATGTTTGTGTATTCCAGAAGACTTTTTTGTAAGGAAATGTTTATGTGTGTCTTTCTGTTTGTGTATTCCAGAAGACTTTTAGAAGGAAGCATTTATATGTATGTAAAATCAATCCCTGTCTTTAGCATAAAGTGCGTAGGTGTATTCCGTTTTTTTTGTGTGTTTTTGTTTTTTGTTGTTGTTTTTTTACAATACCGGTGGGGTTTTTTGGGGTTTTTTCAACAGCAGCCATTGATTTGATATTATTATAAAAGAGGACTTCAGGCAGATCCCAGTTAACTAAAGCTTCAATTGTTAGACACAGTTATTAGAAACAATGTGAGAGGCAGTGAGTGGAAAGTGTACACACAAAACGGGTCTGGCAAATTTTTTTTAAAGAATGATATGTATAGATATATTATGTGTGTGTGTGTGTGTGTGCATGTTTTTTTTCTTGTTGTTTTTTTTTTATAAGAAAAACAAAAGCAGTGTCATTAGCAAATATCCTTATTTTCAGTGTCAACCAGTCTTCTTAAATTGATTGCTTGGAGACAGTTTGTATTGAGCTCGAACTACATATAAAGACTTCTTTTTTTTTTTCTTGTGTGTGTGTGTGTGTTTTTTTAAATGACCGTAAGAATGCGGTGAAAGGGGAGGAGGGTAGGTTAGGGGGAATGGGGGAGGGGAGGAGACAGAAAAAGGGGTGGGGGGGGGACTGTGTCAATGAATTAATTTTACCTTGTGGTCCAGAAAAGGTCTTTTCACTTTGAGTGATATTAGAAGTTGAAATATTAAATTATGACAAACAAGCATACAAAGAATAATGATATAGCAATAAAAACAACCCTGATAGAAAGAAGAAAATATCAAGATTAAAAAAAAAAAAAAAATCAACCATTAATACTTAGATTAACTTAAAGGATTGTAAATCTTTATCATCGAGTTGTTGTTGTGAAAGTATGTGATTAAAAGCGATTGTCTTCTTGACAAAAATGTGGTGCATGGCTGTCTCTGGTTTGGTTGAATTGTGCTTGGTGCATGCAAGTAGCTTTGGTTGAATTGTGCTTGGTGCATGCCATGTGTATTTTGTATTCTTTGCTGCCCCTGTTAGTATTGTAGAACCAATCTTTGCACTGTGTGTTTCTATGTGTGTGTGTGTGTGTGTGTTCTTCACATTCTAGTGAAATATACACTGTGGTTGTACTCATCTGTGCACAGTAATCCATACGATAGGAATATTTTGATGAAGGTGCTAGTTTGAAAGTTTTGTGAACATGTCACGTTACAGATACAGGAGACGGCATAACATTAATGTCAACTCTAGTGGAAGTATCAGTTGTGACTTCTTCTTTTTTTTTTTCTTCTTTTTTTTTCCAAATGTTTTATTCACATTTTGAAGTATGACAAACCTCCAAAGAATAATGATATAGTAATTCGAACGAACATGACAGAAAGAAGAAACGTTAAAGACTGAAAAAATAAAAAATGTGTGTAATACTTAGATTAACTTAAAGGATTGTAAATCTTTGTTATCGAGTTGTTTTGCTGTGAAATTATGTGAATGAAAAAGATTCTCTTCTTTACAAAAATGTGGTGGATATCTATCTATCTATGTACATGCATAATCGTACATACATACATATATGCATACATACATACATACATTCATACATACATACATACATACAGACACACACACACACCCACACACACACACACACACACACACACACACACACACACACATACAGACAAACACACAGACACGCGCATGCACACACACAAACACACACGCACACAGAACACACACACACACACACACACACACACACACACAAACATGCACACACACGCACGCAGACACAGTGATCAGACCTGTGTCGAACGGCAGATGATGTAGGCTTTTTTGCAGTATACATTTGACAAAATGACAGTTGCGAATGTACAATGAAAGTTCTGTGTGTACGCCTTGGTTTATTGCCCCATCCACCACATAAGGACTAGTGGATGGGAGAGTAAACGTCCTGGTCTGTAAGCGGGACTCAAACTCATGGACAGGCGCTTCCTAATTGGGCGCATTACCACAAGGCCACAACCCTTGCTTAATTGAACAGTTTTGGGTCAGGGAAACCATACAGTGTCCAAGAATGGAGTCACTTGGTCTTGCTTTAGTGACGGGCGCCATAGCCGAATGGTTAAAGCGTTGGACTTTCGATCTGAGGGTCCCGGGTTCGAATCACGGTGACGGCGCCTGGTGGGTAAAGGGTGGAGATTTTTACAATCTCCCAGGTCAACATATGTGCAGACCTGCCAGTGCCTGAACCCCCTTCGTGTGTATACGCAAGCATAAGATCAAATACGCACGTTAAAGATCCTGTAATCCATGTCAGCGTTCGGTGGGTTATGGAAACGAGAACATACCCAGCATGCACACCCCCGAAAGCGGAGTATGGCTGCCTACATGGCGGGGTAAAAACGGTCATACACGTAAAAGCCCACTCGCGTGTATACGAGTGAACGTGGAAGTTGAAGCCCACAAACGCAGAAGAAGAAGACGAAGGTCTTGCTTTAGTGAACAGGTTGAGTTTAAAGGAAAGAAAAAAAATTTAATGCACTTTCCAAGAGAACAGTTTTTCCTCTAGGTTTGAGTCAGAAAACATTACCTTTTTGGGCTCGTTGTTGTTGTTGTTGTTTCTGATGTGGGTACTGTTTGGACTTGTATTCTTTAGTGTTCTTTTTCTTTTTCTCCCCCCAACAGAAATGTCTACAAAGACTACAAGCAGCTGGAACTGTCGGCGGACTCTCAGGAAGACGTAGACAGCTGGAAGGCCTCCTTCCTGCGAGCTGGCGTCTATCCTGAAAGGAGTTCTGAGGAAAGCTCGTCGGTAAGACAGTGTGCAGGCGTTCGTTCGTCCGTTTGTTCATTCTTTTGTTTAACGTCTCTCCAGAACTGTGATTTTAGATGAAAATCCATCCCCTTCCCCACCCCACCCATGCCTTAAATCATCACTATTTTCCCTGTTCCTGTGTGCAGGCGTCTGTGTGTGTAGGGGTGGGGGGGGTGTGGGGGGGGGGGAAGGGCATGGAGGTGGGGTAGGGATAAAGGCCATGTTTAAGTCTGTGTAGTTCTTGGGAGTGTGGTGGGTTAGGAATTTGAAGCAGTTTGAAAAGTATTTATTTTTTGTGTTTAACTTTAAGGCTGGGAAGATTGTATGTTGGTGTGTCCACGTGCGTTATTTGACCAACAAACGTGTTTCAGATTTTAAGGTGCACCTTCCAAATTTAAAAAAAAATCCAATTTTAACAGTACTGATGACATTGCTTGATATGAACCACACATAAAAATGGAAGAAATATCAAAATCAAAGCAGCAAGGAAAATTTTTGTTTTTGGAGAAACCTGAGATGTCACTCACAGATGTATTGAAATGCAGTACAAAAGTATTATATCTATGTATCTGCATTAGAACCTGTTTTACAGATATGAAAGTATTACCTGGGTTTGTACATAGTCATGGAAGTCTGGAAAAGTCTTAGAAAAATGGGATAACGATTTTCAGGGCTTGGAAACAAAAAAAATGATGAAAATTGATAATAAGAAATCCACCTGTCTTTGTCAGGAGTGTAGCAGACTTTTTTTTCTTTTTCTTTTTTTTTAAATTCAGTTTAGCCTTGCTGAGCTGGAAAAACAATGCTGGAAAAGTCTTGGAAAAATTAGAGAATCATTTCCGAGGCTGGGAAATGTCTTGGAATTTTAAGAAAAGAAAAGAAAAAAAAGAAAAGTTATGAAAATTGATATTGGGATATCCATATTGCTGTCAAAAGAGGGCACTAGCCAGGGCGACAAAGGGGAGGTTACCTACTTCCGGAAGGTTATTGGCCGTAGTATTTTCGTTTTCTCCGCATAGGCGGATAGTAGTTTGCACAGGACAGGAATGTCAGACCCCTGCCGGAGTCTGCACTAGTTGGGTCACGGTAAGTATGTTATTTAAACGTAATTTTAGATAGAAAATTTCCTATTTTTGTCAGCAGTGCAGCAGATGATTTTTTTTTTTTATTCAGTTTATCTTTATGTTTGCTGTGGAAAATTGTCAGTTTGCTCTGGAAAAGGTATTGAATTTTGTTTAGTTACCTCTGTGGAAACCCTGTGTTATTTATATGTTTATATTTCTGTTTAAAAAATACAGTAGTAGAATGTAATATCTATACTCCTATTTTAGAAATATAATAGAAAAGTATTATAAAAATTAAAAAAAATCTATGTTCCTGTTTTTAAAATCTGACACAGAAGTGTCATTCACACCCTTACTTCTGCTTCCATTTCAGTCCAAGGATGACTACTCTTCCATGGACCCTCAGCTGGAGCGACAGGTGGAGACAATCCGAAACCTGGTGGACTCCTACATGAAGATCGTCAACAAGACACAGCGTGACCTCATCCCCAAAACCATCATGCACATCATCGTCAAAAACGTAAGGGCTCTGTGCGCTGTCTTAGGGCCATACTTCTGTACGGCCCTTTATGAGTTGACTGGGCAGTTAGCAGCATTGATAAGATTAGTTCATGCTTATTCTCACAAAGGAGATAGCCCCATGCAGTAGACTGGGTTTAAAAGCAACAGTGATAAATTCATGTCCAGAGGAAGGGTTGGGAGGAGTGATGGCCTAGAGGTAACGCGTCCGCCTAGGAACCGAGAGAATCTGAGCGCGCTGGTTCGAATCATGGCTCAGCCACCAATATTTTCTCCCCCTCCACTAGACCTTGAGTGGTGGTCTGGACGCTAGTCATTTGGATGAGACAATAAACCCGTGTGCAGCTTGCACTTAGCACACATAAAAGAGCCCACAGCAGCAAAAGGGTTGTTCCTGGCAAAATTCTATAGAAAAATCCACTTCGATAGGAAAAACAAATAAAACTGCATGCAGGAAAAAATTATAATTAAAAAAAAAAGGGTGGCGCTATAGTGTAGCGACGCGCTCTCCCTGTGGAGAGCAGCCTGATTTCACACAGAGAAATCTGTTGTGATAAAATGAAATACAAATTAAAAAAATACAAAATAATGTCTATAGAAACAAATCTCTAACTCAGAATCAGAAGTTGAAACTTTCTTGTATGTTTCAATGGTTTCACGCCATCTTCCTCAATGCAACTCATGAATGTTTCTTTTGTAGTTTTTAAAATTTATATTTTGGAGTTCTTAGACTCCTGTATATCTTTGGAGAGAGGACGCTAAATGAAATATGGCTTTGTGGGTTTCTGAAACTAGTATGTTCTTTGCAAAGATAGTCATTTGTTCGATGACATAATTGTCATGTAATGTATGGAAGAAAAAAACCCAACTTGGTGACAAAGGTTGCTGTTTGTCATAAACATTCTGAAAATGTAAGTTAAGTTTGAAAAATGCAGATTTTGTTGTTCATTTCTGACTGGTTTTCGTAATAACAGCACAGTGATGAGAAGATTTAGATATGCGGAATGAAAGATATCATTGATTAGTTCATTCAGATTTCATTGATTTGCTTTTGTCATTATTTTACTTTAACCTGTAAAATTTTAGCCCCATGCTTGCTGAAGAATTTTGTTTTGGATTATTGTTTGTTATTATTACAAAAGATAATACTAACACAGCACACAGAAGTGGATTTATTCCCACATCCTCATGCACACAATAGAGTATGTGATGTTTTCCATACATTATACTTCCAGCAAACACACAGGAATATAATCATAACAGAATATTTCAGCTGTGTCTTGCAGTCAGATTTTGGAGTACACAATAATGGATTATATCATACATCCTCAGGCAAGCTAGGGGCTAAAAATCCAATGAACTGTTTGGTTTCAATACATGTTGTTTTTTTTTCTTGTTTTCAGAGCGCTTGTTTGAAGAGTGCAGTTGTATATAGCATTCCCATTGTTGTTTTCATGTCTGTACATGCTATTTATTTTGAAGTGATGTTGGTTGTTTTTTTGTTGTTGTTTTTCAACTGGTTTTTTTTGTTTGTTTGTTTGTACATGGTGGGATGGAAGGTAGGAGTTGGTGAAGGAGATAATGGTTATCAGAGAAAGCAGAATGTGTGTGCTGTAGAACAAACAGTAAAGAATGATAACTCACTCCATACACAAGATACAAAACTTCAAGTCAATGCTGCTAATGCTACTGATGTAAAGTACAATGGAACAAACCCAGATACTTCCTCAAAAACAAAACTCGATCAGTATAAGGACAAGCCCAGAGCTTCCTTTTTGAGGAAGTATCTGTGTTTATTCCAATATACCTTTTATTTACCTGTGTGATTTACCTGTGTGCCAGCTGAATCTGTAGCATAAGCAGCATTGACCTGACGTTATGTACCTTGTGTATGGAGAGAGTTACCACTCTTTATTGTCTGTTAATCATTCACTCTCCTCACCCCATTGTTTTTTCATGTGTGCTGTACAGTTCTTTATGCCTTGTTTCTCTGTGTTGGGAAGATCACATTGCAGTCACTTTATGGGCGAACGTGGCCACCCCCCCAGAATGCCAGAAATCACAGGCTCAGTTCTTGGAAAGAGGAGAGCAGTTCTGCCAACTCTTCCCTGTTCAGCGATTTCAAGACTTCTTGAACTTGTGTCCCTTGGTTTAAACAGTATTTTATTTGTGTCCCTTGTTGGGGACATGGAGGAATTCAGAAAACAACATAGTCAAAAACACGGCAAGAATTCATTGCACTTGGTTGCTCTTGAATTAGCTCTTCTGCTTGCACAAAAAAAAAAAAACAAAAAAAAAAATATCACACCCTCTAAGAAAGGGCTATTTTCCTTGAAGCACCTATGCCAGCAGACAAATCCTTTCAGCCTTGTGAGGAAGAATCAGACTTGATTTTCATTCTTCTGTGGGTCAGGATACTACACACGCATTGATGATTCTCAGGTACCAAAGAGGGACCATTTTTCAACTGGCAGACAGTTTGTTGCTGAAATGAAAGAAAGCTTACCTCAGTTTCAGTAGCTCAAGGAGGCGTCACAATCCATATGTGCTACACCACATCTGCCAAGCAGATGCCTGACCAGCAGCGTAACCCAATGCGCTTAGTCAGGCCTTGAGAGAAAAAAAAAGGGGGGGGTGAATAAATAATAGATAATACATAAAAAAAAAAGAACGACTACTACTAATGATAATATGTATATGACCTCAGCTTTTCTGAAGAAGTGACTTGTGTGTCAAAATACAAAAGAAAGATAGTATGTCATTGTTTGCTGCTAAAATTCTGTATGAAAATATACAATAGAAGACACAAAGGAAGGAGAGAAAAAAAAGTGTCAACGTGCAAAAGAAACGTGCCATTTGTACCAGAAACATTCCTCTCAGCTTCCAAACATTTCTGTCATTTGCTCAAAAAAAAAAAAAAAAATGATATACCTCTTGAGTCTGTTCAGGGGTTGGCAGGTCTGTGGAAAGTGTCCTTTCCTCTTTTTCTCTTGCCTTTTCCCTTTTTCTTTTGAATTTATTTATGTGGGGGGGTGGAAGTTTTTGGGGGTGGAAGACCCTTTCATATTTGCTTCTTTTTTTTTTTTGCCAGGACATGGAAGAGAATATGCAAAGCAGAACTTCAAGAAAGCATGATGTGTGAGTGTGTATGTGAGTATGAGTATGAGTGTGTGTTTGTGTGAATAGAGGCACGCCTGCTGTGTTGATTATTATTATTATTATTATTATTATAATGATCAAGCGGCTTTCTTTGTTTCGACCCCCCTGACCTTTGCAGGCGAAGAGCTTCATCGGCAGCGACCTGTTGGCTCACCTGTACTCCAACGACCAGGTAACACGGGGGGGGAAGGAGGTTCGCTCCCCCTCCCCTCCCCTCCCCTCCCCTCCCCACGTACCGTAGCATGGTCCTTGTTTCTTCTTCACCCCCCACTCCCACCCCACCCCAACACACACACACACACACGTCCTGGTCTCTTGCGTCTTGCTGACTGTTGTGGTAGCTAGTAGTGACTCAATGTTGCTGTGTGTGTGTGTGTGTGGTTTTTGTTTGGTTTTTCTGCAGAGTAAAGAGTTCATTAAGGGTGAACTGTTGGCACATCTATATTCCACTGGGGAACAGGTTGGCATGCTTTTTTTTGGTTTGTTGTTTTGGGGTTGGTTTGTTTTTGCTTGAGTTTTTTTGTGTTTTTTTTTCCTTCATTTTTTTTTTATTTTTTTTTTTTAGGGATAGGAGGGGTTGGAGGGGGAGTCGGGAGGGTTGGGGGGGGGCATGGGCAGTAGGTTGTTTAGGGTTTTTTTTCCCCCACTGTTTTTGGTGCTGATTTTACTTAGTTTATTTGTACGTTTTATTTCATTCTTTTTATTTCATTCATTGATTTTGTTTGCTTGGTTTGTTTTGGTTTGTTTTTTTTTTTTGGGGGGGGGGGTTATTAATTCTATTTGTTTCTTTTATTCATCGATTCTTTTTGTTTCTTATGTATTTGTTTCTATTCCTTTTCTTTATTCACTTATTCTATTCTTTGATAATTTATATGTTCCTTTATGGGTTATTCAACTTATTTTATTCATTGAATTCATTGTTTATTCAGTCTTTGGGTTTTGGCGGGTGGCATGCTCAGACAGGGAAAGACTCCAGTCTGTATGTTTCTTTCTTTTCTTTTCTTTTTTTTTTCCCCCCCCCCCCCCCCCCATTCTCCGCCATCCATGCAAGGTAGACGGCAGGGCCTGGCATTCGTCAGTCACTCCCACGTTCACCTTCCACGTCAGCTTCTGTTTCAAGGGGGCCTCAGAGCGTGTGAGCTGTTCGATTCATGCCCCCACTGCTCTGACTCAGCAGAGTTCAAGGCCTTCTTTCAGCAAAGGGCTGCGTCCCAGGGTTGGAGGGTGGGGGGGGGGGGGGGGGTTCAGGGGGAGGCACTTTACTCAGGATTTTCCCTCACTCTACCCAGGTGTGAATGAGTTACCTGACATCAGTTTGGGAAGGTTTTTAAAGTGGTGGAAAGAGAGGTTGGGTATCATATACTGTACCATGTCAAACTGATGCAAACCAGGCCTGTCTGTTTGCTCTTCTCGGCCAAAAATTTATCGCGGCAGCCCAGTGATACAACATCTTGCCATTAGACTGCCGTCTGCTAGCCAATGAAATGACGTTTCCGGCAGTAGGTAAACAATCATTCTCAATTGCCTGGGAGTATCATACAAAACCATCCTGCAAGGGACTGTAGAGGGAGGGCACAGACAGGGGCGGCAGAGAAAGAGCTAGTCCGACAACGTCAAGGAATGGACTAAAATGACGATGCCAGATCTCCTCACGACAGCTGCCAACAGAATGGCGTGGCGAGCTATGACATCTTCCTCATGTCCCCCCAACGACCCCAGCGGTCGAGGGAATGACTGACTGACTGACTGATCATACAAACTCCCCATATTGGGCCCTGCCTTCCTGTACCAATCCCCAGTCAAAGTGAGAATGAATTCATTGACCCAGTGGTCATGAAAGGTGATAGGACCTTAAATCTTTCGCCTCAACATTGACAAGAGTTTGTCTCACCTTCATTAAAAAAAAATAAAAAATAAAAAAATTAAAAAAAGCCAGTGCTGTCCAATCTTTTCATACATGTCATGATCATATCAATACACTGAAGACTAGGAGAGGAATGACAAGCACTTAAAAAAAAAAAAAACCTTGGCTTTATCAATTTTGTACATTTTGTATCCTTTGTTTCACAGTGACAGCTTGAGATTATTCAGAATGTTATGTTTCAAGTATTTCGGTGCAAGATGTTATATTTCGAAATAATAGCAATGATACTGTATAATAAAATGATGATATTTATTTTTTTAATGATGATAGATAAAATCTGTTTGTGAGCTTGAAACAGATAAGAGATGTGGTGGATCTGTTGTTTGTTTGAAGAGATAAGCACCAGATCTGATTTTTGTAGGGAGAAACACTGGATTTGATCTTTTGTAGAAAGAAACAGCAGATCTTGTTTGAAGAGAGGAACACTGGTTCAGTTCTTTGTTTTGGGTGGAGCGAAACAATGGATTTGTTTGTTGAAAGATAGAAACATCGGACCTGTTCTTTGTTTGAAAAGAGAAACACGGAAAATTCCTCGTGTGACGCGAGAAACACTGAATCTGTTCTTTGTTTGAGCACTGCTGATATTATGCGTTTAAGTTCAGCTCCTTTTTTTTTTTTTTTTTTCTTTTTTTAAGTTCAGTGTTGTTCTGTATGTTGATGTTGTGCTCTCACACAGAGTATGATACAGACTCTTATGCTTTTTTATGCTGTGTTTGGCACTCTTGTCATAATGTACTGTCATGGGATAAACGGATGAGCAGTTCTTTTGATTTGATTTGATTTTGTTTTATTTTGTTTCAGTAACAATAATATATAGCACTTACACGGCAGGAACTCACTCCGCCTATAGTAGGCATGTGAGAGCCTCCCATGAAACATTACATATACAGTAGGACATAACAGTATTCAACAGCACACCAAGACATGAGAGAACACACACACACACACACACACACACACACACACACACACTAATACAGACTGCAGATATAAATTTTAAAAAATAAAAATAAAACTGAGCCATCCAAAAAAACAAAAACAAAAAAAAGCACAAACTATGCATTACACAAACATGTGCGCGAACACGCACTCACACACATGTATATGTGCTTAACCCCTTTTATGCCATCAGTGAGCATGGTCGTCATTGAGGGACTGTTTACATCGTAGTGATGAACTGCTGGAAACAAGCTGACTTTCCTGGCAGTATATCTTTGTCATGACTACTACTTCTAGATGGATTTGCATTACATGCATAGTTTTTTCCGTTAATCATGGGTCCCCAGTTTCCAAACTAAAAGTTAAGCGCTTCGTGTCTGCATACACTGATCTTGTCCGTCGCAGGGTCAGCCTTGACGTGCTGGTTCTGCCACACTTTTGTTTTTTTGCCATGTAGGGTAAATAGTGAAGGTTTTTTGTTTTGTTTTGTTCTGTTTTGCTTGCCATGGAAATTTAGGCTGCCAGATTCCGTTTTCAGAAGCAGTGCATGTAGGTGTTTTTGTGTTCCCGTAACCCACAACCTCTGACACAGAATGTGTTATCTTTAACATTCGTAACGTTATGGTCGTCTGCATGTGCACACATTCACACAACAGGGGCTCAGGTTTTAGCAGCTCTGCACAAATAATCGATATAACATGGGTGCAGAGAAGCAAAAAAATCTGTTCACCTTCAAGGGTCTCCGTAACAACAATATTGCCAGATATTTAAAGATTACAGGTAATTCTGTTTTTGTCAGTTAAAATGAGTAAAACGTTAAAATTCTACAGTGTGTGCACTTCAGGCTTTGCAGTCTAATTAGCATAATTTGTCAAGGGGGAACAACAAAGGTGTTACTGGTCACAATTTCTTGGTCTACCTTTTTCTTTTCTGTAAAACAATATTGATAATGAGTAATACTTGTACGGTGCAAAGTCTTCGGCAGTGCAACTCAATGCATTGTAGAAACTCCACTCATACAGTTCATGCACTAAAAACACACCCACCTATAAACAGCCATTCTCATTCTCTCACTCGCACATACACACTATCACGCACGCATGCATGCACGCACACACACGCTCTGCACGTGACTTGAAAGTTTGGCAAAATTATTATGTTTTGAGACTGATTTTAAACTCAACAAAAGTTTGAGTGTTACAACAGACTGGATCACAGCAAAATCGAAATGTTGGGGTCAGTGAAACTAAAACCATGTTCCCCACCTGACTTTATTGTACCCTTTGGAAGTTTCAAGAGTTTTTCATTGAATGGCTCCCGTGGCCATGGAAGTTGGAAGAGTTTTCCATTGAATGGCTTCCATGACCTGTAACTGTAACACTGACACAGTTCACATTGACTTTTTTTTTTTCTCTTCCCTTCAGCAGAAAGGCGCTGGTGAATGGGGTTTGGTAGCTATTTGTCAATTTCATTTGCCGTTTTTCTCCCGTTCCCATTGAATTCAGTTCCTCATTTTGTTTTTTTGGTTTTGTTTTTTTTTGCTTTTGTCTGATTTGGGGCGTTGCTCAGGAGCTGTTGGTAAACAACAGTGGAGAGGAGGACCCCCTTGCTCACGATTTACGTTCCCGCCTCACTCTTGCTAAGGGAAGCCACTCCGTTTCACTGCCTGATTTTTTTTTCTGGTTTTTTGTTTGTTTGTTTTTTTCTTAGGTTCTGACCGAGACTTGTTGTTTATTTCAAGTTGGTTTTTGACATGAAAATTTCATTGTTTCTTCAAGTTTCTGTAAGTTTTCAATTTTTTTTAAGTTGTTCTTCATTGAAGTTTGAGTTGGGTTTTTTGTTTTGTTTTGTTTTTTTGTTTTTTTTTGGGGGGGGGCATGTTGGGGGGTGCAGAGAAAGAGGGTTGGGGCTCTTTGGGTTTGGACTAAGGAAGGTGTGAAGTGAAATGGATATTCAATTTCACCAACAACAAAAATCATATGGGGACACATTACATACGCTCAGTTATTATCACAAGATTACTTCAAAATGAAAAGAGATTATGTTTCTGCTTGACTCTGTGTGTGATGCTGTGACAAGTTTCTTTGGATAAGGACCAAGGATGCTCAGACTCAGATGAGATAATGCTGCCCGTGTGCCCGTGTCATGGAAGTAAGGAAATTTACAACATAACATGCAGTTTGGTAAACAGTTCTTCGCATATCAGAAAATTTACAGACAAAAACCGAGCCATGCACACGCTCAGTAGTGCAGTTTAATAATTAGCATATATGAGGACTGTGGAGAGACAGACAGAGAACCCTGGGAAGCTAAGATCCACAGCAGTGGTGAACCTCTGCTGATTGATGGTTTGGGACGGTAACCTTTGTCACAAATGAGCCAGGAAGTTGTGAGGAAGGTGGCAGAATGGTAAAGACGCTCAGCTGCCAATGTAGAGTCCGTAAGGGTGTGGGTTCGAATCCCACTCACACCCTCTCTCCCAAGTTTGACTGGAAAATCAAACTGAGCATCTAGTCTTTCGGATGAGATGATAAACCGAGGTCCTGTGCGCAGCACGCACTTGGCGCACTGAAAAAGGGCCCATGGCAACGAGAGTTGTCCACAGGCAAAATTCTGTGGAAGAGATCCACTCTGATAGGTACACATATATATGAGCATGCATTTGAGGCCTGACTATGCACGTTGGGTTATGCTGCTGGTCAGGCATCTGCCCAGCAGATGTGGTGTAGAGAATAGTATACGGATTTGTCCGAACGCAGTGACGCCTCCTTAAGAAACGGAAACTGAAACAAATCGGAGCAGGCTGGCACGCTGTCTCAGCAAGTGAAGCACGCATGATCTCCTTCACACACTGCCTGTTTATCTGTGTATGAGTATCCACCTATTGTTCTGACGTGGAACATTTTTAAAAAAAAAAACCTCTCTTCCGCATTGAGTTAAAGCACAGCAGCACACTGAAGCACTGTCCTTGTGTATGACACTGCATGAACACGTTGGTCATTTTGGCCTGTTGTTGTTTTAAAAGTTTGTATGATCTGCAGCAGCAGTTTGTTTATGTATTTCCAGGGTATCCGGTTGGTGAGTCGGTTGTGTTTGAGTATGTCCTTCGTGGCGATGATTTTTGTCGATCTGTCTTGAGCTGAATGTTGACAGCTGTGAGACTCTCCTACTACCTTTGTTTTGGGGGAAGGGGGGCAGGGGGGGGGGGGGGGGGGGGGTTATTCTGAGTATTTGTCCCACTGTTGAAGCATGGCTTGGTTTGTGACATGCAGCCATCTGTTGCATGTGTGGCTGACTGTTGGAAGACGACCGTTGATGGTCTGCTATTCTGTGGAAACTGTCACAGTTTCAGTAACTTTGGATCGAGTATGTTTTGTAGGCCCTTGATTAACGTTCTTGACATTTTCATTATTATGATGTGTGTGTGTGTGTGCGTGTGTGTGTGATTGCTTGTGCGTGTGTGTATATAGCTGTGCTTGAGTTTCCGTGTGCGAATGTCTATGTGTGCATGTTGGTGTACATAATTGAATGAACAAACAACAATCTTCTTTCATGGATTAATTAGTCATGTTCAAACTGATCCTTGATGTCCTTGTCTTCCAGACTCTGTTGTCAGTGTGCATCAGGGCAATCTGGCCGTCAGTTCAGAATCTTAAAAGCATACATCCATTCCTGTCTCCCACCATCTGTGCTGTCACTTGGGGGGATGGGGGGGGGGGGGGGAGCATTCACTCTTATTTTCATTGGTGTACATTTTCCTTCATTCATGTCTTGTAAAAAATATATATATATATGTGAAATATTAGAGGTGATCAAAGCCTGCATGGAAAGGGAGTTTAGATAATCATAATGTCAGATTCATCCCACACTGACCTGATTGGTGGAAAATACTTGGAGCACATGTATACTATAGAGGAGGATTCCTGATTGGTGGAAAATCTATGGAGCGCACATATGTTTGGGAGGATTCCTGATTGGTGGAAAATTCATGGAGCACACATATGTTTGGGAGAATTCCTGATTGGTGGAAAATCCATGGAGCACACATGTTTGGGAGAATTCCTGATTGGTGGAAAATCCATGGAGCACACATATGTTTGGGAGAATTCCCAATTGGTGGAAAATTCATGGTGCACACGAATGCTTGGGAGGATTCCTGATTGGTGGAAAATCCATGGGGCACACACATGCTTGGGATAATTCCTGATTGGTGGAAAATTCATGGGGCACACACATGCTTGGGAGAATTCCTGATTGGTGGAAAATTCATGGAGCACACATATGTTTGGGAGAATTCCTGATTGGTGGAAAATCCATGGAGCACACATATGCCTAGAGGAGTGAGAGAATTGCATCAAAAAGGCCAAAGGCTCATTATGCTTGGTAACTATGGTAATGGTCAAAACATGCAAATGGAATGAGCATTTAGCTCAGCTCATTACAAACTAAAAGCCAAACAATCACTGGCACAGGCAAAGATTCTGTGTAAGATTGTTTAATTAGAACAAGAAAGAGATTTGAGTATTCCTCATTGTACTGAATGGCAAAAAACAGCAATAGTAAACAATCGGTCAGACAAGGGATGATAGAATAGCCAAAATGTCACATTTCACATTATGCGGAATAACATAAGATAATAGTGAATGGTAGTATGTCGCGATATGATAGATTAGCCTAAATGTTGTTTGTTTTTTTTAAATAAATAAATGAATGAAAATAATTGTGAAAGGGAGATCAGAGATCACGAACATTAAAGACCTTTGTGACAATACCTGGGGTTATTGTGTAAATAAATGACTATGTATATACTATTGTATGTATGATATTGCATGTAGATATTATTTGTTGTCGGGGGTTTTGTTGTTTTTCTTCAGGATATGTAGACATTTTTATTCAAACTGAAATATGGTAACCCAATATGGAATTCCAAATGTTGACGGCCATAGATTTTTTTTTTCCCCCTTATGGAAACTTACCAAATTACTATAAACAAACGAAGGCTGTCATCCCAGAATTTGCGTAGGTTGCATGGATGGGAATATTTCAGTAATGTGCAGATTTCAGTTCTTGCATTTTGGCCTCTTCTTTTTCCATTCATTTTGCTTTGTTTTGGTATGAAGACAAAGCGGCCTTTGGGCCTCAGTCAAAAAATGTTAAAGGATTGTAAAAATCTGTTAGTCCCACCATTGCAGGTGTGATATTCTTTGAATTACATGAATCAGAAAGTTAGATAATCGACCGTACCTTTTTACCAGTCACTTTCAGATCTGTGTCTGACCATATATTTCGACCCATAAATGTTTATTGAAAAGTGACATTTTTAAACAGTTCAACTAGCAAATATTTTCACATAGATTAACTAACACTTTTTATTTTCTAACACGTTTAGTGAGTCTTGTGACCTGTAGTTGCTTAGTCAGATTAAGTCATGCTTTTTAGCAAATCTTTTAACTGATAGATATTGATTGAAGTTGACTTTCATTTAACACTGCTGGCAAATCGTTTTTTAGTTGTTGGTTTTTTTCCTGAAATCATGAGATGGACCTCCCTTAGTCAACTAACCATTTTGTGGTCTTTCTATTGCCAGCCTCAGTTACTCATGTGTGCATTCAAAGTGAGTCAGTGTAATAACCCTTTTTCAGTTGTCTTTGTTTCCGTCTGTGTGCGTGTGTGTACATTGTGCATGTGAATGCGTGTGATGTGGTTTGTGTGGTTTGGTTCAGTGATAAACCTGTTGTTGTGGAGTGTCATACTGACACCTGTAGAATGCCAGATCTTCAGGAGAACCAACAAAAATTAGTGAGACAAAAAATATCTTTCACAGTCTGTTGCACGAAATCTCGCCTGCTATTCACTCTACTAAAGTATTTTTTTTAGCAAGGAGTGAAACTGAAAAGTAAAAGCATAAGAGTATGTCTTGGTATATGTATTTTTTCCTTCATATCCTTTTTTTTTTTTTTTTTTTTTTTTTTTTTAAAGAAGAAGAAGAAGACAAAGAAATCATTTGAATAGATTATATTCATCTTCAGAAGAGGAAAAAGAAATAGAGTGCTAAAAGTCGTCATTGAAACATAACTGAGTTGTCCCAGCCTTGTGACAGTAGTTATGTGCCCCTGTGTGCTAAAAGTCATGAGGATACACCTTCACACAACACATGTGCTGTAACTTAATGGTGTCGAACCTTGTGTGCAAATACATACTGATGTCGGTCATGTTAAACTCGGTACAGGCTTTTCACAACACACATGCTGTAAAAATTATGGAGTCCCCCAGCCATGCGTTTTGTGACTGTTAGGTGCCCTTGGTCATTGAAAGTCATCAGGACACGCCTTTACACAAACACACATACATGCTGAAACATGGTAGAGAGTCCTAACTTTGCCCTTTTTTTTTTACCGTTACATGCCCTGGTTTTCAAAAATTGTATGGATATCCCAGGTGTGGCTGTGTATGGGGAGCTCGGAATGAGTGGCATGGGAGTAATGCCACTTAAACGGTGCAGATGATTGGGGCAGCAAAACAAAAACAAACAATAACAAAAATTATGGATGTTCGTTTCGTAAAACTGTGGAAACACATTATGTACGTGCGTTGTAACGTTCTGTTCACAACCTTGCATTTTGAGACTGTTACATTGGCTTGTTTGCTAAAAGTTGCCGATGTCGGTCTTGTCCTGCCACACCTTCACACAGCGTGATGTCATCATTCATTTCATTTTGCCCATCACTCCTGGTGGAGCATAGGCCATCGACAACCCCTCGCCATCGCACTCTGTTCTGGGCTGTTCTGGCCATTCCAGTCCAGTTGGTCCCTTGCTGCTTCAGCTCTGCCTCGGTATCTCGCCTCCAGCTGTTTCGAGGCCGGCCTCTCTTCCTCTTTCCCTGCGGGTTCCAGGTCAGGGCTTGGCGTGTGATGCTGGACGCTGGCTTCCTGAGGGTGTGTCCGATCCAGCCCCACTTCCTCCGCAATATCTGCTTGGCCACTGGTTCCTGTCCCGCTCGCTCCCACAGATCTTCGTTTTGGATCTTCTCCTGCCATCGGATCTTGTAGATGCGCCTCAGACAGGTGTTGAAGAATGTCTGAATTTTCTGCTGCATCGTCTGTGTTGTACAGCGTGATGTAATGTAACATAACAGGAGTGTCCCAACCTTGCCCTGTCTGACCTGTTTACCTGCCCATGTGCACTGAAAATCACGAGGTAGAGTGATGGCCTAGCGGTAACGCGTCCGCTTAGGAAGCGAGAGAATTTGAGCGCTTTGGTTCAGATCTCAGTTGCCAGTATTTTCTCCCCCTCCACTGGACCTAGAGTGGTGGTCTGGACACTGGTCATTCAGGTGAGACGATACACCGAGGTCCCATGTGCAGCATGCACAGTGCACGTAAAAGAACCCACAGCAACAAAAGAGTTGTCCCTGGCGAAATTCTGTTGAGAAATCCACTTCGATAGGAAAGCAAACAGAAACTGCAGGCAGGAAAAAATACAAAAAAACCCAAAAAAACATGGGTGGTGCTCTTAGTGTAGCAACACGTTCTCCCTGGGGAGAGCAGCCCGAATTTCATACAGAGAAATCTGTTTGTGACAAAAAAAAGAGTAATACAATACGATAATGATACAATAGTACAATTCACACAACACACACACACACATGCGCCTTTCACCGTTACCATGGGAGTGTGTCAACCTAACCTCGTTCGTTGTGCGTGTCTGTCTGCCCCTGGCAGTCGGCCATGATGGAGGAGTCCCAGGAGGAGGCCCAGCGGCGTGAGGAGGTGCTGCGCATGTATCACGCCACCAAGGAGGCCCTCACCATCATCCAGGACATCTCCACCACCACCGTCTCCACCCCCACGCCCCCACCCGTCAAGGACGACTGGCTGGAGCCCAGCTCTGGTGGCGGGGGCTCGGCCCCTTACAACGGGTAGGTCATCCTGGTCACTTGTTATTTAATTTATTTATTTATTTGTATATTTTTATTTGTATATTTCAGGCTGTGGAACATTCAGTGGATCCGCTTTTTTCAAAGGAAGAGCAGTTGATTTCAGAGGGGGAGTGGGGAATTTTCAGAGGAAAAAAAAAAATTGATGTGTATATTTTATTTTCGTCCAGTCCACTTCCAGCGTGGTTCGGTTTTTCATTTTGAGCCTGGTGCAGTTTTTTTTAGTTATACTGTGACGTCACTTTTGCCTTAGCCGCCATCTTGCGATTCTCAGATGGCAAGCATGTCAAGAGCGGTGCACTGCAGCGACGTTTTCGACAAAGAAAGCATTGCAGATAAGTGGAGATGGGAATGATTTGTCAGGAACTATAAAAGTAGGAGAGGAAAAGGACTGCCTTGGAATTCACTTCAGAAACTATGGATTGTCGTTGTAGTTTTCAGGAGAGGCCCCCAAAAAAACTCTTAAAAATCACTGATATGGCCCCGTGTGATCAGCTGGACTTTAAGCATTTTGTTGTTGTTTTTTTACATGTTCTGAAAGATCAGTATTGGCTTTTTTTTTCTTTTCTTTTTTTTTCTTTTTTGGGCTCTGTATGGTGGGCTGGGTGAAGCGACTGACACAACAACAACAACAACAATGACAAAGAACCGATGAGTGATGTGTGGTGTGTCTGCTGCATGTGGTAACTTTTTTTTGTGTGTGTGTTTCTCCAGGCGCCCTCCGTCTCCGGCCCGACCCCGGGGGCCCCCCCCGCTGCCCAACCGGCCGGGCGAGCAGCCCATGATGACGCCGCTGCAGCCCACCCGCGCTGCCCCCAGCATCCCCAACAGGCCGGCGCCTGACGCGCCCAGCAGGCCAGCCCCTTCCATTCCCGCGTCAGTGACTCACTCCGCTTCGGGGGGTTTTTTTGGTTGTTTTTTTTGTTTTTGTTTTTGTTCTTACACGTCAGTTTTCCATCGGTACACTCTTTCTAAATTAATAGGGAGGGTATGTTATTAACTGAACTGTTCTTTATTATCATGTCATGTGTGTGTGTGTGTGTGTGTTCCTGAACTGTATGTAATTAACTGAACTGTTTTTCATTATTGTGTCGTGTGTGTATGTGTTCCTGAACTGTATGTAATTAACTGAACTGTTCTTCATTATTGTGTCATGTGTGTGTGTGTGTTCCTGAACTGTATGTAATTAACTGCTGTTCTTCATTATTGTGTCATGTGTGTGTGTGTGTGTTCCTGAACTGTGTGTAATTAACTGAAATGTTCTTCATTATTGTGCCATGTGTGTGTGTGTGTGTGTTCCTGAACTGTTTGTAATTAACTGGACTGTTCTTTATTATTGTGTCATGTGACATTGTGTGTTCCTGAACTGTACATAATTAACTGAACTGTTCTTTATTATTTTGTCATGTGTCGTTGTGTGTTCCTGAACTGTATGTAATTAACTGGACTGTTCTTCATTATTGTGTCGTGTGTCGTTGTGTGTTCCTGAACTGTATGTAATTAACTGGACTGTTCTTTATTATTGTGTCATGTGTTGTGTGTGTGTTCCTGAACTGTGTGTAATTAACTGGTGTGACGTGTGTCGTTTTGTGTTCCTGAACTGTGTGTAATTAACTGGACTGTTCTTTATTATTGTGTCATGTGTGTGTGTTCCTGAACTGTATGTAATTAACTGGACTGTTCTTTATTATTGTGTCATGTGTATGTGTGTGTTCCTGAACTGTGTGTAATTAACTGGTGTGACGTGTGTCGTTTTGTGTTCCTGAACCGTGTGTAATTAACTGGACTGTTCTTTATTATTGTGTCATGTGTGTGTGTGTGTTCCTGAACTGTGTGTAATTAACTGAACTGTTCTTCATTATTGTGTCATGTGTCGTGTGTTCCTGAACTGTATGTAATTAACTGAACTGTTCTTCATTATTGTGTCATGTGTATATTTGTGTGTGTGTGTGTGTGTGCAGACGTCCGGGCAGTAGCAATTCCCGTGGGGCGCCTAGGATCCCAGACAGGCCTCTGATCCCCTCCCGGCCCCAGTGAGCTGCTTGCTGTCCAGCCCCAGGGATCCAGTCCCCAGGCCGCCCTGTCCCCCTGACCTCCCTGCATCTTTTCTTCATCTTTTGTGTGTGTGTGTGTGTGCATTCAGACACACTGTACACACACAGACATAAGATACACACACACACACACACACACATGCACACGCTCATACAAGATATACACTCATACTCATACACATACAATATCCACACACACACACTCACACACATTCATGGTAAACACACACACACACACACACACGCACACGCACACACACAAAGCCTCACTGGAAGTACATACATAAAACACATACACATCCCACGACACACTCTGACATACACACATTTGAAAGAGACTTGCTCACTCATACACTCTCTCTTGCGCGCACACACACGCACGCTCACAAACACACAAACACACACACACATTTATCCAAGGAGTTAACTGTGCAATGTTAGACAGTTAACCATAACAACAACAACAAAAAAACTGGGATGAAGGCTATAAGCAGTTCAGCTTAGCCGTCGGCTGTGACTTTATGTTTTCTTTTTCTTTTTTTTTTTCTGTTGTCATTTTATCAGGGGGTTGAAGTGAAAAGCTGTTTGTTGTTGTTACGTTACCGTCAGCTATTGAGAGGCTCTTCGTCAGCAACCCAGTGATGGAGACACAGAAGTGCGGATTGAGAGTGCGCGTGTGTGACTAGAACAGCAAGAAATCGTGTGTGACCTTTGATTGATTGAACTGCAGTGAGGAGTGAACGTCGGCATCCACTGGTCAAACATTGAGCGATGATGTGTAGCTGTAGTGGGGCTGAGGAGAAGGAGAGGTGGGGGGTGGGTAGAATGTTAGGTCGCCAGGAGGCCATACACCAGAGGAGACCCTGCCCCGTTGCCTGGGTGACGGGAACGAAACTTTGTGTCGTGTCGTTATGCAGAACTGACTTGGTATGGCAGGAACGGAAAGAAAAGAACAGAAAAAGAAAAACAGAAAGGAGAGAAAAAAAAAAGGGTGGCACTGTTTTTTCGGGGGGGGGGGGGGATCTGTTTGTTTGTTTGTTTTGGTGAACGGCTTTCCCCAGGGAGAACAATGATTGTTATTTCGTGCGGAAGAAGAAAGAAATCTTGTTGTGAGAAGAAGTGCTGCAACAACACAGAAGAATGGTAGGTTTCTGGATGTTTTAAAATACATGATGCTGCGCAATGTATTGTCAGCAGGTAAAAGGAAGGTGCAGTTAGATGACACAGTCGTTAAATGATGATTGTTTTGATTTGATGATAAATAGTAATGATAATAAAGTTTAGTCATTGTTTTTTTATGTTGTTGTTTTTTGTAATTCCCAATGATTAAGAACAACAAGGACTTTATGATTTAACACCGATGAATTTGCAGTAATAAAGGTATTTATGTAGTGCTAAATCTCTTTTTGCACAGACAAATCAAAGTGCTTTCTCACTAGTCATTCATGCGCATGCTCAACTGTGACACCTAGGGACGAACAACAGAACTTAGAAATACAAGTGAACAGAAAGGTGGAGAAACTGTAGACCAGAAAGAGGGACTGGAGGGGAGAGCTGTTTTGGAACGTTAAGTAGGTTTTTAACTCACTCAGTACGGCCAGTCCTCTCTTCTCCTCTACACAGACCCACCCCTCGGATGTCCAGTGGGTGTCTGAATGACCCAACCTTTAGCTTCCGTCGTCAGAATTGTGGTATTCTTTGTCAATATTCACCTCTTCAGTATAAGAGCCTTCCGCTTGCAATATTTTGATGATGGTAATTGGGGTGAAACGCTGTTAACGTCGTTTCTTTCGCCGTTCGTATGGAGAGAGTTATGACCAGACCTGAAAGAGCTGAGGGGTTGGTTTGGTGAAGCGAAACATGCATCATGTGTTAGGTTCATATTCTGAGCTGGGTTTTGTTATACTTTTAACTCTCTCCATACGAACGGCGAAGGAGACAACGTCAACAGCGCTTCACCCCAATTACCATCATCAAAATATTGCAAGTGGAAGGCTCTTATACAGAAGAGGTGAATGTTGACAAAGAATACCACAATTCTGACGACGGAAGCTAAAGGTTGGGTCATTCAGACACCCACTGGACATCCGAGGGGTCTGTGTAGAGGAGAAGAGAGGACTGGCCGTACTGAGTGAGTTAAAAAGCAGGAAAACCAAACTTAAAAGCAAACTTCATTTTTTAACCAGGTGCAAGAGTGAGGGATGAGAAAGTGGGTGAGAGTCAGGTTTATCTTTATCGCTGGTTGGTTGTTTTGCTTTGCTGTGCCAGGTCTTGGTGAATCCTGAAATGGGAGAAGCAGACGGGAAGTTTTTGTGCTGAGTTTTGAACACTGAATTCTGGGAACCTTCATTCATTCATTCACGTGGCATCAATCAGCGCCAGTGTATTTCGAAGCAGCACCATCTTACTGATGTCATTGGGTGCATAGCTCTCAAGAAAACAACATGATACCTTTGTTTATGCTGTTCTGTTGTTGTTGTTATTTGTGTGTAGTTGAGGGTTGGCGGTTGTAATAGCTTAAGATAAGAGTTTAATGTGTCAAAATCTCGCAGACGTGTTCATTGAATGAAAGTATGATTAATTTTTTCAGATCAGATCAACATGATCTTTAGTAGGATTGTAAAATGTTGGCTGGCTAATACAAACTTTAAGCTGGATATTGCCATTAGTATATTTTATGACTTTTTTTCACAAAAGATCTCGCTCTTTTACAGCAAACTTGTGAACAAATTATCTTTTAGATACAAGCATTCTTGTGTCCTGTATCTTTTCTGTATGAAATTCAGGCTGCTCTCCCCTGGGGACAGTGTGTCACGGTGCAGTGCCACCTTTTTTTTTCTGTGAGCAAATGTATTTGTTTTTCTGTCAAACTGTATTTTTCTACGGAATTTTGCCCGGGACAACCCTTTTGTTGTTGTTGTACCTGCGCTAAGTGCATGCTGCACACAGGACCTTGGTTTATTGTCTAATCCAAAAGAGGGAAAAAGGTTAAGAAACAGTCTGTCCACCCCAAGTTTTGGTTCAAGCAGTTCAGCCACCCCGTGACCTACAGAGAGGCCAGGACCATCATCCACAACCGTTACCAGAACCAGTGGAAGAGAAGGCTGGGTGCAAACAGTGGTGTCGATCCAATCCACCAGCTCCAGAGACACCAGCAGACAGTCCTCTTCAGACTGAGAACCGGCCACTGCCGACTACTGAGTCACCTTCACCGTATGAAGATCGCCCACACTGATGAGTGTCCATGTGGCACTGGACCCCAGACCCCTGAACACATCCTCCAACACTGCCCAACCCATGAAGCTCTACGGCGTCAAACCTGGCCAGGGGGCACGGAGCTACAGGCGCAGCTTTGGGGAGACCGCCACGACCTGGAGAAGACCGTGGGCTACATCGTGGCGACGGGGGTGACCGTCTGACGCAGCCAAAACATCGAACGCAGAAGAAGAAGAAGAAGGAGGTTCAAGCAGATTCTACAGTATGCACAAAAGGATATGATGAGAAGAAGAAGAAGCAAACAGTTCATGTCAGATGTCATGTGCAGTCATTGTGGGTTGCAGGGAAAAGCAGAATGTCGTGTTGCTTTGTGCATTTTTCGTGTGATAAAACTCGTGCTCAGATTTGTGTGCGAATGTTTGTGCGTGTGTGTGAGTGTGTGTTATCTGAATAATGCTGTCAGTTGTGAACTGTAGTAGAAGAGGGTGACTGAGGCAATAGAATCCATGGTTGTTCATATGCTTTTTGAGTCATGCGTTTTTGTTTCGAAGGTCAGTGGGAAGGGTTGTCATTTGTCTCGGTTCTTGTGCTGGGTTTTTTTTGTTTTTGGGGGGTTTTTTTTTGCACTTGTGTGTACATGTATAAACAAAGCGAGTCTGTGTAATGACCTGGTCTCAGTTGTCTGGGTCTGTGTGGAGGGGTTGGGGGAGTTGGTAAGAGGGGGGTGAATGTTGGCATTTTCTATGGAGCCACAAAGCAGTATAGAAAGCCAACTTAGGGGGATGGGAGGTGTAGAGAAGATCTTTTAAGTCATCCCCTTCATGATGCAGTAAGCACAGTGAGAGGTAGAAGAAAGCTGTGATAAATATTCGGCAAGTTAAAAAAAATTTAAAAAAATCTTGATATAACTTGTGTCCTGCATCCAACTTTCACCAGTCTTGGTGTGGGGAGTTGCCATGGCGATTGGCCATGACTCCAGTTTGAAATTTTGGGACGAGTGGCAAATGATAGAAGATCGGGGTCTAAAAGAGAACAGGTCTTGCATAGAGCTTGTTAGGAGGTGCCAGGCACAATCAGGTAGGCGGAAAACTTCTGATCATGGAAATCATAGTTCAAGGCCCCACTTCAGCTTGTGCCAAGCCTTAGACACAGTGGATGTGAATTCACTGCCTTCCTGTGCCAAGCCTTAGACACAGTAGACACAGTGGATGTGAATTCACTGCTTTCCTGTGCCCAGCCCTGGACACAGTGGATGTGAATTCACTGCCTTCTTGTGCCAAGCCTGAGACACAGAGGATGTGAATTCACTGCCTTCCTGTGCCGAACCTTAGACACAGTGGATGTGAATTCACTGCCTTCCTGTGCCGAGCTTTAGACACAGTGGATGTGAATTCACTGCCTTCCTGTGCCGAGCCTTAGACACAGTGGATGTGAATTCACTGCCTTCCTGTGCCCAGCCCTGGACACAGTGGATGTAAATTCACTGCCTTCCTGTGCCAAGCCCTGGACACAGTGGATGTGAATTCTCTGCCTTCCTGTGCCCAAGCCCTGGACACAGTTGATGTGAATTCACAGCCCCTATGGCCTTAAAAGGCTATGGGACCTTTAACCTATAACCTTTTACTCAGTTTGTGTTCAGCTTGTGGGCACTCTAGGGTTTTTAACAGTTGAACATGGAAACTGGTAAGTTGTCTGTAATAAGATGTGTGTGAGCGCGCATGGCGCGTCTCTCTTTCTCTCCTCGTATTCATTGTTTCCATGTTGTCTTCTCGGGGTTTTTTTTTTTCTGTATGCTTTTTTGATCATTTGTATTCGTCAGCCTAAATCGTTTTTTGTCCAGCATTATGAAAAACCTGGGCTGTGATAGACAAGGAAGTTTATGATTGAGGTTAAAACAGACACAACACTTCTTGTCACTGCCCTGTTTAGTGCTTGGTAAAGGTAGGAAAATAAGTTGATATGGGTGGTGGCTGTTCATTTTCTTCTTCAAACGGAGTAGTGTGTTAACTCCGATTGAAAATGTTTGGAGCATACTTATCAGGTTGTGTGGGTGAATGTAGGTATGTGGATGCCTGAATGTTAGTCAGTACAATTGTCTGTAGGATCAGTTGTTGTTGGGGTTGGTGTATGTTTTTTTGTGAGGAAACTGGAACTGTCATTATGAGCTAGTGTTTCCTGCAGTTGTATATTCCACCCCATACCCCGACTCAACTCCCCCGTCTTGATTATAATGTTTTTTTGTCATCTGCTAAAACTGTGAATTAGCTTTTTCTAGCTGTGCTAACTTTAGGATTCAGACCCTGACAAATGAGCCTGGACATTTTCTCCCCTTGTTTAGAGCTTAAGGTCAGTTGGAAAATCTTAGGAAGGATGATCAGAACAGCTTTGTGTTCTTTGTTATGCTTTGTTGTATGTCAGCATTGGAAGATTTGTCATTTGTGGTGATATCCCCCAGTCCCTATCCCAACATACTCCTTTTCAAAAGATTTTGAGAAAATGCCTTTTTTTTTTCCTTTTTCTTTTTTGTGACACTTTGGGATTTATCTCCCCTAGGGTATGTCTCCCTCCAGTTCTGTTTAGAATAATTTAGGCTATTTCTTTTGTCCTTAGAGCTGTTTGTTGTTGGTGATGCTACAGGATTCTTGTTCCAAAAGCATTACCTGGAGCCATTTCTTACCACTAGTGACAGTGCAATAGTCACTGATACATTAACAAAACTGTCGAACCAACAGCAATGTGAGAAACTCTTTTTCTTTTAAAGTGATTTTTGTAAAGTCTGTCATTGGTGATTCAGTATGTAAATAGGATGCAAGTATGTCCTTCATGCACTTTGCAAGACAAGACCCACAAAATCTTCAAACGTTTTGTCACATTTTTGTATGAAATCATCATCTTGAAACCTTTGTTTTGTTTTGTTTTCTTTTCATGTGCATAGTGATGAGAATGTTCTCTATATAAACTGCGACCTGTTGGGGAGATCAGTGTCTGCAAGCTTTATGTGAAATTACTGTCTTTCACTGAAAGAAGTGGCCAGGTCTTTTTTTTACATCTTGTCATGCAGAGGAATTGAGATGGGGCTGTGCATAAAATGTGTGTATGCATGCTCATATCCTGTGAGTGAGAAAGCACCTGTGTGTGTGTTTGTGTGTCTGTGTGTGTGTGTGTATTAATGTGTCTGTAAACCTGATGGTAGCTTGTCTCTTGTCTGCTGTTGTGCACAGGAATGCTGATTGATTGTTGTTGCAGTTGCAGCTGTGCTTGTTTTTCTCGTGTCTCAAGGATAGTTGTTTGTTTTTCTTGTCCTGCCCTGTACGCATACACAACTCACTTTCAGATTACATGAGTTGTTTCCATGTATAGATTTTTTTTTTTTTTTAAGACTATGTTGTTCATCGCATCAAGTAAAGGGGGATGATTCATATCCCAGCAGATGATGTGCGCAGATCACGGTTTTTTTTTGGGGGTGAGTGATGATTAGAACATACATGGACATACGTAACCTACATTGTTGTCAGAAAAGATCTCAGTAGTCGAAGAGCCTAGACTGTAGTAGTTACGTGTCAAGTCATTTGGAGTTGTCCTGTAGTACAGAAGCGACAACAAAAAGTGTTGTAGGGTCTGTAGTCTGTGGTGTTGTGAAGTCAACCTCCGCTGTAGTCCTTCGTGTGTATGGTGCTGCATCATGTGGCCAACAGCATAACAAAAAAATGACAATGTCCTTTCTTCTGGGTGGGTTTTTTTTTCAAAATCCCTGTATGCTAGATAGATGTTTATCGCAGGGATTTTAGCTTTTGTTTTTCATCCTTGAGTTTGTCTGGTGTTTTGGTTTTTTCCAGTATGGAAAAAGTGTGGCATGAACATGTAGACAAATAAAAACATGTACATAACACATACTGGTTGTCTGACAGCTATGTGCTGACTCTTATTATAATATTGCCATGGAAAGAAAAATTTTCAGTCGGCGTGTATCCTTTTTTTCTGTTCCATGGGAAAGCTCAGTTACTCCAGATGTGGCGCAGATTTGATGGATAATAATCTTTTGTTAACAGACGTGGCAGAATTGGTTCAGTGTCGCTTATGATCCAGAGTTAGAGGCTCAGTTTGGGCATTGTGTTGTGTCCCATGGGAAAGGCGCTTTACCCTGATTTTCCTGACTCCACCAAAAGTGTGAGTGGGTACCTGACTTGGGTCAGCAAGGTTGAAGCAGTGCCAGGAGAAGGTCAGGGCCCCACCTCTTCTTGCCAAGCCCTAGACACAGTGAATTTGAAATCACTGTCTTGATGACCATGAATGGCTAAGGGACCTTCAGTCATCTAATGTGATAGCAACGTCTGGTTGCCCTCGGTTTAATGATAATCTCTTAGTTTTGTGAAGAGCCAGGAGTTGCACCGGCATTCATGCTCCCATGATTAGCCAGCATTTCATGGGACTGATCACTGACACACACACACACACACACACACACACACACACACACTGGTCACATGAAAGCTAAGGATCTGTTTAGAAAGGAAAGTTCCAAGAACATTATGTGTGTGTAATTGTAGGGGAAGATCCAGGAACAAGGATTATGTGAATGTGCTGTATTGTGGAGAAAAAGTTCCAGCAATCGTGTGCATTTAATTGTTGGGGAAGTCCCAGGAATCGGGGGGAATGTGTGTACCCACAAAAATGGATTATGGCTGCCTCATTGTTGGGTAACGTAAATACGGTCATGCACTTAATAACCCACTTGTACATACAAATGAACAGGGGTCTGGGAAGTTGCAGCCAACTTATACAGAAAAAGAAGGATTGTGTGTTTTACGGAAGGGGGAAGTTCCAGGGATTGTATTATAAGTGAATAAAACAAATCCAGGGAAAAGACATGGAAGAGAAGGAAAGAGTGCCCACAGAGAACCGCTGATAACCCCACCCCCACCCCACCCACCCAGCCCCCTCCCACTCCCTGCCCCACCCCTCCTCCACACACACACACAGATACCACATTGTTTTTTTCTAGTCCTGTATCAACCACACGATTCATCTCTCACTTCATATCCACTGGTCATCACTGATGCACAATTTCTTCTTTCATGGACAAGGGATGTTTCTTCTTCCAGAAAGCCTGGACAAAGTCATTGAAAGCATTCTGAACATCATGTTGAATCAAGAAATACATAACCCCATCAATGGTCTTGAGAATAAGAACTGGTGCTTCAGAGAGAGCAAAAGAGTTTCGTTTGAGATGTGAATGGTTAATATGTTTTTAAAGGGGAGGGGCTTCTTCTCTTTTTTTCTTTCTTTTTTTTCTTTTTTTTTCCAAGCTTCTCGGTAACAAAACATGGACAAAGTGTTTGATGAGATGCAAGTGATGGATGGTCCACACACTGCAGCCTTCTGCTGCTGCAGAATATTTGATGGGTAAAACTTGACATCTCTTTATAAAGGAAATACTTGTTGGTTGTTTGTTTCATTTTGTTTTCACTGATGCCGAAAAAAAAGATGTTATTATTCATACTTTCACATTTTGTTGTTGTTGTTTTTTTTTTCTTCTTCTTCTTCTTTTTTTCTCTTCTACACACATATTTTATGTTGGTGTTAAGGGAGGAAAGGAGTAGGCTGTTCAGTGTGATGGGACATGATACCATACCATGACAGGCTGTTATTTGAAGTTCCTGATTCAGAACTTCACATGGGTCCCTTTTCTGTCCAGATGGTACAGACAGCATTAGCGCCTGACTGACATCATATTTCTCCTCCTTTCCTTCAGTTTTTTGAGAGAGAAAAAGTGTCACCTGTGATCATTATACAGTCTTGGTTGCTGTGTAGTGTGTGAAATCGGCAAAATGATCATCTTGAAGTACATGCGCTTACATGCATTCATACACTCACATCATATGGCAATGGAATACCCTTTTAAACATTGTTTCCTACTCTTAACATTCCTGTTATACTGTTTTGTGAAAAGCATAATGAAAAGTTGTACACAAGTTGGTTTTTTTTTTCTTTTCTCTTTGGCGCCCCCTCCCCTTCCCTCCCCTCCCCCCCTCCCCACCCCCGCCCCCACTTGAATGTGAGTATACTGCCATCATATTGAATGAACGCATCGCTTGCTTTGATTTCATCCTCTAAAGGAGGAGAGGGTAAGAAAAGGAAATCTTGATGACTACTATTTGGTGACCTGCAGCTTGTAGACTATTGACAATATCAAGCACAACAGACTACAGGCAGTGATGCAAAGAAGTGAATTATGTCAGTGCAAACTCCTCTCCATCTTCGGCGTATTGTATTGTATTGTATTGCATTTCTTTCTTTCTTTTTTTTTCTTTTTTTTCACAACAGATTTATCTGTGTGAGATTCAGGCTGCTCTCCCAGGGTTTGCCACAGTACAGTGCCACCTTTTTGCTTTTCGATTTTTATTCTTCTTTTATTTCTCTCTCTCTCTCTCTCTCTCTCTCTCTCTCTCTCTCTCTCTCTCTCTTTCTCTGTCTGCAGGTGTATTTGTTTTTTATAATATAGCTGTTTATTTTTCTGCAGAAATTTGCCAGGGAGTAACCCTTTTGCTGCTATGGGTTCTTTTACATGCGCAAAGTGCTTTCTGCTCATGGGACCTCAGTTTCAGTTACATCATTTCATCCAGAACTAGCATTCAGACTACCCCTCAAGGTCTAGTGGAGAGGGAAGTAAAATGCACTCATGGTCTGTATTATGGATTCGAACCCAAGGACACTCCCGAAAACGGAGTATGGCTGCCTACATGGCGGGGTAAAAACGGTCATACGCGTAAAAGCCCACTCGTGTGCATATGAGTGAACGTGGGAGTTGCAGCCCACAAACGCAGAAGAAGAAGAAGAACCCAAGGACACTCACTTCATACTCAGGTGCACATCACTAGGTGATCTCCAAGTTGTTTTGGAATACCCTCTGGCCTCTCTCTCTCTCTCTCGCTCGGCTCCCTTTCTCCCTCTCCTCCCTCCCTCTCTCTCTCTCTCTCTCTCTCTCTGTGGCTAATCATGCTGTCCATTGTTTTTCATTTACTCACACACTTACATTTCGTATTGGTTCTGAAATTCTGCATTGTAAAGTGAGTTAATATTGTGCATGATTTTCACACACACACACAATGTTTCTTGTTTTATGTTGTTTGATTTTTTTTTTTTTTTTTTTTTCAAGCAGTACGTATTTTCATTAAGTTGCAGCATGTACTCTCTTTCACACAAGTACACACACACACGCGCGCGCGCCCAAGTCTGTGATGTGTTTGTAAAAGTGTGGACAGCAAAAAAAAAAAGGGTTTACTTTAGCTTTTATTTTTCTCAATTATACTTGATGGGATTGCCTGTGTTTGTTGATGATTTAGCTTTGTGTATACATATACCATGGATGAGTGATTTTTTTTTTTTTATTATTTTTTTTTTTTTTAGTGAGTTAAGGTGAGCTTATGATGAAAAAAACAAATCCTTCATTTGGGGATTTGCTGTTTGTTTCATTTGTTTGTTTTCTTCTCTGTTATTTTTTTCAGGTACTGTTGTGTACATCATGTTAATGATAAGTACTTGATTTATCAACTGTGTTGTAAATACATCCAGTAGCTGACCTGACATGTACCTATAATTATATGTGTAGGTGTATATTTTATAAAGGATTTTGTGGTGTTGTTGTCTACTGGAGCAAAGTATCTGTTGAACATCTTTTTTTTTTTTTCTTTTTTTTTTTTTTTTTTTGGTTCACACAATAATTTAATTAAAGTCATATTCACCTCCTAGACAGAAAGAGAGACTTTTGTCGGCTGTGTTGTTGGCGGTGAAGAAAGTGACAGTTTGTCGTCTACCATGTTTGCTTTGGCAGTGGTGGTGGTGGTGGTGGCGTTTTTTTGTGTTTTTTTTGTGTGTGTTTTGTTTTTTAAGTTTGTTTTGTGCGTGTGTGTTTTTGTTTTGGTGGGTTTGTTTTTAATGAATTTTATTCAATTATTACAATACATGCAAAGAACAGAAACACGTACAACGGAGAGAGAAAAAAAAAAAAAGCACACACAAAAATAAATAAATTCACATGTGTATATTATGTTGAGAGTATCAACTTACACGTTGTCATGGATTCATAGACATGTACATTATTGTCTTTGTTATGATTTTCTGATCATTTAAACACACACACACACACACACACACAACACACACAAAACACCAACAATAACAACAGCATACAAATTACAGATGAGCTACAAGAAAATTCATTCAGCAGGAGCACTGTAAATCTTAAGTATACATAAAAGCGCAACAATGTTGGCAACATGACACATTCGTACATACAAGTTTGAATCGAGCATAGGTATAACATTTCTTCTGGAAAACTTAGTGCAAAGGAGACAAATAACGAGTCATCTTTAACAAGCTTTTGGTATGGATTGTTACCGTTTTATGTTAAGATTTGGTTTTTGGTGGCGGTTGTTGTTTTTTATGGAGGGGGGGAGAGGGGTTGGGGGGGGGGGGGGCTTTGGTCAGTGAGAAAACAAATTTCTTGTTCTGTTGGTCCATCAGTGATGGACTTTTTCTTTCTGTTTAACTCTTCAAACTGTTTTCTTGAGCAGGTGTGAGCAGACATGATTTTATTCAGTGTGTCAGACACTTGAAAAGGAATGAATACTGCAATAACAAAAAGCAAAAACAAAGAAAAAAAAGCTCATCTGTAGAGAATTTATCCGGTCTCTAAAGATCATTGTGGTCTGTTATACACAGACAAATGAAACGTTCTGAACAAAATAAAAGGATGATGTTTCCTGACTCAGCCTCACACATGGACCAGATTTTTCTCTTTCTTTCTCCCACTCCTACACACCCCCTCCCCCGCTTCCCCCACCTCCCTTCACTAGGCTGAGTTTTAGTCTGGGAGGACATAAGTGATTCACCAAAGGACCTGGTGATTCTCCAAAAGGCCTAGTTAGTCCCCAGAAGACATTCACTTAAGACCCTAAAGAACATTGGTGAGTCCCGTGAAGGACCTAGTGAGTCCCCAAGAAAACATTCAGTCAAGACCGTAAAGGACATTGGTGTGTCCTCACAGGACCTGATGAATCCCCAGAAGACATTAAGTGAAGACCATAGAGGACACTGGTGAGTTCCCAAAGGACCTAGTGAGTCCCCAGAAGATATTCAGTGAAGACCCTAGAGGACACTGGTGAGTCCCCAGAAGGACCTAAATCCCCAGAAGACATTTAGTTAAGACCCTAAAGGACACTGGTGAGTCCCCAAAGGACCTAGTGAGTCCCCAGAAGACATTCAGTTAAGACCCTAAAGGACACTGGTGAGTCCCCAAAGGACCTAGTGAGTCCCCAGAAGACATTCAGTTAAGACCCTAAAGGACACTGGTGAGTCCCCAAAGGACCTAGGGAGTCCCTAGAGGACCACGTAATGGTTATCACTTGATTTTCTTTCAATCAGACACCATGCCTTTCTTGAGGAGAACATGCCAGGAAGTATAAATGATATAAACAGATTTATAGAAGAATTTTACAATTAAAGACAATGCTTAGTACATATGAGAGTCAAAAAATACAAGTCAACTGATAAGGTTTGCCAACTTGCAAAATTGAACACTAAAAGAAATGAGGAACAGAAAAAAAAAAAATGGGACAATGATAATACAAAAAACAAAAAAAAAAAAAAAAAAAAAAAGGAAAAAGAGACATCTGGACAACAGATGTGAAATAAGTGGGAAAAATATCAGATAGCTATAGGCCTGGTCCATAATTATTCACATTCTTTCACCTTCACTTACTTCTCTTGTTTTTGTTTTTCAAACTATGCCATTGAAAACAGATCTATAGTCTTACGAAAATTCTTTCAGCAAATACTTCACCAAGTTTATGGAAGAGAACACTTTCCGTTTGCAGAATTTGAGCTGTTCTAGAGATGCTTTTTTAAAGAAACTGCAAAAACTAAAAAAACAACCAAATTGAAAGAAAATTTGACAGAATTCGAGCCACCGCCTCAAACGCAAAAGTAAAATGTGTGTGTTTTTGTATGTGTATGTAAAATTTGTACATGTACACACACACACACACACACACATGCGTGCGTGCGCACGCGCACACACACACATGTGGGCACATGCACACGCACAAACACTTCACTTTCAGTGAAAAGACCAGCTGAAAAATGAATTAACAACCCCCTGCACACACACACACCACACACACACACACACACGTAGGCATGTGCACGCACACGCGTGCACGCACACACACACACACACATGTGGGCACATGCACACATACAAAGACTTCACTTTCAGTGAACAGACCAGCTGAAGAATGAATTAACAACCCCCTGCACACATACACACACACACACACACGTGGGCATGCACACACACACACACACACACACACACACAAACACTTCACTTCCAGTGAACAGACGAGCTGAAGAATGAATTAACAACCCCCTGCATGGAGCCACACACACTCGTTTCCAGTGGAACTCTGTAAGACTTTCTTAAGAGGGGGTTGGGAGGTGGCAAACTTCTTGACAGGTGAGTATAAGGCCCGTCGCCCACGGGGCGTCAGTGACGGCCGCGCATCATTTTTTGATGCCTCGCTTCATTTAATTGTCGCGCGTACGCTTGAAACCTGTCGCGAGGCATGTCGCTTGCACATGCGCGACAAACCTCCCCAGGCATCACGCATCACACTCCATATTTGGAAAGTCACGTGCTGTCAGTGTCGCCCTAACGATAATTTATTGTTGATACTGAAGAGGAAATTATGGTTGACTGTTGCAATGAAAATAACCCCCACTTTTTCCGAGGAAGAAATTGTTTTTTTGGTGATGTTGTTGTTATTTTTTGTTTTTGGTTTTTACATTTGAAATGGGGAAACAGCAAGATATAACGTGCTTTTGTTTGTTTTATACTGTTTGTTTCTTTATTTTAACTTTTGACGTTTTTTCAAACACATCACCAGGTTTCCTTGAATTTATTCATCGCACACCCTATCCAGTTTATCTGTTTAATAGTTAATATTCAGTCACTTTTCTATGCATGATATTGACATTCATTGCAAAATCAATCATTTGATCAATCATTCAGTCACTCACCATGCAGTCACTGTTTTAACTGTCCCAAACAATGTAATGAAATAAAATCTGTGTTGTTTAGCATGCCATTTTGCTTGTCTATTCATTCATGCAATTGGATAAACTGGGTAAATTTATCATAGTTCCTACTTATATATTCATTTAATTGTATTCACTGATTTCATTTTATTCACTTCATGTATAAGTCATCAACATTTTATTTATAAACATGAAACTGCATTTATTCATTCTGCATTGTATTTGTTTACCTATGTGGAGCTTTTCTCGATACAATTTACAAATGTTGGCAGGAACCTAAATAAAATGTTTGTAAGTGGACAGAATACAAATATTATGGGATTTATGCTTACTGTAGCTTAGTGTGACTCTATTTTCTCAAACAAATAACAAATGTTAACAGTATGATTAGTGTTTGGTAAGCAACTGATTTCAGATAGCATTTTAACTTCCCTTCCTGTCATAGTTCTGATTTGATTGCTTACCATCCATCATTGGTCTGAGTGCAATCAAAGACCTATCTGCCTGATTTCACCTCCAGCCCCCTACCTTCACCTTCACTGAACACTCACACAAACACTACTGAACACTCACACAAACACTACTGAACACATACTCACACACACACCACCACCACCACCACCACCACCACCACACCACCACCACACCACACACTCACACAAACACTACTGAACACACACACACACACAGACACACACAGACACACACACACACACACACACACACACACACACACACACACACACACACACACACACAGTCATTCCTTCATTTTCTTCTTCATCCACATGCTCACTGTATACAAATATCATGGGATTAATGCAAACTGCAGATAAATGTGACTATTTTCTCATCCAAATCATAAATATTAACAGTATGATTGGTGTTTGGTAAGCAACTGATTTCAGATAGCATTTTAACTTCCCTACCTATCATACTTATCTGCCTTATTTCAGCTTCAGCTGAAATAAACATTTCCCAGCAGTTTGTTCTGACAGTATTTGCCAAATGACTTGTCATTATGTATATCAGTGTTTTGATAACACTGTTTGATAACTTACACACCGTTGGTTAATATCAGTGTGTTTTGATGTTTTCAGCTTAGTTGTAACTTGTGTTACTTCATATTGGAGAACTGTTAGTTCAACACAAATATATGCTTACATAATGTTGCATTCAGTATTTGTTTCATTTGGGGAAAATTAAATTGAAAATCACACTAACCTGCAGTCAGTTTACCACGTGTATATATCTCACACTTTGTTTTACTCAGCTTATACTGAATGATTGCTTACAAACAACTGATTGCTGTATGGAATATATTGTAATATTGTAATATTTGGTCAGCCATGCACATTAACTAATATGGATATAAAAAGCTATGTTAGAATAATATCAAATCATAATTATGATTGATAAGAAAGTTAAGATGCTGTCTAAAAATCAGTAGTTCACCAACATTTGATCATAATTTCATGCTAATATTTGTGATTTCATGGGGAAATAGTCACACTTAGCTGCTGTCAGCATGATATTTGTATTCTGACTGTTTACAAACATTCAATTTAAGTTGCAACCAACATTTGTAATCAGTATTGGTAAAATAGCACTCCAGTAAAAAAAAAAAATTTAGTTGTGGTTGCAATCAATATTTGTTTCAGTTGATTTGTTGGTTATCCCAGCACATTACTGCAGGATCAGCAAACTGTCAAAATTGCAGAACTCAAATATTCTGTTTTACATATTCATGTCTATTGTTATTTATGTCCTCTCAATGTCTACACAGTGAGCATGTGGATGAAGGAGTAAATGAAGGAATGACAGTGTGTGTGTGTGTGTGAGTGTGTGTGTGTGTGTGTGTGTGTGTGTGTGTGTGTGTGTGTGTGTGTGTGTGTGTGTGAATGTGTGTATGTGTGTTCAGTAGTATTTGTGTGAGTGTTCAGTAGTGTGTGTGTGTTCAGTAGTGTTTGTGTGAGTGTTCAGTGGTGTGTTTTTGTGTGTGTGTCTGTGGGGGGGGGGGGGGGGGGCGGGGGGGGTGTTCAGTACTGTTTTTGTGAGAGTTCAGTAGTGTTTTTGTGTGTGGTGTGGTATGGTGTGTGTGTGTGTGTGTGTGTGTGTGTGTGTGTGTGTTCAGTACTGTTTGTGTGAGTGTGTGATGTGGTGTATGTATGTGTGTGTTCAAGTCAAGTCAAGTCAAGTCAAAATGATCTTTATTGAGGGTGTGGTGTGGTGTGTGTGTGTGTGTGTGTATGTGTGTGTGTATGTGTGTTCAGTAGGGTTTGTGTGAATGTTCAGTTGTGTTTTTGTGTGTGGTGGTGGTGGTGGTGGTGGTGGTGGTGTGTGTGTGTGTGTGTGTGTGTGTGTGTGTGTGTATTTACTTGCACATGATATGTGTGTGGAAATAAAGAAAAAGTGTGTACAGCTCTAAAAGATATTTTGAAGAAACTTGACGCACGGCAACGGCGATCTTGATGCTTGTTGCGTAGCGCGCGACTCTCGCTGCCTTTAAACCCCGCACACGGGGCGCTAGCGCGTTTTTGCTGCGTGTCGCGTGAAACTTGCTGCTTCGACGCCCCGTGTGCGATGGGCTTAACCACATCAGAATTAGTGGAGTGTTGGCCAAGAGGTAACGCATCCATCTAGGAAGAGAGAGAATCTGAGCGCACTGGTTCGAAACACACCGGCAGTCAGTAGCCAGTATTATCTCAGTCCCTCTCCACTAGACCTTGAGTGGTGGTCTGGACGCTAGTCATTTGGATGAGACGATAAACGGAGGTCCTGTAAGCAGCATGCATGTGGCATGCATTTAGCGCTCATAAAAGAACCCACGACAACAAAAAGGTTGTCCTTGGCAAATTTCTATAGCAATATCCACTTTGTTAAGAAGAATAAATCGCAGGCAGAAAAAAAAATTGGTGGCGCTGTCCGAGTGCAGCGACACGCTCTCCCCGGGGGAGAGCAACCCGGAATTTCACACACAGAGATCTTTTGCGACAAAAAAAAAAAAAAAAAAAGAGCAATACAAGAAAACAACGGTTTGTCAAACTGTGTTCAACATTTGTAAAGGATTGACGAGCAGACCGAATAACAACCACTTCTTTGGCAAGTGTGTAGCAGTAACAAATATTCTAAATTCCTTATTTCCAACATACACCAATGAATTTTATGTCACAGACGTATGAATAGAAAAACATAAGCATGTACATATGTTATTAGCAATGAACAGCTGGTTTCATGAGAAGATGATTGTGGCATTTCTTCTGCTTCTGATGGTGTTTCTTCTTCTTGTCTTCTAATTGTCCGCAGGTAGGTGTGGTTGGGGGGCGGGTGGGGGGGGGGCTGTTTCTTTTTTCTTTGTTTTTTTTAATTTTTTTATCTTATCTTTTTTCTTGGCTGACAAACTAAATATACATCCCCATAGAACTTGAAAAAATATGATAGATAAATTATTTTTAATGCACACGAAAAAGAAAATTAGGCATTTAGCTGAACATGACATGCACTAACATATACATAAATGCGTTTCACGAATTCACTTTGAAAATTGTTATCAACATGATACATCTGTTTGAAAGACACAAATGTTATGAATGCCGTATCATATTGCACATTCATTCTGCATACTGACACATATTTTCAGCTTGATGCTATTAAGATTAAAGGGTTGGGTTTTTTTTAAAAGATTATGGTAGAAATTAAAGCAAGGCACAACATGTGCATGCTTTTCCACACATACATGCATGCAGACACTTACACACCCACCCACCTACACACATATACAAAAACACGCATGTGCATTCACACATACACAAACGCATGCACACACGTATAGAACTTAAAGAGTTCAAAGGGTGAATTAAATGAAGAATATGACGGGCGCAATAGCCGACTGGTTAAAGCGTTGGACTGTCAATCCGGGCTGAGGGTTCCGGGTTCGAATCACGGTGACGGCGCCTGGTGGGTAAAGGGTGGAGATTTTTACGATCTCCCAGGTCAACATATGTGTAGACCTGCTACTGCCTGAACCCCCTCCGTGTGTATATGCAAGCAGAAGATCGAATACGCACGTTAAAGATCCTGTAATCCATGTCAGCAGCGTTCGGTGGGTTATGGAAACAAGAACATACCCAGCATGCACACCCCCGAAAGCGGAGTATGGCTGCCTACATGGCGCGGTAAAAACGGTCATACACGTAAAAGCCCACTCGTGTGCATACGAGTGAACGCAGAAGAAGAAGAAGAAAATGAAAAGTAAAAGTCACTGAAACTCAGGATTTCACTCTAAAAGTTCTGTTGCTTCGACCTGATATTGATTAAGTGTCTGGTTTTTGGATGTGTGAGAGCAGGCAAAGTCATGGAAGGGGGAGAAGCAGCCAAATAACAAAATAAAATAAAGAAAGGAAAGGTTCAGTTTAAATTGCTCAAAGGAAATAATCATTTTTCTACAGTAGTTGCTCATCTGATATGATGTTTATCTTTCTTCTCTTCACCTTGGAACATAGTTATTTTCTTTGAAAGTGGTGAATATTCATAGCCATTCGGATGAGACGATCATGAAACCGAGGTCCTGTGTGCAGCATGCACTTAGCGCACGTAAAAGAACCCACGGCAACAAAAGGGTTGTTCCTGGCAAAATTCTGTAGAAAAAATTCACTTCGATAGGAAAAACAAATAAAACTGCACGCAGGAAAAAGTATTAAAATTTTTTTTTTTTAAAGGTGGCGCTTTAGTATAGCGACGCGCTCTCCCTGGAGAAATCTGTTGTGATAAAAAGAAATACGAATACAAATATATTTGTTTACAAAATCACTGAAAATGAACATCATAATTATCGTAATTATGGGCTACTCAATCCACATTAATCCACAAACACTACTGTTTAATATTGACCTCATTACTTATATACTTTAATTTTTTTTTTAAATTAATTTTATTGTATAGTTATAACAGCCTTAAAAGTGGGAGGGCTGGTGATGTTATTGTAATTATACGACCGTTTGATGTAGGCCTAGTCACTGAGTGCTAAACAGTTTTGGTCAACAAACGATAAGCCTGTGACGTTTTCCTCTTACTTTTTTAAAGATTTTCTTCAACCAGCTGTAATTATATATCACTCGATTTAAAGTCTTATAACTTCACCAGTTCAGGGTTAAAAGGTTTCATAGCCTTTTAAGACCATATAGGAGCAAAGTTGTTTTTGTTTTTTTTCTTTCTTTTTTTTTTTTTTTTCATTCTTAGTGTGGGGATCATGGATAAAAGCAGCAGCAGGTGACGGGCTGGAGCGGGGTCAACCCGCTAGTTCACTGTGTCGATGGTCCCCATTGTCCCCACCCCCACCCCCTCCGTGTCAATGGTCCCCATAGTCATCCCCGTGTCGATGGTCCTCATAGTCCTCCGTGTCGATGGTCCCCATAGCCCCCCGTGTCGATGGTCCCCATAGTCCCCTGTGGCGATGGTCCCCATAGTCATCCCCGTGTCGATGGTCCTCATAGTCCTCCGTGTCGATGGTCCCCATAGCCCCCCGTGTCAATGGTCCCCATAATCCCCTGTGGCGATGGTCCCCATAGTCATCCCCGTGTCGATGGTCCTCATAGTCCTCCGTGTCGATGCTCCCCATAGCCCCCCCGTGTCGATGGTCCCCATAGTCCCCTGTGGCGATGGTCCCCATAGTCATCCCCGTGTCGATGGTCCTTATAGTCCTCCGTGTCGATGCTCCCCATAGTCCCCCGTGTCGATGCTCCCCATAGTCCCCTGTGGCGATGGTCCCCATAGTCATCCCCGTGTCGATGGTCCTTATAGTCCCCCGTGTCGATGGTCCCCATAGTCCCCCGTGTCGATGCTCCCCATAGTCCCCCACCCCCACCCCCCTCCGTGTCCATGGTCCCCCGTGTCGATGGTCCCCATAGTTATCCCCGTGTCGATGGTCCCCCGTGTTGATGGTCCCCATAGTCCCCCTGTGTCGATGGTCCCTATAGTCCCCCGTGTTGATGGTCCCTATAGTCATCTCCGTGTCGATGGTCCCTATAGTCATCCCCGTGTCGAGGGTCCCCATAGTCATCCGTGTCGAGGGTCCCCATAGTCCCCCCCCTCCCTCCTCCGTGTCGATGGTCCCCATAGTCCCCCGTGTCGATGGTCCCCATAGTCCCCCATTTTGATAGTCCCCCGTTTCGATGGTCTCCATAGTGTCCCATGTCGATAGTCCCCCGTGTCGATGGTCCCCATAGTCCCCCGTGTCGATAGTCCCCCTTGTCGATGGTCACCATAGTCGCCCGTGTTGATGGTCCCCCATGTTGATGGTCCCCATAGTCCCCCGTGTTGATGGTCCCCCTAGTTCCCCGTGTCGTGTCGATGGTCTCTATATTCATCCCCGTGTCGAGGGTCCCCATAGTTCCCCCGTGTCGAGGGTCCCCATAGTCATCCTTGTGTCGATGGTCCCCATAGTCCCCCGTGTCGATAGACTCCCCCTCCCCCATGTCGATGGTCCCCCGTGTTGACGGTCCCCATAGTCCCCCGTGTCGATAGTCTCCATAGTCCCCCGTGTTGATGGTCCCCCGTGTTGACGGTCCCCATAGTCCCCGGTGTCGATAGTCCCCATAGTCCCTCTTGTCGATGGTCCCCCGTGTCAATGGTCCCCATAGTCCCCCGTGTCGATGGTCCCCATAGTTCCCCATGTCGATGGTCCCCCGTGTTGATGGTCCCCATAGTCCCCCTGTGTCGTGTCGATGGTCCCCATAGTCCCCCTGTGTCGATGGTCCCTATAGTCCCCCGTGTTGATGGTCCCCCGTGTTGATGGTCCCCATAGTCCCCCCCCGTGTCGATGATCCCCATATTCCCCCGTGTCGATGATCCCCCGTGTTGATGGTCACCATAGTCCCCCGTGTCGATGGTCACCATAGTCCCCCCGATCCCGCGATAGTCCCCCGGCGCGATACTCCCACGGCTAGTTAGTTCCTTTCACAAATACCCAGAAACAGTTCAATGCACATGTTTACATGCAGGTATATATATATATAAATATAATTATTTGTCACTGATAACGCTCTCTGCTTGATCAAAGAGGTGTTGGGGAATGATGAACGTGTTTGTCCGCCTTCAGCGTCAGTTGAGCAGCAGCTCGCCGGCTCGCTGCCTTGTCACGGTTACACGTTCCCTGTTAACTCTCTCCATACGAACGGCGAAAGAGACAACGTTAACAGCATTTCACCCCAATTACCACCATCAAAATATTGCAGGCGGAAGGCTCATATACTGAAGAGGTGAATGTTGACAAAGAATACCACAATTCTGACGACGGAAGCTAAAGGTTGGGTCATTCAGACACCCACTGGACATCCGAGGGGTCTGTGTAGAGGAGAAGAGAGGACTGGCCGTACTGAGTGAGTTAAACGGACTTACACGCTTTCGTCACAACTCAGTATCACTGAGTATCAGTAGCTCAAGGAGGCGTCACTGCGTTCGGTCAAATCCATATACGCTTCACCACATCTGTCAAGCAGATACCAGGCTGACTCGGCAGCAGCGTAACCCGGCAACGTGCTTAGTCAGGCCTTGAGAAAAAAAATGTTAAAAAAAAGAAAAGAAGAGGTAAATGAATATCTAATATATATATAATTACAGTAAAAAAAAAAAATTTAAAAAGGAAAAGAAAAAGAAAAAACAATAATTATAATAATAATGATGATGATTATAAAGAAATAAAAAGACAGTAATGATAATGAAGAAAAGATAATGATTATAATAATTACAGTAATAATAATGATGATAAAAAAGATAGAAAGACAATAACTTGATAATGAAAAAACAATTAAGCAAATAAATGTAAAGCATGCAGCCAACACACACACACACACACACACACACACACACACACACACACACACAGAGCTCTCCTGACACATGTGTACACTTACACACTTGCGCACGCATACACGCACACAAACACACAGACACACACACGCGGCGCGCGCGCGCGCCACACACACACACGCGCGCGCGCGCACACACACACACACACACACACACACACACAGATGCTGCCACTGATTGGCTGCAAGAGGGGTGGGAAAAGATCTCTGATGCCAGGAGCGTGGCGTTTAGCGAGTTGTTCAGTCTAATGTGTTTGGAAAACCCCACAGAGACTATGTTCCGTTTTGAAGAAATTTGCGCAACGTTGGTTTGGAAATGATGCCAATATTTATTTGATTTGCAAAGCATCATGCTCTACCTTTCATGCTAGACTTACGGCCGCTCCCTCTCTCTACCTTTATTTCTTTGAGGCGATCGATGGTGTGATGGCCTTGTACCTGTTCTTTTTGGTATTCTTTGACTTTTCTGAGGATTTCCGATTTGCCTATAGATGTAGGCCGCTCGTTGTTGTTGAGTTACCAGCAAGTCTGTCAGCTCGTTCATTCCCCTTAACACCTGCATGTCCCGGGCAGTATGACCGTGTAAGTTTTTTTAAAATCTGAAACAGAGTTGCGCATTGCCTCATGTTACTCTGCCGGGGCTTCCCATTCCACTAGCACTTAAAATTTTCTGTATGAGGTTCATTGAGTCCGTTAGAATCATGGCATGATGGTTTCCACTGCCAGGCATATGGATAGATGATAGCCACTGGAGAGCATGTGTCACAGCTTCATCTTCCATCGTTAGGCTGGAGGTTGTGACTTTGTAGGCAGCATTCTCTTCCCTATTTGTTGGGTGTTTTTTTTTCCATTTTGTTTCGCAACTCAGTGTTTCGATAGTGGGAGAGAAACGCTCTCTCTCAGTCTCTCTCTCTCTCTCTCTGAGTGAAGTATTGAGGAGGCCAGGGAGGGGGTGTAAACGGGCATTGGATCAGAATTACTCCCCACCTCTACTGCCGGTGAGGTTAGTATATATTATGGCCAGCGGGTGTACTACTAACACACACACACACACACACACACACACACACACAGACACAGAGACACACACACACACACACACTGATGCACACACACACAATAACGCACACACACAGGCAGTCGTGCGCGTGTACACGGCACACACACACACACACACACAAGAACGCACAGCCGCCGAACACACACACACGCGCGTGCGCACGCCGACGCACGCACGCACACACACACACACTGTATACACTGGCACACGCACGCTGACGCACGCACGCACACACACGTACATGACACTCACATGCATACACTGTGACATACACGCGCGCGCACACACACACAAACACACACAGATATACTGACAAAAACGCACAGCTGCCACTGATGCACACACGCACGCGCACTGGCACACACATACGTACACACGCGCACGCGCGCTGACGCCCGCCCGCATCAGTACATACTGTACACGAACGCATGCACTCAAGCACACTGACGCATGCACGCAAGCGCGCGTGGGCACACACACGCACACACACACACACGCACTGACGCTGACAGACACACATACATACAAACACACACACACACACACACACACACACCGTTTCCAAGCTTACCACAACATTCATCTGGACAGACACACATATACACAGTGAGTGGTGATCAAGGTGCACTCACACGCAGCAAAAAAAAAAAAAAAAAAAAAAAAATGCACACACAAGAAGCACATAGCTGTGTTCAGAAAGATACCCACACTTACAGCATATAGCGACTCTCAAGTTACCTACACACACAGCACTTAGTGGTGCTGGTGATACCCATATATGAGGCATACAGCTGTGTTCAAGATACCCACACTCGCAGCATATAGCTGTGCTCAAGATACCCACACACGCAGCATACAGCGGTGCTCATGCTACCCACATTTGCAACATACAGTGGTGCTCAAGTTACCCACACTTGCAGCATACAACGGAGTAGATGATGCCCAGAGACGCAGCAGTGCTCAAGACACCCACACACGCAGCATACAGCGGTGCTCATGATACCCAATATGGCAGCATACAGCGGTGCTCGGCTACATACACATGCAACATGTAGCGGATTTCAAGGTAACCGGACACGCAGCACACAACTTTCATTGTTACTAATGCCGCCGGCGAGTATATGAAAGCTTACCGTGAAGCAGTCATCATTGCCAGCTGAGCACTCGGCAACATACATGAAGTAATCGCTTCGCGCTGTACTGACACAAGTAGCAAAATGGCTGATTCAACACCTCTGCTGGCTTCAGTCAGTAATGGGGCTCAAAGAAGGCATGCGCTATCTACTTATTTTAAGGTCAATGGCCAGTGTACCCATTCCAGTCACACCTGGGTGGAGTGACTGAGTAAAATCGGAGTAAAGTGCTCTTGCTAAGGACACAACACCTTGTCGAAACGGGGCCTCGATCCCTGATCACCCATCATAATTACTTTGACATAATTATATAAAGATAAAAGAAATGACTGGTGAATATTTGAAAATCACAGGAAAAAAAAATTGTACCCATTCAAAAATGGGTGGAGCGGAGGGAAGTCGGAGTAAAGCGCCTTTCCCAACACTGAACACAATGTCATGCTGAAATGGGGCCTTGTGTCACAGACTTACAAAATATAATCTAATAAATAATTCCGTCTGTGAAGTCTGTGATCAGAAGTCCAATGCCAAATCCCAGGTCCGAGTGGCGGCCAATATTTTTATATTCCGAATCTTTTTCCTTTTTTTTCAATTTTTTTTTTCCATCTGCCCTCCCTCCCCTCAGAAATCACAGAAATGAGATGCTTTCGAAGATGCTTGGGCATCATGTACAGAGATCACATAACCATCTAGGAAGTGAGGAACAGAATCCATCAAGCCATCGGGCCCTATGAAGATCTTCTCACCACTGTGATGAAACGCAAATTAAGGAGGTATGGACACATCACAAGATAAACAGGACTTGTAAAGACGATCCTGCAGGGCACTGTATACAGAGGGAGAAGGAGAGGCAGACAAAAAAAGAGATAGGAAGACAACATCCCACAATGGACAGGTCTGAGGCTGAGCGAGGCCCTCAGGGAAGACAACATCCCAGAATGGACAGGTCCGAGGCTGAGCGAGGCCCTAAGGGAAGCAGAAAACAGAGAAGGGTGGAGGAAGGTGGTTGACAGGTTATCTGTGGTGCCCCTACGGTCATCCAGACCAAGGGACAAGTGAAGTGAAGTGAAGACTGTTTGCAGTATGCGGTCATGCAGTTTGTATGCATGCTCCCGTATTTTTCTGCTTCAGTCTTGTTACAGGCAAGGTGTAGCATTTTCCAGGGTGAAACACCATCAGTGTCCCAGCTCCACTCAGTCCCACTAAGTGAGTCTGTGGAGGTCTTGCTGTAGCTGTACATGGTCCTGGGGCGCTGCTACAACTGTGAACACTGCCGAACCCAAACAGGCATGCTTTCGACACCGCTTCTAAGCCAGGCAGATCACTGATACAGTCCATACATCAGCATTAGTATCAGTATCAGTAGCTCAAGGAGGTGTCATTGCGTTCGGTCAAATCTATATACGCTACACCACATCTCCAACACAGTCATCCTTGAAGCACAGTGTGGCTTCCGCTCAGGCAGGGGAACATGTGACATGGTGTTTGCCATACGCCAGATGCAAGAGAAGTGCCGTGAGCAGAACAAGGAGCTCCACATGGTCTTTGTAGACCTGAATAAGGCCTTCGACACGGTGAACCGCCGTGGTCTGTGGAAGATCCTCCTAAAGTTCGGCTGCCCAGAGAGCCTAATCCAGCTGATTGCGTCTTTCCACGATGGCATGCAGGCGAGAGTACAGGAAAATACTGACATGTCAGGTCCGTTCCCTGTGGTAAATGGAGTGAAGCAGGGCTGCATCCTGGCACCCACACTGTTCTCCATTCTCTTCTCTACCATGCTGATTGACACCTTCCAAGACTGTGACCGGGGCATCTACATTCAGTTTCGCACAGATGGCAAACTTTTCAACCTGCAGCGACTCCACGCCAGATCCAGGGTGTTTGAGGCACTGTTGAGAGAATTCCTCTTCGCTGATGACTGCACGCTTGCTGCACACACCCATGAGGACATGCAGTTCATTATGGACAGGTTCTCAACCTCCTGCAGACGCTTTGGACTCACCATCAGCCTCAGCAAGACCGAGTCCATGTACCAACCAGCTAGCTCACAGAATGCCAGTGCCTCCCCCCACCTGCAATCAAGATCAATGACACAGAGATCAAGTCAGTCGACAAGTTTTGCTACCTGGGCAGCCTATGCAGCAACGGAGCCCTTGATGCAGAAGTGACGCTGCGCATCGCCAAGGCCAGCTCTGCCTTTGGCAGACTCAACAACAGGTTGTGGAACAACAAAGGCATCAGGCTCAGCACCAAGATGAAAACCTACAGAGCTGTTGTGCTGACCACCTTGTTGTACTGCTCTGAAACATGGACGACGTATCGCCGTCACATTCAACAACTTGAGCAGTTTCACCAGAGATGCATACGAAAGGTCTTCGGCATAAAGTGGCAAGACAGGGTCTCCAACCTCCAGGTCCTAGAGAGGAGCAGCCTGCCCAGCCTGCTGATCCAGTGCCAGCTACACTGGACAGGACACGTTGTCCGCATGACAGACAGCAGGATCCCGAAGATGCTTTTGTATGGCCAGCTGAAGGAAGGCCACCATGAACGTGGAAGACCCTGCAAGCGCTTCAAGGACACCTTAATGACAAACCTCAAAGCCTGTGACATAGACATCGCTTCCTGGGAAACTGATGCCCTTGACCACTCTCGCTGGAGGATGCTGTGCTCTAGTGGCATAAAGATGTTTGAAAACAAGAGAATGCTGGCCATTATGGAGAAGCATGAGCGAAGGAAGCAGGGCTCAACTTCTGGAGACGTTTTCCCTTGCAACACCTGTGGGAAGTGCTGCGTATCCAGAATCGGCCTCTTCTCCCATTTGAGGACACACACCCACAGATAAGCATGCCTGCCTACTCATCCGTTGGACCAACGGGAGACTCCATCACACCACATCTGCCAAGTAGATGCCTGACCAGCAGCGTAACCCAACTAGGCCTCGAGGAAAAAAAAATCAGAAAAAGGCATGTGCCAAGAACTGAGCCCTGTGGTACTCGTGAGGGGACATCAGTGAAGCTGGAGCCGGGCTGACTGTAACCCTGTTGATGACCACCACTTGTCTTCAATGGCTGAGGAAGTCTGCAACCCATCTGTTGGTTTCACCATGAATTCCGCAGTTGCCTTTTCTGTTCAAATAGACTACAAGCAATCCACTCTGATATTGTATGCCGTCAGTGGGTCTGAACCAGAGTATCTCTTCTGTAGGGCATATCTATACTCTTGCAAGCTCTTCTTCTGATACTCGCAACTCCCCATGATACCTCTTGTCAGAACTAAGATGCATGGACATAGATCATTGTCTTTTCAAGCCCAAAAGACGTGGAACAGACTCAGATCACCTCCAACATTCAGACTCCCTCACCACCAGTTCAGAGTCAAATCCAGCCTCAAAGCTCACCTGTACCTCTTTTCTCAGCAAATAAGTTTGGTTGTGGCAGGGCCGTCCAAACAGCATGTACTTCTGTGTGTGTTGTGGGCTTGGCTATGTGTGTATCCATATGTATGTGTACACATATACATGTATGTTTCAGTGGGGTGCAGTGTGTGTATGTGTGTGTGTGTGAACTGGTGGGGATGGGCTTGTATGTATATACCGTGTATTTAGGCTGTTTAAATGTGTACTTTTATGTATGCATGCATTGTGCTTATGTGTGTGTCTATAGTTTGCTAGTCATATTTTAGTGTGTATGTGTTGATGTAATGTGTTATGTTTAAAACCATGTGTTTTGTGAAGCACACAGAGCAAGTTTCTGGATAGTTTGCTACATGAGTATCAATTACTATTATCATTATCATTGTGGTGATGTTTCACCTTCTGTGAGATTCACGCAATGTACGTGCATGTGTGTAAAATGGATCTATATTTAGTGCATATGCGTCCACTAGTGACGTGATGTTCATTTCTTCTGAGACGCATGTAACTGAACATATCCATGGCAGTGCAAGTAAGGACGTGTGTGTGTGTGTGTGTGTGTGTTTGTGTCCACACATGCCATTGTGAAAGCACAGGTGTAGTGCAGCAAGAATATAGGTTAGACATTTGTCAGAGTGGGCCTGAATTGTTTGAGACCCGTCAGTTTTGCCGCTGAATCAGTTGACTTACAGTGATCCAGCACATATGTTCCTTCTTACTATTTTGTTTACTTTCCTTTTTTCTCTCACATGTGTGTGTGTGTGTGTGTGTGTGTGTAATCTTTGTTCTATTGATTTACCTATTTGTATACTTAATTTGTTTTTTTGTTTACTGTTTCCATATATATATATATATATATATATGTGCGTGTGTGTGCGTGCATTTATTTTTGTTTACTGTTTCCATATATACATATATATATGCATGTATATATGTGTGTGTATATATATACGTGTGTGTGTCAGTGTGTGTGTGTGTGTATCAGTATCTGTATCAGTAGCTCATGGAGGCGTCACTGCTTTCGGTCAAATCCATATATGTTACACCACATCTGCCAAGCAGATGCCTGACCAGCAGCACAACCCAACGCGCTTAAGCCTTGAGAGAGAAATGAAGAGTGTGTGCATGTATGTGTATCCTTCTTTATTATGTGTGTGTGTGTGTGTGTGTGTGTGTGTGTGTGTGTGCACTCTTATACACGGTCTTAGAAGTTTGTATTGGCTCTCACTGAACTAAGGTTTCTGTGGTCAGTCCTGAACAGTGGCCGGTCTATGAATGGGGTAGTTTGGAATCTCTTTAAAAAAACAACAACTATTTCCACTGTATGTCGGTGCTCACCTTCAACTACAATTATCTACCCAGCCAAGCCTGGTCACTTCGATCAAGTGTATTTGGCCACGCTTACAAGAGATGAAAATGTGATGTCAGTGTTCTAATTCTTACAATTCTAATTCTCAAACACGAAGATCAGAACGAAGGCCGAGTACGACTGCACGTGTAGTTGGTGGGTTTAAAATGCCCCATATACGCAAAATCCCTCTTGTGCAGACGATAGAATATGGGATTTCCATCCCAAGAACGCAGAAGACAGAAAATATAAAAAAGCAAAACAAGAAATCCTTTGTTCAGTAGAACTTGGAAACGGGGACACATGATGGTGTTGTTGGCGAGTAGACATCGATAAACAAGAAAAACAGCAGAATACTGTTTTGGGAACTACGTTTAAGAAATACACAATAATTAGCCATAACTCTGAATGCCATGAGCAATACTAGATTATGCTCTTGTTTAATTCAACCGAGAAGAAAACAAAAAAATTACGTTCCTTAATTTTCCTGGCCCGAGGTCATCACGTATGTTATCGTCAGTGCGCATGCCGGAAGTGAACTCCATCGTCTGCTAAAACAGACAGTGGTATTTGATGTTTTAGTTATAAACATAAACGTACTTACAGCAGTCTCTCATAACACATTTTAGGGCTATATTCATTCATACTGTCAGTGAAAACAACGTAGTGACACATAGTGATTTCACTGAATGGGGTGAACGACCTGACATACCCGAGAAACTTTTTTCATCCGGGGCATTATGGGAAAGCAAAGTGACATCATCAGTTGTTCATTTACATATTGAAATGTGTGCTCGCCATTTTGGTAGCACTGTGTGAAATAATTAACGTTCAAAATCGATTAAAATCTGCAGCCATCGGCTTGCTACAGAAAATTTGAACCACTCTCTTTGTGATAGAGATTCACCCAGAGGAACGGACCGGCGTGAGTTCTTTTATTTGTCTTTTGGTTTGCATGTTATTGCCTCAGATTCTCTGGAAGGGGGTCTCCACTGAATCTTTGTTTGCTCGTTGCCGACAAGTAAGAAAAAAAGAAGAAAGAATTGTAATCGCCAACACTGACGTACAAATATTGTTATTGGCTTTAAAATGATATGCTAAGCTCATCGTTTTTAAAAACAAATGAAGATAGGCCTATGCATGTTTCATCCATGGTCATATATTCGTCATGTTGATACACGTCAAAATCACTGGAATTCCATCTCATGGACGATGGCGTGTCTTTTCGGTTGAATGAGAGAATCTGGCCTTTTTTAGTTTTGATCGGGAAAGATTTCAGACTTGAATGCAGGTCAGGCGTGCTTCTAACACTGATGGTCTTGTGGTTATATTTCATATAACGACTATCGTTTGATGGTCGACGCAGTTTTGTAAATTATGCAGTATTAATTTTATGGAAGATGCCTCTGCTTCTCCCACTGCTCTTCGACGGGTAACAAAGCTTAGACAGGGAAGACGATAATTTGTTAGACTGTAGAGATAAGCATCTGAAATCGATGAGAAAAATTGAAATTTTGAGACCCCACTGACTGCTCATCAACCCGTTTTTTGCTGTCAGACACCAGGTGATATTTCATTATTTGTGCAGCTCTCGTGTTGATCGATTTTCACTGACATCAACTGGTGAGATGTAGCCCATTATTATGTTTATTATTTTATGATTATTCATGAGGCATTAACTTGTTTCCTCAAACATGAAAGCATGAAGCATTATTAGTCTCAAGGTAAGATGTTATATGGTATTAGGTGTGCAGAAGTCTGTATCTGCCTGCAGTCTGCACTTTAACTGGAAGACCCAATAGGTTGCACACTTGAATTTGACCACACATACAATGATGATACACCCACACATTCAGACTGAAGCACTGCACACTGCAGATTACAGTTATCACACTTGAACATCAGTCCAGTACTTTTTATATGCATTTTCATAGTATATATTTGGTGACTGGAGCTCTGATTGATAAATTTGTCGTATTTCCTAAAAATATAGTTAGCATGCATCAGCACATTGTGACCTGTTGTACAGTGAATAGAGAACATGACTGTAAAGTCATGAATTAGATAGGTTTCTCTCAGGTTCTCTTCTAAACTGAAATAGCAACACTTCCTTTAAAGCAGATTTAAGTACACTTTCCAGCGGTGTTCATGACAAAGAATGCTAATGAGTAATGTTTGCACATCATATATTAGGTACCGGCAGTCTCACCAGCTAAACTGAAGTGAAGACTGAAAAACGTCAGTTTTTCCGATTTCCCCCAAGCGTTCAAGAAATGAAGATGTTTTATATAGGAATTAAGTTGAACAACTTCTCTTTCCTATGCTTCCTTGTTTTTTGTCTGTGTTTTGTCTTTGTTGAGTACACGAGAAAAAATCATGGATAGTCAGAGGGCTTTAAATAGCATGCTGTCGCTGACCGCCTCGACATAGATTGCGTCAGCGGATTTACAGGGTGGTTTTTCTTTCGCTTCATTTGCCTGGATTCTTTTTACCTACTAGGCTCTTTTTAGCACTGCTGTGTTTGTATAAACCTTCGCTTTTCAGTGGTTATTGGTGTAGCATGATAAAGTACATTTTGCGAATGTTGGTTTGAAAAACGATTTTTGCTTTATTTTATGCATATATTTCTCAAAACTGGTAGTAAATTTTGCATAAATGCCTGGTATGAAATGAAAGCTCTTTTAATTTCCTTTTGAATTTATAAAACTACTGTGTGACATTACTGGTGCCGGCAAGCTCCGAGTTGTTGCGGCTGTGCATCATTCAGATGCAAAGATTAACATTTAAGCATGCTTTCTTAAGGGTGATATATTGATTGCAATATTCAAAGTGATAACACTGTTTAAATCATACTATTTTGGTGTATCTCAGGCATTTAAGAATTCTTCAAAGTCAGCTGTAAAGGAGACGTTGCCATCGCTGCAATCACAGTGCAACATTTAGCCTTTTTCTCTTGATCTAGATAGATGTACAAGTTTAGTTACACTCAGCAGGAAATTACAACATGATTGATTCAATTTCTCTTTTAGTTTTATGTTCATTTTAGTTAATTGAGTATCCACTTAAAAAAATTCATTTGCAGTAAACAGTTTTAACACGATGATGAAGTCTTGTCACTGTGTATGTTCTGTCCATAATTTGTATTTCTTTCCATTTAATTGCGAACAAAAAAACCAAACAAGGTTACGCCGTCTTGCAGTCTTAAAAAAAAGTTAATCTTAGCTTGTTGTAGAGTTGTTTTAGTAGACATTTCCTTTTTCTTTCTTTTTTAAAACTAATAAAAGGCTGCCAGTATATACATATATGCCATATGAATTTTATATTTTACTTATGTTATTTATTTCATCAAAAGAAAATAAAGCCTTAAACCTGTTAAGTGCCAGAAAATTATGTTAAAAAAAAAGAAGAAAAAAAGTGCTCTCTTGCCAGGGAATTTTGATGATTCAGGGATAATTGAGTGAAAAGAAAAATAACAAAAACTGCAGGAGATACAGATAAAAATTTAACGTTTTTATAAAGAAAAATGAATGTGGATTCTATATCATTGTTTTGACTCTAAATAACATTCAAGCATTTCACTATGAAGACTATAATTATAATTTTTATGCATTGAGAAAAGTTTTTTTCCACCTCCACAGAATGATTTAAAAAGAAAACAAAATACAGCTGGAAATAGCATGCTTATTGTCTGATTATACCTGTAAAAGAAAATAATACAGCCTATGAATTTATGATAACAACCACATCTCTCTTTACTACATCTCTTTGCCTTTTACCTTAAATTGTAAGTGAATAATTGTACTGCGACAGTCCAGATCAAAAGCCATCGTGTTCATAGAACGTGGTCCATCCAGCTGTTCTTATTCCAGTTTTCTTATTCCATTGAGCATCCCTCTTCAGAGGAGAAAGTGCTTTGATAATATTTCATCTCCTGGTTGTAACTGATCCAATAAAGTGCTGCTGTGCATCCAGTTTGTCTCCTGTATAAAGAAATGGGTCAGCTGATAAGTGACAAAAAGCGTGAAAAATAAACATGTGGTTCTCATCTATCATCTGTCAACCCTGGGTTTCATGAAAATCATGGATTATTGGCTGTTGTCATTCACAGTGAAAAGATAGTTCACTGACAGGTGGGCCACACCCCTTCATCCTATCGTCTTACACCATTCCTCCATCTCTCCTCCCCCTCTTCTCAAATCATTTGAAAGCACCACATCTTCATATGAGTCATGTCACTTGCTCAAAAAAGATGTCTGAGTGGATAGATTAGATGGACTGAAGAAAGTGGAATGTTGCTGTCTCTTTTGTCACTTAGTTGTCATCACCTTTGGTTTCTAATGAAGTGCAAGACAGATCCATCTCTCATCTTGAAATATAATTATTTGCACAGCTTGTAAAGTTGTGTAAATTGTCTGACTGGGACCATTATCTTTACTTAACAAAGTGTTTGACACAATTTTGGCATGTTAGGCAAACCCTCCAGAAAGCAAATCATTATTGAGAAGAAGGGGGTCTTCCACCTGATGAATGCTCAATTGGATGGTGGTTTGATACATTAAGATAACAATCTCAGTCTCTTTATGTGCATTTTACCAAACTCCAAGGCAGGAAAAATTGAAGATAGGCAGGACATCAGTGGAAGTCTCATTGGCACAATTGCAACATTTTGAGCAGGACATCAGCTGATGTCTTGCAGGCACTGACTTGGTTAAACACGTGTTTCTCAGTAAACTAAAAATTTCCAGATAATTTTAGTCATTCTGAGGACCAGTAGATAAAAAACCCAACCTGAACCCCTCCCCCATCGCCACCCCCCTAAAATTTCTGCGCACTTCCTTAGTAAAGGTAAAAGTAATAATAGTGTACTGTAGTGACATGTCAGCAAAGTTCTATATATGCCTGATATATGGCATGCTCAACAGGAAAAGATTGTAATTCTTGTTTTTCTTTGTTAGTGTGTTGCAACTCCCACGTTCACTTGTATACATGTACATGAGTGGGCTTTTATAGGTATGACTGTCTTCACCCTGCAATGACGGCAGCCATACTCAGTTTTTGGGGGTGGGGGTGCATGCTAGGTATGCTTGTTTCCATAACCCACCGAGCATTGACATGGATTACAGGATCTTTAACGTGCGTATTTGATCTGCTTGCATATACACACGAAGGGGGTTCAGGCACAACGAGAGCTCTGCATATGTGTTTATCTGGAAGATTGGAACAATCTCCACTCTTTACTCACTAGGTGCCGTTACCGAGATTTGCACCCGGGACCCTCAGATTGAAAGTCCAATGCTTTAACTGCTTGGCTATTGCGCATGTCAGTATGGAATTGATGTCGAAGGTTTGCTACTTTTTAGAGCTGGAAAATCCAAACTTAACAGCGGAATGCTGCTACATGGTCCAAAGAAAAATGGAGGAGGGAATGCAATTGTTTTACAGTAAAGTTGTCGAGTCACCCTTTGACTGACAGAAATTGGTTACCCAATTGACATATGTTAGCAAACGGTTAAGATTTACTGTTACTGGTCCAGTAATCTGACTTGTCATGGGGGCACTACACTGCTGATGGTGTGACCAACTGTCTCATTTTCTGGTGGTCATGGGGTAGGGCCTGAGTTCCTGCAAAGCTCCATTCAGTGATGATGTCTGCCCACTTCTTTTGCTGTCTCAGTGCCTGATCTCTTTTTTCCCTGCATAGTTCCCTGGAAGATAGTCTTTGAGAGCCTGTCAGATCTTGTCAAGTGGGTATACCATCTCATTCTCATTTTCCTTTTGTTCACTGTGGTCAGGTCTTCATAGTGATCAGTATGGTGTCTTTTCGGTTTTCCTGACTTCATTTATCATGTGGTCTTTGGAGGACATGCCATGGACTGAAGAGGTCTTCTAAAGCATCTCATTTCCACCGGTTGGATCCATTTCTGCAGACTAAGATTGAAACAAATAAAACTGAACCTGCAAGCCAGAAAACAATACATGTTTCACTGATTTCACAACAGTCTGACATGGGCTTAGATTTGTGATATCAGAGTGTGGCTATGTTTATGTTTCCATAACCCACTGAAATCTGAAATGTATTACAAGATCTTTAATATGTGTATGATATTTTTGCATGTATAAATTCATACAGAGAATTTAATGTACTTGCAGATTTGCATGTATGTTTACCTTGGAGATCAGTAAAATCTCTGCCATTGATCCATCAGGTTCCCATTCAGGATTGAACTAAGGACCCTCCTCAGGTTCAACCACTCCAATATGAATCTGCTTTTTATTTTGAGTGATATTTGACATTTAAGAAAATAGAATTCTTTGGTTCTGTGCAGTTGTCATTCAGTTATTGCTTTGATTGTGTGCAGGTATCAGCGGTTCGTTCAGGGGGAAATAGACAGATCCCCTTCAATGTCCTTTCACAGCCAAAATGTCCTCTATCTCGGGGCTTGGTGCTAAAGGGGAGAAGAATAAAGGAAAGTTCAAAAGTATCGACATCAATACATTGTACAAAGGAAAAAGCGTTGAAACCCAAAAGTCATCAGGTATTGTTTTGATCATTTTTTTTCAAATTTGGAAAACATTTTTCTTGTTTTTTTTCCTTATAATGATATGATTTTAAACTAGAATTAAGAGAGAATTATAATGGATACTTTCTGTGCTGTCATTTCAGTGTTGGAAAAAGTGTATTGTTAGAAGTAGGACAGTTCCATTGATATAATTCTAAATTGTGATCCACAGCACCATCTCTTATTTAAATGGGTAATGTCACAAAATACTTTACCACATAGTATTGCAAATGCAGTATTATATAATGTGTACTGTTGTCTGTTTTGCGTTAACTGTCATTGAAAGCTTAAACATTCTTTTTTTTTTTTCTTTTTTTTTTAAGTTGTGTGACTTTGGTAATGTGTGTTAGGATATGGTTAAGGAAAAACTGATGATAAATGGTTTTTACTTTTCTTTTGGCAGTTCCTCGACAACATGGGTTACAGAGCCTTGGCAAGGTATCGTCAGCAGCGCGGCGTATGCCGCCTCCGGCCAATTTACCAAGTTTGAAAAGTGAACACAGCGGGAACGACCCTAGTATCAGCCTTGTGCCTGCAGGGGGATCAGGTGAGATACAGTATGCTTCCTATTGCAGAAGTATCTACATATATTCAGGAACATGCTGCAGTTGCCTATGTGCATGTCTACAGGCATCAGCTCTGGACAGATAATCATCTTATTGATTGAAATGTGGTAAGCAGTTTACAAATTAGATAATCTGGGTTTAGGTAGGACATAATCGATTATGGGTCATTGATGCATTCACATTTGAAATGACCCATTTGTGGACAAGCTCGCCACTTGCTGTAGGAAAGTCAATCATACGAAAAGGTCATTTGTAGGTTTCTCTCATTCTGGAAAATAATTGATACTGCAGTGTTTCAAAAAGTTAAAAAAAAAAGGAAAAAAATGTGTTTCTGTTGTTCCACAATTTGATGCCAAGTAGACAAATAGAAACAAAAATCTGAAAATGTAAATAAAAAAACAGCTATGCTTACTTAAAGCCATCGTTGCTTCTGTGTTGTGAACTGCAGTGTAACACAGAGCCTGTGTGTGGGAGAGATTCTGTGATAGAGAATAGAGAGCGTTTCTGTTCCTTCAACGTTGCTTCATTGTGGAAAGGTCAGGAAACGATAACTGAAGACCACCTTAGTCTGCCATATTGCCTGCGTGTCGATTTTGGTGTTGAGCATTGCACAAGTATTTCTTTCTTTTTTCTTTTTGTTTGGTTATAAATGAGTGTGAATCACACAGAGACATGAACTAATGAAGGCTTTGCGTCTCTTGTTCTTTTGTTTGTATTAGCAACAAATGAAATAACTACTTTGTAATATCAGGATGGGCATCGAAGGAGAAGGAAAAGGACAGCAGTGGCAGTCAGCAGCCTGTGTCGCAGCCGCAGCCGGCCGCGCCAGTGCAATCAACACAATCCACTGTCAAGGTTGGTGTAGTTTGGGGAGTTATGTTTTTATGTGAAATTTTTATTTCATTTGGTTCTGCTACATGGCAGAGAGCAGAATAAACTTTTCCATTGAAATTGTGGAGTATTGATTGTTGTAACAGAATCCAGATCTGTCATGGTCTGCACCCGGATCATGAAGCAGAGCATCCTCGGATTTCAATCAGAATGTAATTGTAGGAAGAAAATTTCCTTTTTGTAATCATGATAAAAGACGCTGATTAAAACAAGCAAAAAAACCACCAAAAACAACAACAAAAAACAACCTACCAACCCCCCCCCAAAAAACCCAAAGCAAAAACTTTTGTAGTTCTGCGTTGATGATGTGGGTTGTGTTTTGCTGTAAGGCATCAGGATACAGAGTTGTGCACTATGACACCTTTGTTGCAGTTAAAAAAAAAAGAAAAAAAAAAGATTTTAAAAATATTTTTTTAATACTGTTATAAAAACAACCCCAAAAACATGGTGGTTTGTATGGGTATATTTATGTGCTAGAACTTTAGGACATCAGATTGTTCTGTGTATTGAAGTGGAATGAAACATGAAGTAGGTATTGCCTGAAGCTGCTGAATTTCCTTGAAACCTATTGTATTGACAAAATGATGGTCATAGTCGGATCCTCCTGGGTTCTGGAGAAGCATAGGGTCACCAGTATGTGTAATGGATTGTTCATTCTTTTTCTTGCTTATGTGCCATTGTTATTATGCTTAAATTATGCATCTTGATACAAGTGTACATGTGCTGGTATGTGTTCGTTTGAACTGTGGGTGTGTGCGCATGTGTGTGCAGATGGGATCAAGTGCACAAGTCATGTTTGTTTTTTTTATATTTTTTTTATTTACACATACTGGAAAAAAGTAAAGTGTGGACTGCTTTACAGTAATGTGCTCTAGAAATATTGTTTAACACTGATAATGGTTAATGTTTCAGACCAGCACCTCGTCTGGGGGCACAGGTTCGGGGGCCAGGTCTTGGAGCAGTGTAACTGTTGGGGGCAGTGCTCAGGGTAAGCAATTTTTGTCTCAGTAAAATTCCTTTTGGTGTCATATACTGTACCATGTAAAACTGGTGCAAACTAGGCCTGTTGGTTTGCTCTGCTTGGCCAAATTTCATGTGGCCAACCGTGAAAAGACGACCTGTCTTGCCCAGTCCGCTGTTAGCCAATCAAACGCCTCTAAAAGCTACAAGCGCTTAATCATTCCTTTGGCCAAGGCTCTCAACGCCATCTTGTCAGGTTTACGTTCTGTCTCGTCTAAAGCTTTTTTTGGCTATTAAGTGTGTTCATTTGGCTTTATTTTGTTGCATGTGGCTTGATTTTATTGTATTCTTACCTTTTGTGTACTCAATCGTACTTTTTCTCTACCTTTCAGTCGATTTTGTCTTTCCTTACTCAGTTGGGGATCAGATTTTTGCCTAAGCGCAGTTACCATGCCTCGTACGTCATCCCACAATGGAAGAAATCTTGATGCTGGGATCTAGCTGGGATCTAGACAGGCCTGGAGCTCATGATTTCTCCCGATAGGGACTGCGGCGATGTGTCTTTGGACGCAGATCGCGGAGGCAATGCTCATCCCATTAAAACCGTCATGAATGGGGACCGGGGAGAAAGGGGTACGAGCCTTGCCTCCTGAGGTGTCCCAGTGGGAGGCAGGTAGAAGGGGGAGTGGCAAGTCCTCTCTTGGTAGTGGGGGGACTCCGGGCTGGGCATGAACTCTGAAGTGGAGGCTGTGCCTGACCGTTACCCTGGTCCCCATGGCCCTCGGGGGCTCCATTGCTATTTCCCCTGCCGAGCCCCCTCCACTACCTCCATCTATGGGGAGAAAGTCCTGGTTCCAGGGGGGCACCTCTACTTTTCCTGTCCGGGCCAAGCCACCCCAGTCTCCCATGGGAGGGGATTTGGGGCATATGGCCACCTGCTTTGCAGGTCTTCCCGCTATCCGGCCGGTCTCCCCAGCTGGGGGAGGCCCACGCGTGTCGGGCAGTTCCGGGCAGTCAGCCCGCCGGTCTTCTGGCGGGACTGACAAATAAGTCGGACCTGACCTCCCTCCGACTTGGCCAAGTTTTTCCCTTCGTGGAGGTCAAGGCGCCAGTGACCCTTGGGGGTGGGGTCACAGGATGGCTGGCGCCCACAGGTGGTTTCTCCCATTCTATCTGTACTTGGACGCACCTATGGTGCATGCTGGGTTGATGGGAGGACCAGGGGCCAACCCCTTGTCCTCTTCCCCCCGGATCCAACTCAGCACATCTTGCAGGGTGACGCACATGGCCTCAACAAGTGGGTCGACTTCTTGTCAGTCAGGTTGAGCTCCTCGGCCAATATTGCCACTCAGTCGGGCCTCTGTCACCCCACAGTTGACCTCCACAGTCACAATGGCCTCCTTGTCAGGATCAACAGCTGCCAAGTCACCCTGCTCGATCCGAGTGAGCCTGCAGTTTCCACCCACGCAGCCCTCAGTCCTACAGGGAGATGAGTGGGTGTTTTGTCCCCTCACAGCACTCATGGGTCCCTTTTGCATCCAGGGATGCCTTCACTGAGAAGGTGTGGCACCCACCATCGCAACGTGGTCCATGCACTCCCCGCCCTCTTCAGGCATCAATGAGGTAACAGCTGCGGCCATGGTCCCTGCTTGGGATCGTCCCAGCTCGTCCCGCTGGGCTGACCACCGCTCACAGGACGCCCTTGCGGGTACATCCACTTGGCACCCAGCAGGGGATGGACTGGGAGCAAGAGTGGGAGCCTCTGTCTTCGGAGGAGGATGAACAAGTGGATGAGCACCCTTCGCCCCCATCCCAGGGTGACAGATTGAGCCCACGCCTCCCTAGGGACCAGCCTGAACCAAACTCAGACTTAGCCGAGCTTGAGCTGACCCTCCCCAATCGGGTCACGCATGCTGAGTCGGTCCCTCAAGCTGCATTGTCACCCTTGGACCTCCTTAGGCAGTGTGACTCTTAACTCCAGAACCACCAGACGACTCAGAGTGCCAGAAATGGTGCAGGAATGGCTTAATAAGCCAGCCCGCACTGTCAGGGGTGCTGCTTCAATCCCTCCCCTAGGCAGGGAGTCTTTCTCTGCCCCAGGTGCCTTCCCCCCAGGCAAGTTCTTAAAGACTCCTCCAAAGGCGGGGTGTGGTCCTTGTACACACAGGACCATCCTGCCTACATGGAAGCGGAGCCCTCCGCGCAGGACTGTGGACAGGATGTTGGTCTCGCAGTGCAGCACCTTTCCCACTTCAGCTAATCTATCCATTAAAACGTAAGCAGATTGGGACAGATTGGCCTGCCGCTGCCTCTTCAAGGTTTCCATGGCTTATACTTTTTTCAACGCTTTCCTCCACAGGGCCAGTGAGCTCTGGGAACAGCGTCTGGTTAATCAGGACACGGTGCCTTTGTCTCTCTGGGCCTCTTCGCCGACCAGAGGTTAAACACTTTTGGCAGTAGGGTAGCCTCTGGTCTCACAGCGGCCGCAGACACAGCTACCAGCCTTCACTTCAGTACTGTGCTGGCTTGTTGTGATGTCGTTCTCTGCCTCTCCAACATTCCATTAGAGGAGAGGGCTGCCTTGCGGTCCATTCTGGTGCAGCAGCACTCCCTCTTCAGCCAGTATGCGGCCCCATTTCGTCAGCCACAGGGCAGAGACAAACAGTGAGGTGGCTTCATATTTCGTCCACACCTCCCAGGGGCATCAGGGTTCACTGCCATTGAAGAGACCGTCCAAGCCGACTGGCCATGCCCAAAGCCAGAGGGTAGCACCCCCAATGACCGGGCCCCGATTCAGCACCGCCAGTCATCCAGCCCCTCCAAGTAGGAAACTTGTCCCGATACGCACATCAGTGGCACGCTCTGGGACTCAACGACTGGATTGTGTCAGTGCTAGAGTTGGGGTACATGCTGCCTTGGGCGGAGGACCGTCCCCCGCTAAGACCCACTCCTCCTCCTCATGTGCCCAGCTCAGTGGAGCAGGAGAGTGTCTTAGAGACACAGATATTGCACCTACTCCTTCCTCGTGGGGGGGATATCTCGACTCTTGGACCCGGGCCCTGGTTTTTACGGCCGGTCGTTCATGCTTCCAAAGGTCTTGGGAGGGTGGAGACCAGTCTTGGACTTGTCCCCTTCAACAAATTCTTCCCCAAAATTAAATTCAAGATGGACACACAGGCGCAGATTCGAGAGACCATTCAACAGGGCGATTGGGCTACCTCTGTCGATCTGAAAGATCCTCATTCATACGGCATCCCGTCGGTACCTGAAGTTCGTGTGGAGGGACAAGGTGTTCCAGTTCTCTGCCCTTCAATTTGGTCTGTCCTTTGCCCCTTTCCTGTTTATGAAGGTGGTGTGGGAATTGGTGTCCATCGTCCAGTTGGAATCCATTCGTCTCTGTGTGTACATGGACGACTGGCTCATTCTGGCCCAGTCGCAGGCCCTGTGTCAGAGGCATACGGCCAGACTTCTAGACCTTTGCTCCCAACTGGGCTTCCTTGTGAACCAGGAGAAATGCGATCTGTCCCCTTGTCAGTCCTTCGACTTCTTAGGGATGCGATTCAACACGCAGTCCATGATAGTTTTTTCGACGCCAGATCGCTGGGACCAACTGGCAGACCTCCTCTGCCACTTGCGCTGTTCGTGCTGGGCAACAGCACAGACACTTCATCTCTCCTGGGCCTGATGGAGTCCATGGCACCCCTCATCTCCCAGGGCAGGGTTCTCAAGCACCCTTTTCAGAGGGCACTGAGGCTACATCAGTCCCAAAGAACCCAACCATAGGATACCCAGGTATGTCTGGGCGAGTGGTTCCTCGAGGTGACATCAGAGTGGCTAACCACCCCTCTTCGGACACAGGGGGTGCCTATAGCCCCACATACGCTTCAAGTGGCACTCTTCAGAGACGCCTCCTCCCTGGGCTGGGCTACAGCAGGGACTTGGACCCCGGAGGAGAGCCTATGCCACATCAATGTTCTGGAACTGGAGGCAGTTGGCAGGGCTCTCATGCACTTCACGGGGGAGGCCACTGGCAAGACCATCTGCTTGTTCATGGACAATACAACGGTAACATGTTACGTGAACAAAGAGGAGGGCTGGGGGGGGCACATTCGGCAGACCTCTTCCTGCGGACTGAGGCTCTCCTCCGTTGGTGTCACAGCAAAGGCATTGCACTTTCAGCGAGACACATAGCAGGAAAAGCCAACATCTTGGCAGATGCTCTCAGCAGGTCCAAGAGTGTCATCCACACACAGTGGACCCTGGACAAGGACACCCTTCAGGGGGGTGTGGGAGCGGTGGTTTCGGCCGATAGTGGACCTCTTTGCCACAAAGTTAAACAAGAGACTTCCCACTTATGTCTCTCCGGTCACCAACCCGGAAGCTTGGGCAGTGGATGCTCTGTCTGTAGACTGGAGCAATCTGATTGCCTACGTGTTTCCTCCTTTTCCAGTTCTGTCCGAGGTGATCCGGAAAGCCGGATTGGAACACCCACAGCTGATTCTCATTGCGCCGAAATGGTCAGCTCAGCCCTGGTATCTGGACCTCCAGTCCCTGACACACGTTCCACCTCTGGAACTCGAAACCAAACCTCATCTGCTGAGGCAGCCTCAATTGGGGATCCCTCATTCCAATCCTCAGCTGCTCCAACTGCATATGTGGCTGCTGTGCGGTTGGAACTGTCAGCACCACCATTGAAGTCTTCAACTCCTCGGTCGGCCTCTGTGTCGGAGGTGCTTACCGAGGGGGGCGCCTCCTCTGACCACCTCTCCTTAGCCTCCAAAGCAAGGAGGGCGGGGACTGAGGCTTTGTATGACTTTGTATGACACTGGAAGAAATGGTTGTGGTGGTGTATGGCTCAGGATGTTCCCCCTACTAACCCTACGAGCATGCAGCTGGCCAACTTTCTGGCTCCTCGGTTCTCAGCCTGTCTGCTAATTCTGTGCGAGGGTACAGGTCTGTTGTCTGTACCACCATCACACAGCTAGGTGGTCCTTCCTTTGAAGCGGATTTCCTGCTCATAGGGTGGTTAGGTGTGCCTCTCAAGGAAGCTAGAAACCCCAGGAGAGTGCCCCTGTGGGACTTGTTCCTGGTGCTTGATTTCATTAGAAAGTAACCCTTCGAGCCTTTGGGTACTATTCAACTTACCCTCAAGACCACTTTCCTTCTGTTGTTGACCACGGGCCGTCGTAGAAGCAAGATACATGGTCTTAGTGGAATGCCACAAGATCTGGCCTTCCACAGAGATGGTTCCATCACCCTCTGTTTCTGTCCAGAGTTCCTGGATAAGAACCAAGACCTGGAGGTCCCTTCACCCTCTCTGAGGGTCAGACCTTTGTCTGATATTCTTGCCCAAGACGATGAGGATAGGCATCTCTGGCCTGTTTGGTGCCTCAAATACTATCGGGATAGGTCTCGCCACAGGCATTCTTCTCAGGGACATCTCATCTCCCTCAGTGAGAATTACAAGAAAGACATCGCTGCAGGCACCATTTCCCACTGGGTTTCCCTAGTCATTCTTGGAGCCTACTCCCGTGATCACAGGGATGTCAGCTGTCTTAATCCCAGAGCACACGAAGTGCGGGCCATAGCCACTTCGGCTGCTTTCCAGCACTTGGTGCCGCTGCAGCATGTCTTGGAGGTAGCCTTCTGGCGGTCTGAGAATCCCTTCATCAACTTCTGCCTCAGGGATTTCCGTATGACCAGGGCTGATGGTTCCAAGGGGATTTCCTTTGTCGCGGCTAATACTCAGTTTCAAGGGCTCCCCATGCGAACCAGTAGGTGTCGCCCTTCTCCATTTGCTTTAAATTCTGCATCAGTTTGACATGGTACAGAATATGACAAAAGGAGGAGTTTGTATTATTCTCCATATTTGGTGATACATATACTTACCATGTCAAACTCAAATGTATTATTCTCCATATTTGGTGATACATATACTTACCATGTCAAACTCAAATGTCTGCCCGCCTGTCCCCGTGTCTCTGCCATGGTTCTCATGGAGCATTTTCTCGTTGGCCACGGAATGATTCAGTGCTTGTAGCTTTTAAAGCGTTTGATTGGCTAAGAGCGGACCGGGCAAGACGGGTCGTCTTTTCACCGTTAGCCATGCGAAATTCAGCCAAGCAGAGCAAACCGATAGACCTAGTTTGCATCAGTTTGACATAGTAAGAATATGTATAACCAAACATGGAGTATTATACAAACACCTCTTTATTTAAATTCACTATGTAGTGAATGATTTGGAAGTATGTGTAGTGTTGAGCATTTATTTCACTGTGGTGCCTGTTCATGTGCATGTACATATATAACACCACATTCTATATGTTGTATTCAGTTAGACATGCTTGAGATGCATTCAGATTTGAATATGTTATAGTTGACCCATTCTGAAGGTGTGTTTTATTTCAGGGGGTCTTGTGAGTCACCAGTCTCCGGCTTTTCAGGAAGAGTTTCCATCCTTAGCACCAGAGGAAAAAAGCAAGGAGACAAAGAAAGAAGAAGACAACAAGGATACACAGTATGGACCAGGGCCAAGTTTGCGACCTCAGAGTGAGTTGACTTTTAGTTTCTGGTGACAAAATAATACTTTTTTGTGAGCATTATTGCATTATCAAGTTAACTGTTATGTTTTTGTGATTGTGTGTTGTCTTTTAAATCTGATGGCTACAGACTTACTATTTGACGATTTATTTTAATTTTTTTACTGTCCCATCATCTGCACCATTTTAGTTTCATTACTCCCATGAAGCTCATTTTGAATCACCCACACACAGCCACACCCAACTTCGTCTGATGGCCATAAAATTAGCAGATACGTTGAGTCTTCTATTGCAGCATTTTCAGTTTGTCATAAAGACGTTTGTTTGGTGTGAAGAAGGAGTTGAAAGCTGGGGATGAGGGGATGATGTGAGGCTCTGCAGTAGTGAATGTGAATGCGCCTTCAGAGTGCATGACTAAAGTGTCTGTTATGTCTCCCTTCTGTCAGATGTTGGAAGTTGGCGCGAGGGTGGCGGGCGTGGCGTGCAGCAGCAGAGCGCGAAGGCAGAAGACGTGTCGCTGCCAGCTACGAGCGGCCCCGGCCAGACCGAAACACAGCCCAATGGCCCCCAGATGTCCGGTGGCGCTGGAGGCCAGGGGGGCATGGGGGGCATGGGTGGTGGTGAGTCCAGCCACCCCCCACCTCACATGCCCCCACGTCCTGGCTCTGGCCCTGGTCCTGGCCAGGGCCCACCCCAGGGGGGCATGCCGATGGGACCTCCAATGGGGATTCCACCCTACAGGGCTCTCATGCCACCCTACGTGAGTGATGGTCAATTTTGTGCTCAGCTTTAGTGAGTGTTAGTTTGTATAGTGTTAGTCAACATAGGGAATTTGAGAAGTACAAAAGGTGGAAGAAAAGCTTACAAATAGGACTTTTTGCTTATAAGCTTTCACTTGAGATAAGTTGCTCAAAGCAGTTGGTTGGAATTTAACGTTAAAATAGTGGAAATCATTTTTGAATTTTGACAAAACACTCAATTTTTTGTGCTTCCACTGAACCTTTTTTTGCAGAAAATTGTACCATTTAAAAACTTTTGAAAGTATTAACTCCTTTGTCTAGAATTATGGCATTGAATAAATCATGAAGGAATAGAGGAAGGTGACTTGGGTTTGATTGATGTAGGTTGTAACTATTGTAAATTTAGGCAAAATAAGTTTGTGTGGGGAGTTGACCTGCACTATGTTTGAATGGGAAGGGCGTGTTTTAGGCTGTGGATGAGTTTTTGCTTCAGTAGATGCATCACATACCAATAAAAGTCTGATTTGCATTGCTGTCAAATGAAGTAGTATTTTATAATATATTTTATGTGTTGAAGCATGCACTGTTACATTTCTCCACAGATGTTTGGCCGTCTTCCCCCAGGAGGTTATCCGCCTAACTTCCCAGGATTCCCTCCCAGATATCCTGGACCTCCAGATGTTAGGTGAGTTAAATGAGCATACACATGTTTTCAGTTGACATCAAAGCAAATACAAATGCAGCTCTATCAGTGATGTTCTGTGTACTGCAGCTGTCCTTCAGATTTCTTTTATCAAAAACAACAAAACAAACACAAACATATAATGTAAAGACCGGATAAAATATGTAAAATTTGCATTGATACCAAAGAAATTATGATTTGGATAAAGGCAGAGTAGGATTGGAACAGAGATAGATTCTGTTATCTAAGCACTAGTTACATTACTTTTTGGCCTACAAGGCGCTGTTAGGCACATCCCTGATTTTAAAGAAAGTTACCTTGAACATGTACGCATCTGATAAGCTGCACCTGCTGTTAAGCTTTCCATTGTGGCTCTGTTAACAGGGATGTTGTTTTCTGAGTAGAGAATTCATCTTCGTAAAACAGTATTGGAATCAGACTTCTCATCTGCCTGTCGACTCGGCCCTGTTGAGCTGCCTTTTTATATTATTATTTTGTGTATACAGTTTTACTGCCGAAAGTACACTCTTATGAAGACCCAGTTCATTAATTTCATCAGTTCCAGTCTACAAGCCTGTGCTTTCAGTCCCATCCACCATTTTGCTTTGTGTTCAGCTTTTGAAAAATGATACAGTTAACTTCAAATTTCTCTACTTTTGCATCATAAATGATTATCCTCAACTGGGACACTGCTCTTTTTTCATGGCCTACAAGTAAATTGCAATCACGTTGAGTTGTAATTTGGTGTAATATGTGATTTGGTTTCATCCGATTTGACGGTGAACATGAACCATGTCGAATAGAGTAGTGTTAAGACTGAAGTGTTGCTGATCAGCGTGATAGCATTTGTTCTGATCAATGATATTGTTATATATTTGTTGTGACAGGTGGCCGGAAGTGGCGGTCACAGTTTGGTTTTCAAAGACAAAGACAGGGCGCATGCAGCCTATAAAACACAGGGGTTAGGTTTGAGTTTTAAAAAAAAAAAGAAAAAAGGAGAGAAAAAAAGTGATTTGTGGGTGGAAAACTATCGTAAGCTGCACTTGACAGAATAATGTGATTCTTTACTGAAACAGATTTCACATGATGTTCTTTAATGTAGTGTCGGTGTATGATTCTGCCTATGCTAAGCAGGTTGTACCATTACAGATTCCGAGGCCCAATGCCGCCAATGCCTCCCCAGCGCCAGGTGGAGGGGGCAGACGACGATGGGCCGAAGCGCCCTGCTATTGTGTCTGAGAAAGACCTCAAAGAGTTTGACGAAATACTCCGCTCAGAGGCCGGTGATGGTGGCTGGGCTGGAGCACAGGGAGAAATTGACTACAGGTAAGTGATGATCTGTTCACCCGTCTTCGCTCCCATCAGTAGTAAGATTAAGCTTAATTGATAATCAAGTGGTATGGTTGAGCTGTCTTTGATTATCTGGTGTAATAATTGTGCTGTATCATTTGTTTTGATTGAGTAGGTTTGGTTAAGCTGCCTGATTATCCAGAGGTATGGCAGTGCTGCATTTTACTACCCAGTGCTTTGATCCAGCTGTAATTGATAATCGCGTGGTGTAAGTTTCATTTGATAATCAACAGGTTCTGTTGCGCTGTATTGATTATCCAGTGGTTTGTGCTTCATTTGATAACCAGTGGGTTTGGGCTGTATTGATTATCCGGTGGGTTGATGGGGCTGTTTGTGATTTTCCAGTTAATAGATTGAGCTGTATTCAATTATCCAGTGGTTTGATAGAACTGAATTTGATTATCAAGTTTTCAGTAATTAGATTGAGCTGTATTCAATTATGCAGTTGTTTGTTTGACTGAGCTGAATTTGATTACCAAGTGTTTGATAGAACTGTATTTGAGTATCTGTAAGTTTGGTTTGAGCTGTATTTGATTCTCCAGTAATGAGATCGAGCTGTATTTGATTATCAAATGGTTTGCTAGAACTCTATTGATTATACAGGGTTTGATTAATGTGTTGCTGTGTAACAAGAAGAATCAGATGAGATTTGGTCATCTAGGGGTTTGGTGGACTTTTTCCCTTGTGGTCTTGAAAAAATGAGTTCATTTGTGCTTTGCTTTGACAGTTTGTACACACTGGAGAGGTTTTATTTGTTTACAGTGCAAAATTAGTCTTCTCTGATGATGAGGAAGAAGACAGAGACCAGGATGATACACGGTAAGCTTGTGCATATATCCAGATGTCACACAGACTTGCTTACATGCATTCTTGTGTATGTTTCACACTTTGATCTTCACATATATCTGCACACATTGCATTCAAACATGAACCCACATGAAATTACATCTTTCGTTTCTTCTGCTCACTGATAAGCTGTGCACTCCTGTTGCAATACATACTACATTGTCTTGTTTAGCAATTTTAATTACACATACCATACAGTGACTCCGGCAGGGGTCTGGAGTGCTTTCCTGTGCAAACTACTAGTCCGCCTTGCGGAGAAATCGAAAGTAGCTGCGGCTAATAGCCTTACTTGGTAAGTTACCTCCCTTGTAAACAGAAGCAGCATCCTTCCGGCAGCCATCTTGGTTGTCCTGACCTGTCCACATTTGCAGCTAAGTTTTTTTCATATCCTTTCATTGACTCCCTGTCTTTGCATGTAACCATGTTTTCAAACAGGATACAAGACTTTTTTAACAGGCTGAAAAGAGATGATGCTGACATTTTATTGTTTTACTCTTTCAGAGAGAAACCTATTCAGCGTAACAAAAAAATAGCCTCTCCTGCACAGGAAGGAGACAGGGACCAAGAGAAACTTGATGACAAACAAGACAAAGACAGAGTGAGTAAAACATGTGATTTTATTTCTTTTATTTCTTTCTTTTATTTTATTTATTTTTTATTTATATTTTTAAAAAGAGAAATTTGTATTTTTTGCTTTGTCAAAAATCCCCTCTTCCCCAAGCCCTTTCCCTAGTGGGGAAAAAACAACAAAACACTCCATATGTTATCATTTGCATAGTTGCATTTTATTGGTTTCTTTATTCCCCCACTAGTGATATTTTGATTTCCAGTCATGAGAAATGTATCTTATATATTTTGAATTTTCGAATTTGCGTTGTCAGTGTTGGTGACCTTTGACACTATTTTGCTTCTCTCTAATAAAGAAAACATTACTCTTGAGTCTAGTTTGGGGTTGACAGGCCTTTCCAGTTGTCCATATTGAGCTATGAATAGGAGAGAGCGTCTTTTGTGTAGATGAATTTAAAAGGAAAAACAGTGCTGTGTGATCCAACTGAAAAATATGGTGATTGTAACCAGAACCGAATTGGTGCCCTCACATATTGACAACAGTCAGAAAGAGGATGAGCTGTGTCGTTTTGATTTCAGGATGAGATGGGCCCACCCATGCCACGAGAGGCTTGGCATCCGGGTATGCCTCCTCAACACTACAGGACTGGACCACGCCCACCTCACCCAGCCTCCATGGAAGGGGTAAGTTGGAACATCGTAGAGCTCTCCCCACTGACCAAGGACATGGCTACGAAGGCCCTAAAAAAAAAAGAACATCCAACCCCCCCCCCAGTTAGATTTTGAAAATGGTAATCTTTAGTCTCGGAAATCATCAGATGGTAATTTGAAGTATATGAAATTGTAGATGTAATTTGGAAGCCTATTTTACTTCATTGGAAATTTGAGGTGAACTATGTCATGTTACATAATTATGAAAATAAGTTTTGGGATAGACGGGTTTATGTCAACATTGTGTATTTCAGCGTGGCTGGCCACTGAACCCTTATGACTTCATGGGTCACCGAGCACCAGGTTATGGACCACAGTTCAGAATGCATCCTCCTCACCCAGGACAGGTGAGTCTAAAGTTATAAGCTACCCCTTGTTTGTGTTTGTGAAAGGCTCTGGCAGTATGAAGGTGGGGGGTAATGTGGTATAGCCTGACAGCATTATTATTTTGGTGGAGTCACTTGTATGCATTTTGGTTTGCCAGTAGACATGTTCCTCTTAATTTTCTTTCCTGAACTAAGAAAGTACTCATTTGTGGCCATCAGAATGAGATAATCCTTTGGAGATTATATCTGTTAGAAAATAAGCTGTGCACTGTGCTGCATCTAGATATGGATAGTGTGTACTGATTTGTTGTGAACTAGAAGTGTTTCATCAGTAAGAGAGGCTCAACAATTTGTTTTGAATGATGCAGATGCAGAGACCGTTTGGCCCGCCTCCACAGTTGAATCGTCAGAGCAGTGGAGGACCACCCACTACAGCTCCTGAAGACGAGGATGAGATGTGGCGTCAGCGTCGTCGTGATGCTGGTGAGGAAGTGAGTGCAGCTGTGGAGCGAGCACGTCGTCGTAGAGAAGATGACGAGAGGAGGATTGAGGCAGAACGCAAGGCAGCTGCAGCAGAGAAGCTGCGGCAGTTGGATGAGCGCGTGAAGAAACGAGGGGATGACAAGGTATGTCTGAACCGAGATCTTATGTTGATCAGTAATACTGATTCTTCCCCCCACCGTCACCCACACACATCCACCCCCCAAGCCCTTCCTGTTTATATTATGATACCTTCCGTGAAAATAGTGGCTCTGTAAATAGTGTAAATGAAACGTTGCAGTGTATTTCTGGTGGTTTCTCCCACTTAATACATGCAGTGCCAGAGTAGTAATGGGTAATGATTGAAAAGAAAAACTAGCACAAAAGCTATGGGAGATACAGGAAGTAAGTAAACATTTTTGTCTATGAAAATGAATGTGGATTCTAAATCTGGTCTTCTTTCCCAATTATTTTGAATCGTGATAACTGTTCAGGCATTTCAAAATAAGGATAATAATTTGTATGCGTTAAAAAGTCTTATTTCCACCTCCACAGAATGACAACCAGAAAGAAAACAAAATATGGCTGGAAATAGCATGCTTATTGTCTGATCACACCTGTAAAAGAAATGTTAATGATAATAGTCGCAACACTTGAAGTCATGTTAGTGAATAGTCCCAGCAACGACATACTTGGGTTCGATCAGCATAAATTTCCTAGCTTGTTCTCTGAGAGTGAGACATGTTTCTAGCTCTAGTTATGTTTCTAACTCAAGAGTTGAAACTATATTTTCAATGATTATTTTGCACTGAAAATTAAATGGCTATGAAAAGGAAATAATGTTAAGTATATAATATACTTATCGAAACTGGAAATAACAGATTTTCTGTAAGTTACTGTGTATGGTGAATACATGAATCTGCTGTATTCCTCTGCTACTGTCCTTTGTGTGTTTTCTTGTCTCTCATAGTTTCTCATTTTCTGCTGTCCCATATCTGTGTTTGTCTGTCTCCCTCTCCAGTTATGCTTCTTTATAAGTCATTACTACTCTCATTGATAGGATGTGAAGGAGCCTGAAACTGAAGGCCGCACAAGTCGTACACCAAGTGAAAGTAGTGATATTGACAGCCGTGATGGGCGTTACAGGGAGCCGCAAAAGTTTCAGCAGGTGAGTCATGATTTAAAAAAAAAAATTTTTATTACTTGCACATCATTGGTCTATCCCTTCTTTTTTTTATCTTTTATTTTTTATCACCCATTATTTTTATACTGTCCTTAATTATTTTTTTTTAATGTTTACAAATGATTTTAATATTGATCCTGAGAATGTAGTATGTCTGCATGATGGTTTGGATAATGAAATCTGCATTCATGGACTGTTTGTGAGGGAGAATGAACTTTTTACCTTTTGTCATTTAGGCACTCATGCAAGGTGTGTTGACATTCCCATAACCTCATTGTACGTTGACCTGGATTACAGGATCTTAAGTGCGCATTAGATCTGCATGTGTGTGCACACATAATGTGGAGACACAGAAGGTATGCACCTGTGTTGAACTTGGAAATGGGAGAAAAGGAGCTTCACCCATAACAGAACAGAAGCTGTTGTCAGGACCGTATCCAGGACCTTTAATTTATTGAAAGCTCAACTCTTCTCCCAGTTGGCTTTTGTGACCGTCAGATAATTAAACGTTTAACTACACATACTTGACCTGTGACCCACCAGTGCAGACTCCGGCAGGGAGTCTGATTCTTGTCCTGTGCAAACTACTGCCTGCCTATGTGGAGAAAACGACTGATTTATTTTCATTACACTTGTTGAAAATTTTCCCACCAAAAGTCTTCATTTTAAAAAAAATTGTGAAGATGTTAGAATGTGAGTGGTAAAGGAAATATTTGAAAGCATTTAGGTGCTGTTTGTCGAATTGAAACTGTTTTGCTAGAACAATAGACCACCTCTGTCAGTCTACACTTCACTTCATGAGTTATCTGCTGTGTTTGTATTTACTCTTTAGCAGCTTTCTGTTTTTTGATATTGTTGTTCTGTATCTGCTGGTTATGTCTCATTTTTAGCACTAACATATTTGCTGGGGTGCAAATTTATCCCTATAATCCAGAAATTTTGTTTTAAAAATTTTTTAAGACTGGCTGATATTTGCAGGATAAGCAGTTTGGTTTAAAAAATTTTGATAGCGTTTTTAGGACAGTGCAAAAAAAAAAGAAGAAAAGAAATAAAAAAAGAATTACTACTCTGTTTGCAATGACCAAAAAAAAAAAAAAAAAGAAAGAAAAGAAAAAAATCTTACCTGTCCAATTGGTGTGATACCTGTAGTGAACATTAAATAAAATGGAGGGTTTGAAATCACTAGAATAGACTTATCCAGCTTAAGTCCAGGCGAAGTGATGAGCTTTTCTCAGTACCGGTAATTTCTTGATTTTGGATTTCTTCATATTTTATTTTTCATAACTGTACTTAATTTTTAATTATTTGCAAGCGAAAATTGTTCTCTTTCACTGTTTTTTGTTCTGTTTTCCTGGCATGTTGGTTTGTGTTGAGATTTGACCAGTGTTTGGAGTCTTTGACATGAAATATCCAAGTTGGAATGTTGTAATACAAACCTGCATTGCCGCTTTGTCACTTGCACCCCAGAATTTGTGTGTTTGTGTGATATATTTGTGTTAGTGGTATATATATTTTTGTAAGTGGTGTGTTATTGGTTTTAGTGGTGTGTATGAAAATGCATGTCTTTTAACAGCATTAACATTTCCATATGAGTAGAAAGTGTAGTTTACTACACATTTTTTGTAATATATGGTGTGCAGAATTTTGTGCTCTTGGGCTTTTATGTTTTGGTTGGTTGCTTTGTTTTTATGTTTTTGTTGATTTGCTTCTCACACACGTTAAAACAAAGAGCTTGAAATCACTGGAAAAACTTATTCAGCAAAAGCAAAAATAAGCAATTTTAGGTAATTTTTCCACCATTGTGTTCAGTGTGGAGTGTTAACTAGTTACTACATGTTTTATTAGGAAGTATCCAAGCTGGAAAGCATTTGAAAAAGATAGGAAAACGTTGAAACTTTGATTAAAAAAACTAAAATTGTCTGGACATTAAATAAGTCACATGGTGATCAGTGCTGACTGCCTTTGGTGGAAACGCATTCCAGCTCAGAATTTTGTTTCAGTTCAAAATTTTGATTGTTCAGAATAAATTAATTGGGATAGATTAACAAATTTGTTATCTTTCTGCAGTAAATTTCTGATATGTCATATAAACAGTTTTGTTTGTGTATGTTTAGAATTTCTTGGGTGCTGTGGTTTTGGTCCTTTGTCCACCTTAAAGCTGATATTTTTAAAGTTTACAAGCCAGAAGGTAGTGAAAAAGGTGTGAAAAAGTAAAAATGTCTTTTGATTTGTTTAAAACGCTGAAATTCAGACTGATGTTGACTGCCTTTGGTGAAAAATGTTCCCACTTCGGCACACAACTGTCTGTGCAACAGAAACTTGATTTCAATGGTGATCAGAGAATGAACTGTTCACTGATTGATGTGGAGTATGCATCTTTTTATTCTCCCATCGTATTCATGTAGTAAAAAAGAAAAAAAGGAAAGAAAAAAAAGAGTAGACGGACCCCATGCGCTTTCTTAACCTGTGGCCCCAGCCCTCCTTAGCACCTGCTTGTCCCCAAAGGTTGCATAATCTTAAAGTAAAGTCTGGGTCTGCAGGAAATAAGTTTTAGAGCAGTATCCATTTGAAGATTAAAAAAAAAAAAAAGAACTCATCCAAAAACAATTTAGATGTTGAAACTTTGTTGTATATAAACATGTGAGTGGTCTTTGCATTTACAATTGTTTACACTAACGTTTAGGGGTGCAAGTTTGAATTGAATAGGATTACTAGATCAGGAATTTAAAAAAAAATTTTGTTCTCCTTTTAGACTGATAGTGTTTCGTTTGGGTCATTTCAGCATCATTACTGGATCAGCCAAGTTTCAGGCAGATTCCATTTAATTTGTTAGCAATTTTTAGACAACTTAACATTTTTTTTCTTTGCTGGAGTCAAAGTCATGTTAGATGAGGGAAAGTTTAAAGCTTTTATAGATATTATAATATTTGCCAGGATATTCAAATGATGAAATACTTATCTTGGCTTCCACATGTGAAATAGTTCACTTTCCAGATCACATCTTGAGTTTGATAAACATTTTCTTCAGATAGGCCAAAAGAATTAATTTTGATTGAGAAATAAAGTGTACAATTGTTTCTTGAGTAAATATATTGATATCTTAAAAAATTATTTATGATTTTTACCCCTACACCCACCTCCCCTCCAGCCCCAACCAACCACCAAAAAACCCCACCCCTGTTGTTTTTGCCTGTTGCGCTTTCTGGATCGGGAACATTGGCAGGCTCATTTTCAAAATATTAACAACTTGAAACTTGCACCCTTAAATCATTATGGTATATTGTGGTTTTCAGTTGTAAAATGCTTGTATCTGATGGTATATAGTTGATGTTGTGAGTAGTTTTGATGTAGTCTTGTGTTGCATGCTATTTGTGTGTACTCAGTGCACGTGGACAGAGCATAGCGTTTGGGTGAGACTTGGATGACTTTGTCACTGCCTTCTTTGCCCTGGGTTTCTACTGCCTGCCACATCTAGCCTTTTGTAGATCAAAACTGCATGCCCACTTCTGTTGACTTGTCCTTGTTTTCTGCTGTTGGACTTTGCCCAGTTCATCAGAGGCAAAAGTACAAAGGCATGTTTCATGGTACTTCTGTTGTGACCCCCCACCCCTCCCTTTGTGTTTTCTCTGTGTTTGTGAGTAATAGCAATAATTATTTGGACGAAAGGTTTGGTGGCATGTGTATGGAGACTGGGTTGATGATAGGTTGAGAGTCTGTTTTTTTTCTTTTCTTTTTTTTTTTTTTTTTTGGTGGTGGTTTGTGTTTATTAATATAACCACAGCATGACCAGCCACAAACTGGAAGGGGTGGGGGGTGGGATTTTGTATAAAAGAAGAGAATGTTTCCTTGATAGGTGGTGAAGCGGACCTGCAAACAAAATTACTGTTAATTTTGTGTGAATTTTGGCAGTGAAATGAGATGTAAGTGTAAAAATCTGCTGTTATCAGAGCCACAGAAAAAGATAATGTAGTGAGAAGGGGATATGCTGGAGGACTTTAGTGAGCAGACTGGTCTATGGGCTGCTAATAACAATACTGCTAAATTTGGCCAGGTTGTATTTTTCAAAATTTCTCCCTCCTTCCTGTGCTTTTGCCCTCAGCTGGACTATTCCAGATGTTTGTTGGAGAACTGGAAAAGATGACGAAAGCCTGTTTCAGTTATTGCAGTGTGACTTTGCAAATCTTGACTGGACTGTTAGTATGAATGGACCTTTTGTACCATGAAACCTGTCTGTGTCTCCCCCCCCCCCCACCCCCCACCCATTCTATCCTACCCTAAAACAATGAGAAAAGAATTTTTTTATATTTTTTGCAAGTGGCAAAGTCAAACTGATATTCCCCAACAGAGTAACTACCAAGCTTCCACCAAAGGCTATGCTCGGAACGTGCCTCCACGCTTTCAAAAACAGCAACAGGAGGCGGGACCAGCCTCCATGCCCCCGCAGCAGTCCATGGGACCTCCCCCACCCCCTCCTGCTTCATCTGGCGCCGCCCCATCCGCCACACGCCAGCAGCCACCCTCCCCCGCCGGAGCCCACCCACCCATGCCTCACGGCTTCCGTCCAGGACAGATGCCGCCACCTCCCTGGGTACCACAGGACCCCCGTGCATGGCCCGGACATTTGCCTCCACCCTACTTCATGGACCCCCGCTATGGGCCCCGGCCTCCATTGGATATGCAAGGTGAGTTTTGTTGTTGTTGAGTGGGTTGGCGGGGTGGGGGTGGGGGTTTTCCAACTCCAGTTCAGAGAAAGAGGGTTCAGATATACAGAGCACTGACATTAGCTGGCATTCCGTCAGAACGGTTAGAAAAAGCTGCTGAATTTTATTTTGCAGAATCTTTTGTGCAAAGGTCTCATTGCTTACTACGAAAGGTTCATGAACAACCATTTAAGGTGGACCACTGCGTCATTTTTAGCTAATTTTTGTTTCTCAGGAACTACTAAAGGTATCTGCATGAAATTTGGTACACATACTCAGGATGTTAATATAGATATCTGTGCTAAGTCAAACAGATATGAAGATATGATAATTTTATCATAAAAATACATAACGTTATTTGGCCCATTTGCAGCACTGAACACATGCATTACATAATGATTCTCATCATTTCCACAGTTTGTTTTGACATCATTTAGTGCAATGATCACAAAAGCAGATGCCCATTGTCCACAAGCATTGTTCTCTGTCTTGTCAAAAATGCATAAAATTATGCATTCACGTTATTACGCTTTAGTCACTTGCTATGAAAAAAACTACTAGAGGTAGAGAGTTCTAACTATGCTCATTGCACTCAGCACACATTTTTACATCAGTATGCCTAATTTTATGATAATATTTTCACTGTATCAATTGTTACACGTGGGCCACTGACGCACCTGCAGCAGAAATTCAACTTTTGAGAAAAACGCCTTCAAAGATTGTGTTGAGAACTCACAAACTACAACCCATAGTTACACACTAAAAAAAATAATACACAGGAAAACAGCACTTGGCCAATATCACTAAGTGGTGAGAGAGAGTTTTTTCAGTTATTTGATTGTTCAAAATGCTCCTGGGGCGTATACTTCTCCCTCATCTGCCCGTCGATGTTCCCGTTCCTGACGTCTCACAGTTTCAATTTTTTTCCTCTTTTGTTTTGCTCTGTCAGAGGATTTTCTGGTTGCTGTTTTGACCCTGAGCATATCTGATTTCTCTGCAAACATCTCTGCTTTGCTCCCAGCCACAAGTTCCAGTTCAGCTGACCCCATCCTCTTTGTCTCTTCAAATATAGAGACCTGGAAAAAATAATCAAATGTGTAAGAATAGAAGGTACAAGAGAGAATGAGAGAGAGCTGACCCCATCCTCTTTGTCTCATCTTCAAATACAGAGAACTGAAAAGAAATCAAATGTGTGAGAATAGAAGGTTCAAGAAAGAGAATGAGAGAGAGCTGACCCCATCCTCTTTGTCTCATCTTCAAATACAGAGACCTGAAAAGAAATCAAATGTGTGAGAATAGAAGGTTCAAGAAAGAGAATGAGAGAGAGCTGACCCCATCCTCTTTGTCTCATCTTCAAATACAGAGACCTGAAAAGAAATCAAATGTGTAAGAATAGAAGGTTCAAGAGAGAGAATGAGAGAGAGAGAAGAGACGAGACTCAGACTGACATATTTTTACACACACACACACACACACACTGAGAGAGAATAAAGAGACTCAGACTGACAGTTTTTTACACACACACACAAACAGTATGTCAGACTCAGTAAAAATCCACAGAAATTTTACTGGGAAAAGTATTTCAATACTTGAGAAAAAATAAAAACTGCCTCTGAAAACAAAAATCAAAGAACTTGAAAAAAAAAAAAGAAAAGTAAATCAATGGGCTCACAAAAAAGAAGGTATTCGGATGGCGTTTTTGTTTGTTTGTTGTTGTTGCTATGAAACGTAACAAAAACTCACGAAATGAAACAAAATAGAATACTATATTATATATATTAAATATTATATATCTGTAGACTATTATATCAATTTCCACAAACCTTTGATATGCATTTTTCACAATGAACTGACGACACCAAGCAGTCCAACGTTGACACATCAACGATGATGTTCTGTGAGGACTGTGGCTGTCCCCAGCGAAGTTGTACTTCGGGAACTGATGCACTTTTTTTTGATGGTGGTTCTTCGTCTGAACTGGAGTCACTGTCACCCGTACACGCATGTTTTCTGGTGAAAACGTCCAATTTTCTCTTCGAACTGAGAAGCGGCGTGCTTTCACTGACGCCGGTCGATGTCGAAGGCACTGCTAAGTCGGTCGCGGTTTCGACAGACTTTTTTTCAGCTTGTGTTGTAATCTTACGCTTTCTCTTCTTTTTGCCGAATGCAAAGACAGTCCTAAACTTCTTTCCAGCGTGTCTTGGCATTGTCCGTGACTTTTAGTAGAAAATTTCGATCAAAATCTTAGGCAACTGGTGTGTCGATTGAAATCGTGAAGAAAATAGACGCCATCTTGGAAAAAGTCACATGACCGATTGGGCCAATGGGCTATTTTTTTACTCTGACAAGCCAATCAGAAACCTCGACTCAGCCACAACCCCTAAAAAATGCCTCTCGGGTTCCTTCGGATTTGCTCTTCGTGTGTTCCCGTGAGTGGAATTTTCCACAGGAAATGGCAATGAGAAGACAGACCGGTGAATGACCTTCACACTGATACCAAACAAGTTGGGGTTTCCAAACCAGATCGCGAGCACCAGGCTGTCCAAATCGATGTTTTTTGTCACATTCGCTCAAACTTCACACACACCCAGGTCAGAAAATGATTTTATTTGCAATGAAATCGGTCAAATTGAGCAAAATGGTTGACAGAAATGCAAAGAAGAGACATTGTTTGACCAAATACAAGTATAATCCCAAAACACGTTTTTTAATGATTTTTGGTGAAAAACCTATGCCGTGGTCCACCTTAATTTGGAGAAGAAGAAAAAGTGATAGCAGATGACTTAGAAATAGAAATAGAATAGTAAATAGAATAGTAAATAGTGTTAAATTATTGCTACTCTGTATCCCGGGCTTTTGGTCCACCATATTACCAGCATGTCTGCATTTGTGTAAGAAATAAAACAAAATTCAAAGTCCGTATGATTCACACTTGAGCCAAGGAGGCTGTGCCTTTCTTTTTTGTTCAGTTTCACATTTAAAGTTGTCAAGACCGATGGATCATTCAATTTTGTTTCTTTTCTCAAAATGTTTTTCTTTTTACAAAAATACCACATGTATTGGTACATATCAAATGAATGCCACTTTGATTTCTTTTTTTTTTTTTCTTTTTTTTTTTTTTAAAGAAGAAAAAAAAATGATGACTTATTATGAATGACCTTTTTGTTTGTTCATGTTTTTGATGTAGAAAAATAAGACAAAAACAACAACACATAATAACAGATTTCTAAACTGCCCGACTTGCCTGACTTCCACACAGGCATGTTGGGTTTCTACCCACCATGGTGGTTTTTTCCAGGCATGCCCATGTACCCGCCGCCTGTCAGGCGTCGCACAAACAGCATGGGTTCTGGCAATGAAGGACCAGAAGATGGTCGCCATCCAGAAGGTCGCCACCCAGATGGGCGTCACCCTGAAGGCCGTCACCCGGAAGGCCGTCATCCAGAAGGTCGACACCCTGAAGGTCGACACCCTGAAGGTCGACACCCTGAAGGACGACTGCCAGAAGGTCGCCACCCTGCCGAGGGTCGTCACCCTGTTGAGGGTCGCCACCCTGTTGAGGGTCGTCACCCTGCTGAGGGTCGCCACCCTGTTGAGGGTCGTCACCCTGCTGAGGGTCGTCACCCCGTTGAGGGTCGTCATCCAGAAAGTCGCTACCCAGAAGGCCGTCACCCGGAGTCCCGGCACCCTGAGCCGTATGAGCGTGACCCCAGGATGTGGATGGAGAGAGGCTATATGCACCCCCCACCTGGTGAGGACTTGTTCTTCTCCTTGTTGGGTCTGAATTAACCAAGCATTTTGTTTGGGTGTGCATTTCTGTAAATGTGATGCTAAATTGATGAAGGTGCAGGTGGAAAGATACAAGAATAAAACACAAAAATTGTGACTAACAATTGTACTGTGTCAACAGCACTTCAGAGTCTGCTATCAGTTATTTAACACATTTATGAAAATGTATACATACATTAAAACCATACCACTCTGTGTCTATTAAGAGAGTAATGACAATTAAACCACCCTTTACATCTGTATACTCTTTTGAAGATAGTGCTATGAAATTGGGTTTGTTGGAATTATAAGATTAAAGTCTTTCATTATTTGCCATCTTTATATATTTTGAAAATGAAAACTTAGGTTTTCTGGACTATGAAAACGTCAGTCTATAAAAATTACAAGACAGGACAAAGAAAACATCGTGGAACTATTTTTTGTTGTAAATTAGAATAATGAAAGTCATCTCCAGTTACTGGCATACATTTAGGGCATGATTTTCCATCTTGTGGAAGATATGAAAATATCCAGTTTTAGTTTGTAGCTTGTGATTGCTACAATGAGATTTGTTTCTGGAATTCTATTAAAAAGAATTTATGGCCTGTTTAATTATTGTACCAGACATTTGCTGGATACATTTCATGTGCTTTGAAAATATGTTGAAAATTGGGAGGGCATTGTGGCAGCAATAGAGAACAATATTAATTGGTTGTATAATAGGCTTTTTTTTACAGATTATGTGGACAGTGCGTCAAGGGATATTCCTTGTTACTTGTTGCAGGCCCTTACCACGAGGACATGAGACGTCAGCACGCTTACTTTGACAGAATGTATCAGGAGTTTGACAGATACGAATATGAAAGAAGGTGAGCTGAAAAGTGAATATTTTTTTTTATTACTTTAGTTCCAGATTATGTTAACCCTTATTTACACATGATTGTGAACATGTTGTAAGCCTTCATCCAAGGCGTTTGTTAAACCTGTTGACAATTTTTTTTTTTTTTTTTTAATCTTATTTTTCGCTTTTTATTTATTTTTTTAAATACTTCTTTAATTACACATACTTAACTGTGACCCTCTAGTACAGACTGCGGCAGGGGTCTGATTCCTGTCCAGTGCAAACTGCTACCCGCCTATGCGGAGAAAACGAAGTAGCTATGGCCGATAACCTGAAGCAGGTTACCTCCCCTTTGCATCCCTGACTAGCGTCCTCTTTTTCTGGCAGCCATTTTGATTCCTGCTCCTGTGCTCTGCATATGGCTAAGGTTTTTTTTCGTATTTTTTGGCGCTCTTTTGTGTCTGATGATGAATCACAACAGGTCACAAAACTACTTGGCCTGATCGGGCGATCGAGCTTGTGTTAAGACACGATCGCAATCGACCGGCAGACACTGTGAAAATAATCCATGGGAAACGAACAAAAATCATGTTGGCACTTACTTTCAAAAATTTAAATACGAAACTCATTTCATTACTCATTAATAAGCCTTGCGCACTATTAGATTTTAAAAATCTCTTGACACAATTATGGGGGCTCTCACTTCCCCCCATTTCCAGCAGGCAAAAGGCCATACAGGCCTGAAGGCCTTCATATTGACATAATATGATCTGACATTGGGCCCTCAACCTCGTAATTTTTGGAAGAAAATTTCCCTTTATTTAAAGTGATAATGACCATCTGATCATTTGTAAGATGATAGATGACAGTGGATAGGGACCAGTTTGTAAGATGATAGATGACAATGGAGAGGGGCTGCACTTGTGCAGGGAGTACGAACGCCGTGACCACCCCGACGATGACCACCACGAGGGACCTGCAGAAGCAGACAGTGCCCCCAAGGAGTTGGACAGGCGACCTCCCTCAGCCCATCGGGATCACCGGGATGTCCGGGAACTGCGAGACAGGGACCTCTTTGATGACAAGCCGGAGAAGAAGACTTCACGTGATACTGGCTGGGATGAGCCTGAGGAGTAAGTGAACATTGTGTGTGTGTGTGTGTGTGTTTTGTCTGTCTTTTTTGTTTTTTGTTTGTTGTTTGAGACATCGGAGGCAGTGGGGGCCTGGAGTAGCGGAGGAAGTGGAGAAGGCGCAGAGGGCCCAGAGTGTCCACGAATCGATTGTGATCGTGCCTCAGTTTTAGCTCAATCGCCCAAACGAGCCACATAATTATGTGACCTGGTTGAAGACATGATTGGACAAACAAGAAGGACGCCAAAGAATCGATAGACAGATAGAAAATACGAAAAAAAAAACTTAGCCGTATGCAGAGCACAGGAACAGGAGTCGAGATGGCTGCCGGAAAAACAGGGCACTAGCCAGGGGAGGCACAGGGGAGGTTACCTACTTCCGGGAGGTTATCGGCCGTAGCTACTTTCGTTTTCTCCACATAGGCGGATAGTAGTTTGCATAGGACAGGAATGTCAGACCCCTGCCAGAGTCTGCACTAGTGGGTCACGGTAAGTATGTTAGTTAAACGTAATTTTAATTACACATACTTAACCGTGACCCAACTAGTGCAGACTCCGGCAGGGGTCTGACATTCCTGTCCTGTGCAAACTATCCGCCCATGCGGAGCAGACGAAACTATGGCCGATAACCTCCCGGAAGTAGGTAACCTCCCCTTTGTCCCGCTGGTTATCGCCCTCTTTTTCCGGCAGCCATCATGACTCCTGTACCTGTGCTCTTCATACGGCTAAGTTTTTTCGTATTTTCTGTCTGTCTGTCGATTCTCTGGCGTTTTTGTTTGTGGTCAAATTATGTCTCCAACCAGGTCACATAATTAATTATGTAGCTCGATTGGGGAATCGTGCTAAAATTAAGGCGCGATCGCAATCGATTCGCTGACACTCTGGGCCCTCTACTCCTGGCCCTCTAAACAACGCCAACCCGCCGCCTTCTCCACTTCCTCCGCTCCCTCCGGTCGACTCCAGACCTCCGCCACCTCCTCTGGTGACTTCTAGAGGTTTGTGGTCACACACTCAGGTCAGTGTTACCTTTCATGTCATTTTTATCGATCCGCGAACTCACTCGACGCGATCCGCGTTTTCTCGGCCCTGCCAGTCGGCAGTGTACGAGTCGATCTCCTCTATCTCTTTACCATACCCACAGTTGCACCAATGGAATGGCCACAATCCCTTGGGGGGAAAAAAAAAAAGAAAAAAGGCAGCTTGTCTTGGATCCGCACGTTAGACTGGGCCCTATGTGCGATGCGGCCGTGGTGGCGGCCGTGACATCGGATCACGCGACCCCCCACGCGGCTTGCCTCAACCGTCTCGGATCCAATAGCGACCGAGGAATTTTTGATAGAAAATTTCCTTTTAATTACACATACTTAACCGTGACCCAGTGGTGCAGACTCCGGCAGGGGTCTGATTCCTGTGCTGTGCAAACTACTACCCGCCTATGCGGAGAAAACAAAAGTAACTATGGCCGATAACCTAGCTTTTACACTCGTGATTTGGAAGTTTTGATGTTTGGAAGGATTGAGCTGCAACTTTTCCTTCTTGGAGTCATTAAGGATGTGGCAGCAGCATTCTGTATGTTTTTTTTCATGGGAGTCGGAAAATCTGCTTAGAACAAGATACTGCCAGTTTGATTATTTACGGTGACAGTATGAATCACATAGCGATGGGAGATGTATTGGATTTCAAAGGTTTTACAAAGGACTGTTCCCGGAATAAGTAACATATTCTTGAAATATCAGTGAGGTGTAGCATTTCTTTTTTTTGCAGCTATGAGAAAGATGAAGAAGACGAGGAAGAGGAGGACAAAGATGATCTGAAAGAAGAGAAGGATGTGGATTCCGAAAACCTTGAGGAGGACACTTGGGGAGGAAGTCGTGGTTACCGCCACAGTGCACGAGATGGTCGTCAGGCCCCTATCCCCACGTTCAGGGCGTACTCCTCAGAGGACTTCAAGCAGCGTGATCGTGAGTATTCTTCCTTTTCTTTGTCTTACAAATTATGTATGTATCTGGATGTCACTCACACACACACACACACACACACACACGCGTGCTTTCATACACCCACCCAAGTACCATCTACCCACCCCTCGTTCTCCCTTCCAAAGACCATCTTGGTAAATGCAGTAACTGTTCAAGATTTTTTTCAGTGTCTTCGTGAAATCATGGAATGGTTGGTCATGTGTTTTCTTTTTCTGCATGTAATGAAGATGAAGAAAAAGACGGCCTTCACAGATGAATTGTGTAGTATTCAATGTAAATATTAGAATATCATCCTCCATACTGTCTTGATATTTCTGGAATAAGTGTGCAGTTTCAGTGACAAAATTTGTATAGGAGGATGCTTGTGCAAAAGGAGTGGCATCATCATTTTGGACTGTTTCTTGAATGCACTTAGTCCATGGATCATGCTTGGTATTGACAAGTCGCTCTTTTTGTTGTTTTTTTTTTTACAGGTCGGGAACCACACAACTGTCCACCGCTGATTCCTTATGAGCAGTCCAAAGCTGCACCTCCCCCGAAGAGCAGTTTGATGTCCCTGAAGCGCAGTGCTTCTAACATGTCCAGTGGCTCCACAGGGTCATCTGAGCGTGACCGTGACAGAAAGAGCGACTCTCCCAAGGAAACTCTGATCATTGAACGCTCCTCTGCCAACAGAAAGGAAAGTAATAAGGTGAGTGGGAGAGGTAGCTTGCCAGAAAGTGAATTGTTCCTGGAAGCTGAAGTCCAGCTGGTGTTAGAATCTAAGTGGTTGTGCATTGTATGAAAGCATTCAAAGCCATTGTTTTCCACACATACTGTGAAAACATATTGCAAGTCGGGAAGGAAGTGAAGTGTGGGTAATAGTTTTGAACGAATTGATCTTCTTTTGTCTTGATATTACAAAATGCATACTGTAATTGTAGTCCTTTTTTCATATGTTACAATTAAGGTTGACCCATTCTTGAAGCACACTGAATTTAGATTTTATGTGGAGTGAACAAGATAAACTTGTATTGGTTTTTTTAACATTGTTTTGACTGATTTTTTAACTGTTTGGTTTTTCTCTGACTGGTTTTGATTATGAAAGGTTTTCAGCCCTGAAATATATCTTCTGTAATCAGCTGGGCTTTTAGCAACATAATTAGATTTCATTTTCAGTTACTGTTCATTATTTGATAAAAAGTGACTGATGCAGTACTTGAACATATGTGAGAGATAAGTATATTCTCTGCCAGAAATGGTGAGAAATGCAGCATTCCTTGTTCAGGCAAGAATAAAAACAAATGCTGCTTTGTCAGAACATTATTTTGCCAAGTTGTTGGACAGGTTGTGTAAATACTGGGAAGAGTATGACATGAAAGGTAGAAGATCTGTTATGTATACCATGGTGATAAATGTTCCTACAGGACTCGGGAAAGGAAAAGCAGTCCATGCCTCGTGAGAAGCCACCAGAACAGCCTCGACCCAATGCCTGGGAAATAAAAGAGGAACAAAGGTAAGCCAAGAAAAATGGTTATTTGCTCATGCATGTTTTTTTAAGTTTGACAGTGGCATTGTACCCTCCACCCCTCCAAAAAAGTATTAGAAATAAGATTAGTGGCACCCTTGTGAATGTAAAAAAACAGCAACCCAGTCTAGTATTCCCCCCCCCCCAATATCTCGGGATTTTACGAATTAATGCAACCATGCAAGCTAATCTTCACAGTTGGGTATGGGAGTGACTTTGACCAGACAAAATTTCTTGTGATTCAGCACAGCATTATTCTGAACTTGTGTGGAGTATTGAAGGCCTGTAGATCTGTACCCTGAGTGGTAACAGAATGATAGATTTAATTACACATACTTAACCGTGACCCACTGGTGCAGACTCCGGCAGGGGTCTGGATTCCTGTCCTGTGTAAAATACTAGTCAGCTTTGCAGGGAAATCAAAAGAAGCTGCAGCAAATAGCCTCCCTTGGTAGTTACCTCCCTTGTGTTACCCTCTTTGAATCACATGGAAAATACTTCACGCTCTCTCAGTACAGATTGTAATTCAGCTTTTTCAGAGATAAATAGCTTGTACAGAAATTGAATGATGATGAAAAACTTGTTGAATTTCAGGAAAGCCAAAGAGAAGGAAAAGGCACAGCAGATGGCTTCACAAATGCCACCTCCTGACGAGAAGAAAGAGACTGAAGATAAAAGCTTTCCAGACTCTAAGGGATTTCAGGACGATGTAAAAGAAGACTTGTATGACAAGCAGGGAAACGGCAGCCGCCCACCGGCCAAGAAAAAGAGAGACGATATTACTATGGAGAAGGACGACCATCCTTTTGGCGACAGAGAGCGCCACCAGATGGGCGACCGCGATCGCAGCGATCGGGACAGACCTCGCAATATTTCCGGCCGAGGTGGTCGTGAATTCGTGCGAGGTCGTGGGCGCGCGCGAGGACCCCGTGGAGGAAGCATGGGGCCCCGCGGCTCTTACACCTCACGGGGCGCTCGTGGGGGCCGTGACCACTACGGGGGTCAGGGCTATGAGCGAGGCCCCAGGTCGCAGTCCGATCACGGAGGTCAGAGCATGGGCCGGTGGGCGGCAAAGACGGAAGAAGCTGACAGGATGGAAGGTGACACAGACTACGAAAGCAAACGTCGACGAGGGAGAGATGAGGAGAGCGATGTGAGCGTAGATGAAGCCAGTGGCTATAGCGAGAGCTCCAGTGAGCGTGCGTCGGAAGCCAAGGACTCTGGCTCGCTGCCTAGCAAAGAACAGGACAAGGATGGGAAGCTGGGTTCCAAAGAGGACTCAAAGCCAGTGGAAAAGAGGGAGCCCCTGGAGCCCCCCCGCAACCCTTGGAACCGCAACCCTGCACCCCTCCAGCAGCAGCAACAGCAGCAGCAGCAGCAGCAGCCACCCCAGCTTAGGAACAGTAACCCATGGAGCAGTGAAAAAGACTCTGCCAAAGACACCCAGGACAATCGTGAATCTCATGATTACCAAGATCAGCGGGACAACCTTGAAGGGAGAGACAGCCGTGACCATCGTGATGACCTCGGCAGAGACCACCGAGGTCCCAGGGACAATAGGGATAATCGGGGAAACCGTGACGGAAGGCGAGATGATCGTCGAGATCGGACAAACCGCCATGATCAGCGAGACTATGAAACGGAGCGCATGATGGGGGGACACAGTGACCACGGCAACGGATTTGACAAGATGGGTCAGAATGACATGAACTTTGTGCCTCGTGGTGAACCCTCCAGGAGAGGTCGAGGTGAGTAGGAAACTAGGAAGATCATTATCTGTTTTTGATGAATTCAGACTGTCTGGTACATTTTAAACACAGTAACATATAAACGTCTGATTATGATTCAATAATATTTGAGTGGCACAGTTTGTAGCTCACTGATAAGATGTGACAAATTGAAAATTACAAAGGTAAGGTTGTACATAGGGTGCAGGTTATATTTGAGTCTGTGGGGAGAAGTTTGTGTGTAGCTGTTAGTACAAAAATTATGGTTTACAGATGAATCCAGGGTGAAGAGCAGGTATTATTACAAAAACCTTTTACCATGATTCAGTTGATCCATAGGTAACAATAATCCTCCTCCTTGTCCCATGTACAAGTGTTAGATGAAGCTTTAGAAACCAGCGGACTGGGAAACGGGGTGGTATGTTGAGTGCAACTTTTTTGCTTCAGTAGATATTTAGACAACATTGAATATCTTTTGATGTGTTAGTACAGGAAGAGGTAATGATGTGTGAAGAAAAGTATTGACAAGTATTCAGAATATCTAGATAATAAAATCTTAAAAGTGACTGCAGAGCTGTTGACTAGTTTTTACACAGTGTGCCTTTCATTGTGCGTCAGGTTATTGGAACCAGTTAATGCCAGATCTAGTTTGCTTTCTGGCTTCCATTTGTGCTTTGTCCCCCTTCCTTCATCTTCCTTAGCAGATGGTGATTAGAGAAGTGACCTGGTGATGGAAATTCTGTAGATTCGGAGGCAGTTTTCTTGTTTCTCTGAAAAAAGTAGGAACTTGTGGTGATGTCAGCATGATAGTTATGTTGTGTGAGATGGGCTTGCATTGTTTGGTGTTGATGTGTTTGACAGGTGGAGGTCACCCTGGTCAACGGGGTGGTCGTGGTCGTGGCACCTCAGCGCCTCCAAGGGGAGGGGGGGCATTTGGACGTCCACCTGCTACCCGAGGCAATGGCGGCAATGGGGATCATGGAGCTGTAATGCTGGGAGAAAGCAACAACAACAAGTGAGTGAAAGTGTTTAGTGCACAACAAATAGTGGTTTTCTCTGCTTGCACCGCTTCAGTGGTTATCCCACTTAGGCCTGTATGTGACATCTGTAAATGCAAATTTAATCACACATACTTAACCGTGACCTGTATGTGACATCTGTAAATGCAAAATTTCGCTCTTTTGTGATTAAGCAACGTTGGCTTGTTGACTAGTACAGGGAGGGGTCCTGGTGTGTGGGGACATGTGGGAGAGAGAAAAAAGACCACCTCCACTACCAGCCCTGTTCAGTTACTACTCCTGTTAAGTGGAATAGGTTAATTGAACAGTGAAGTGCCAAACCAGTGTGGACATACTGAAATGTCCTGTTCTTATAAAAAAATGTGTAGTTTTAAAATGATTTGCTTTTGATGGTGAGCACAAATATATTTGGATCTTTGGCTTCTTACACATACATTTTCTGTAATTCAATTATTTGAATTTCTACCCAACCCCACCCTCACTAGGCATGGAAAGGTTGAAACTGATATGATTTCAAGATGGAGGAATGCGGATTGTTCAACAGAAACCTGTTTTAATTAAACGTAATTTTAGGAAGAAAATTTCCTTTCTGACAACAAAAAATGGTTTAGATTGACTATGCCATTTGCACTTAAAAAAAAAAAAAAAAAGTATTTGGCAGTAAATACATTATTTCAAGAAAATTTTTGTTTTCGAGTGTGAAAAGAAAAAAAGATGATATGAACTGATACATTTGTAAACCCCACATTGCCTACTTTTCGTTTTGTGAGTGAAACACTTTCTGGATCAGGGGCATGGGCAAACTCATATTCCAGATTTTGGCAACATGGTTAGTCGCACACATGATAATGCGATTTGAATGATCAAGAGAATTGTTCATTCAGCTGGGGTAAACACTATTTTTGACAATTTAATGTTGTGTTTATTTAATTGCAAACTTTTTTTTTTCTTTTTTTTTTGTTCCAGCATGGAGCACAGGCGCCGAGATAATCGTCGACAAGAACGAAATCCTCCACCACCTAGATTTCGTCGCGGCGGAATGAACGATAGAGGAAGAGGTTATGATCGAGGAACCCCTGCTCGTGGTCGGTCATCCAGGGGTCGTGGCAACAGTGCTCCTGCATCATCCAGTAGCAAGAAACCCCCTTTACAGAAACAAGCATCCAATGAAGGAGAAGAGTGGGAGACTGCTTCAGAGAGCAGTGATTTTTTAGAGAAAGGGCGGGAATCAAAAAACGATTCAGCAGACAATCGGCGAGACTCTTCCAAGAAGAGTTTTTCCAACCAGCGCCCATTCAATGAGCGACAGAATCGTCGAGGGGGAAACACTTCTGAGCAGCGCCAGAGCTCTGAAAGGCGCAACAACAAAGAAAGATCACCGAACCAAAAAAACGGGGTAGCGCCGCCGAAATCTTCGGCGGCGAACGGACCTACTAACAGGAACAGGACTACCATGAACCACAAGGAGAATCTGAAGACTGTGATGCGTGTTGATGGCATCATCCACACTGACCCCACTGCCATCAACAACGCCATCAATAATTTGCAGAGCAAGTGAGTATGACTGTATGACATAATACCGGTTCATAGCAGCATGTTTCTGTCTGTTGGTGAATTGCACTGTTTTTGAAGCAATATCCATGTGCATGGATGTGCTTATGGTTTGTTACGTTGAAGTAGAAGTAGACTGACTTAAGGAAATACTTATAACATTGAAGAGAAAGTAGGCTTAATTTGTCTTTGGCATTGAATTTGCAGACTTTCTGCTTACATGAAATTAAAAAAGTAACTTTAACTACACATACTTAACCGTGACCCACTAGTGCAGACTCTGGCAGAGGTCTGATTCCTGTCCTTTTGAAACAACTACCTGCTTATGCAGAGAAAAACGAAAGTAGCTATGGCCGATAAACCCCCTAAGTAGGTTACCTCTTTTTGCATCCCTGACTAGCGCCCTCTTTTGACGGCACTGAAACGTAATTTTAGGAAGAAAATTTCCTTTTGTTAACCCTTTCGCCTCAAGCAAGTTTAGAGTGCAACACTCCCTGGCGCCAGCTGATTTTCAAGAAAGAGCAAGAAATTACACCTCCAGATTTCAAATTACTGTAACATTTTTGTTTTTGAACCAAATGACTTCCTGGTTGTTTTTTTGTTTTGTTTTTTTTAAAGTAAGAGGAGTGATGGAAGTTTTGTGTTTTGGAGCAATAAATGATGTTGGTACAAGTGAAATATTTTGATTTTTGTGTTAATTATTATGTTGTTTTTTCATTACAAATTTTGCACTTTGACACATTACAGACATAAAGACAGGTACAACACAAACATCACTGCAGTGCAGTTGAAAACAAATCAAACTCGCCAGTAAAATCTGCAGTGCAGCTTATATTTTTCCGTGTAATGGTGTAATCCAGAAAATAATCCATGGGAAACGAACAAAATGAACTGGCGTTTTTGTAGAAAAATGGTGTTTAATTACACATACTTACCTCACTCGATACTGGGCTTTTTGTAATCATGTGTTCCTCTGGAAACTGGGCATTTGTATAGGTTTTTGAAAAAATCACGAAAAAATAATGACAAAACACAATGACCTGAAATTTTGAGACATGTTTATTGATAAATGGAATAAGCATGGTTCTAAGTTTCATAGCCCTTATATGGTTCATTTTTTGCAGCTGGAGTGATAAAACATAGTTTTTTTTACAACAACAAAATTAAGGGTGGTTGCAAATGCATAGAAGAAAAATATTCAGCATTTTTGAAAGAAGGGTTATTTTCCACATAAATCACATTGAGGAACCCTGCAGAATGTAAAAAATGGCTATCTGAGAGTGTCTGCACTGTACAAATGAACTAATATTAGTAACACACAATTGGCAAATTCGTAATTTTTCATGTGGCATTCTTCAGCATACTAGGCCTTAGTGTAGCGTTGAAAAAAATATTAAGTAAGAAAACTCACACAGTATTGAAATTTGGAGACACAATTACTAATAAAGTGAGCAAGAGGAGCACAAACTTTCAAAGCTCTTACTGCCATGGTTCACTTTTTGTAGCCAGAGATACATAGGATTATATTTTTTATGATAACAAAATTGAGGGTGGTTGCACATCATAGTGGTGAAATTCACAGCATTGTTGAAAGAAGGGTTATTTTCTACATAAATTGCATTGTCAAACCCTGCAGAGTATTAAAAAAAAGGCTTTTTGAGAGTTTCTGCACCATACAAATGAACTAAAATTTTAAAAATCCCATAAAAGTAGCTAATTCATAATTTGTCATGTGGCATTCTTCAGTACAGTAGGTATAAGTATGGTCTGAAAAATAGTCACACAGTCTTGAAATTTGGAGACATTATTATTGATATAGTGAATAAGCACAGTAAGCAGCTCTTCACTCCATAGTACTCTTCTCTGTAGCTGAATGGAGATGGGGTATCCTTTATCCTTGTCTAGGTAATCCACACTGTTCTTGGGGAAAAAAAGCTGTTTTTGACACACATCACACTGATAATCATACCAAAAGTTTCTGAACTGTAAGTGATACCCTAACACTAATCATAGGGCTGAAAAAACTCACTATTTGATATCCAAAACAGCCGCAGTCTACACATGGAGGGGAAAAAAAAACGGCTATGGGGGTGTGGCCAGTCATACCTTGTGACTGCAGTCCGTGCAGTTCCTGGTCCGTGTATGGCGGAATTGCAGGAAAAAATCTAAAATCTTCATGCCACTCTTTGCTCACAAATTGAAGAAAACTGTCCTTGCTTTGGTCAGTCAGTAGTCCGTGTGCACCGGCCTCTCTTTTACTGTTACTGTCCGCCTCACTTGCCACGCCTCTCTGCTCTTCCACATCAGGTTCGATATCTGATGAACTTTCATGTTCGCTCTCCTCAGATGGTACAAAATCACTCTCCTCATCTTCTTCACCATACTCTACATCTGATTCTTCTGTTTAGACCAGTTCCACGGCTTCTCGTAGGGTGTAAACATGCCTGCCTTGTCTGCTCTGTGAACCACTTGCACTGGGTTGCGACACCATTGTTGTTTGTCCGAACACAAAGGCCTGGGTGACAATAAAAATAGCTCAGCAGTACAGCAACAAGTGACTCGCCATCCACTCCAGTGGTCAAAGGTTGGCCTATTCTAATTAGGCTCTGACATGGATGGCTGTGTCTGTGGCAATGGGTCACGACGTCACTTGTGGAAATTTTTGAAGGTCGAAACGGCTTTTGCCGTTGTCAGTATACAACCAGATGGAAATGGACGACGGCTATAGCCGTTGTTAGTATCGAGTGAGTTAACCATGACCCACTAGTGCAGACTCCAGCAGGGGTCTGATTCCTGTACTGTGCAAACTACTACCCGTCTGTGCGGAGAAAACGAAAGTAGCTACGGCCGATAACCTCCCGAAGTAGGTTACCTCCCCTTGGCATCCCTGACTAGCGCCCTCTTTTTCCGGCAGCCATCTTGACTCCTGCTCCTGTGCTCTGCATACGGCTAAATTTTTTTTCCGTATTTTCTGTCTGCCTATTGATTCTTTGGCGCTCTCGTTTTGTGTCTGATGATGAATCACAACAGGTCACAAAACTACTTGGCCTGATTGGGCGATCGAGCTGATGATTTCTGTCACTTCACTTGAAGGTTACACAGTGTCTTCACTTGAAATATATTGTTGTGGTGAAACTATATATACACTTATGAAGAGTACAGGATCAGGAGTCAAAATGGCTGCCGGAAAAAGAGGGCGCTAGTCAGAGATGCACAGGGGAAGTAACCTACTTCGGGAGGTTATCGGCTGTAGCTGCTTTCGTTTTCTCCACATAGGCAGGTAGTAGTTTGCACAGGACAGGAATCAGACCCCTCCCGGAGTCTGCACTAGTGGGTCACGTTAAGTATGTTACTTAAACGTAATTTCAGGAAGAAAATTTCCTATATATACATAAAAATACTACTACTCCTAATAATAATATTTAAAAGACGCAAAATTTTGATTGTCTACTCTAGGCGCGTGCGCACGCGCACACACACACACACACACACACACACACAAAACAAAGAAAAGAAAAAAAAAGAGAAAAAGATGATAAATAAGCAAATAAATGTAAAACATGCAGACACATGTTCACACACACACACACACACATGCATAACAGATATGCAACAAACATGCAGTTTCACATTTATGAAAGCACGATCAAATACACATGAATGTACATGACCACCAAGACACACACACACACACACACACACACACACACACACACACACATTACTCTGCACTCACCCCATGCCCCTCCTCCATACACTCATTTCTAGGCTACACATTGCAGCTTCCACGGCACACACACGCGCACACTTACTTGTACAAGCACACACACATATGCCCATATCCCCCAGCCCCACACACATATATATATGCACACCCACATGTTCCAATATTCTGTTGCTCCCACAGTGTAGACATGCATACACACACATGTGCGAGCACACACACACACACACACACACACACACAGCTCTTACCTGATTTCTTAGTAAAATTGGGAAGCCATTCTGCAGAACAGTAGGAATCATCCATGTGGTACAACACCCACTGAAATAAATCAGGGCTTGGCACAGCTGTTCTACCAGGCCCCTTCCTCCTGGTTGTTGGCGTGTAGTCAAGCTTGACCCACGACCATGCTGTGTTGTTGGTCTCCGATGCGACACAGACACTGCCACTTGAGCAACACACTCTTCCCCTTCACTATCACGGTCACTGTCAATTCCAGCTTCCGATGTGGCTGTCGCAGGAACATGTGATCTACTCGTCTGGCCATGCCCCGTACGCTCGTGACTTGGTACTTGGCTCGGTGCCGAGTCGCCACCACTGTCACTCTCCCCCTCAAACAATGAAACTTCTTCATCATACGGGAATTCTTTGCTCAATAACTTGCATAGATGTGAAGTAGCGTTGTCTGCTCATTGATGCAGCCATTTTGGAAAGTGACAAGATTGAAGTTGCAGAGAAGACTATAATGAATTCACTCGAAACCTTGTCGAAGTACTGAAAAGATGGCGTCAATTGAAAAGAGATTCCCCTTGTCATATGCACTAAGTATGGCCTTTCAAACCTTCCAGAAATAAGAGTGGTAGGTTTGTGAATGACCTACCCTGATCTGGTCGCCTTTCGGCGTAAGGGTTAAAGCAGTGTATCTTGCTGAATTGAAGTAAAAGACTAAAATAGCAATGTGTTATGTCACATTGAATGAACTGTCAACTTGATTTGATAAGTCTTATATTGAAATCATTTTCTTGTTCTCTTTACAAGGCTGAGCTGAAATTGTGTTTGGTGATGTTCAAGTGACATTGAAGTGACTTGGCAATATTTGCAGGAGCAAAATAGGGAGGAAGACTGATCTGACCGATGTTTCCAAACCGCTCAAGTCTGAGAAGGAAAAAAAGGATGCCCTGGCAAACATTGACATCAACAACTATGCAAGTAAGTGCTTGAGGTGCTGGTGCTGGCATTGAGAGTCCTCATTCTGTATGTCTTGTGTGAGAAGAGTAAAGAATGAAACCACTTTACCATCAGCTGAAGGTCCTCCACCTTCACTCCTTTAACCCCACACTCCCACTCTTTTCCAATATCCTCTCCGGCCAAGCACACATGGAGGTGGTTATCAGATAACCAACCTTTCATGTTGAATATTGTCCGTGTCTATGCATGAGTGTTTTTTTTGTTTTTTTAATTTTTTTTAATGGTTTGTATGCAGTTGAATATTATGACAGTATTGACATTGTAGTTGTTTTAAGAGATCACTAGAAGATACTGATCTTCAGCTAACAAAAACAAAAACAACCCAACACTTCTGTAATGAACACTGACAACTTTTCACCTGAGATGATAGTAGCTATTTTGTACATGTCACTAGTTTTGTACATGTGTTTGTGTGCCAGGTGTGGTGGTGATCGATGACCAGCCTGAGGTGACCATTGATGACCCAGCCTTCCTGTTTGAGAACAATGACGGATTCCAAGAGGTGACATCCAAGAAGGCCCTCAAGAGCAAACTCAAGCAGGAAGCTGAACAGCAGAAGAAGACGGAGCAGCAACAGAGTCAGCAGCAGAAAAAGCGTGACAATGCCAACAAGGTGTGTTCAGAGTGCCTTGAGAGGCTTTCCTTTGCTTGTCAGTTGGGGTGTGCGTTTTGTACTGATTGCTTTTAAAGTGTGTGTGTGTGTATTACCTTTTTCTCTGTGAGGTTTTACCAGTGTGTGTGTGTGTGTGAAAGTTTGAGAACTGTGATATCTTCCAGTGTGTGTTTACATGTTTACCGTGAGGTAATACCATTTGTGTGCTCATGTACTGTAAAGTTGTATGATTGTGTGTGTGTGTGTGTGTGTGTGTGTGTGTGTGTGTGTGTGAACTTTTGCACTTGTATCTTACACTGTGGTTGTTTATGTTGAGGTTTTATAGTGTATGTTTCTTAACTTTTGAGTTGAGTGAGTGAGATATTTAAAATGTGTTTCTTGTGTATTTATAAGTAATACCATTTATATGTGCTCATGTACTGTGAAGTTGTATGATGTGTGTGTGTGTGAACATGTGTTTCCCAATGAGAAATTAGCATGTCTTTAGTTTTTCTCCTGCTGACAGTTTCAACTTGTATTTCTGACAGGTGATTGCTCGACCCAAAGGTTTGTCGCCCAAGATCAATCGCAACTCTAAATCCAACAAGCTTCCCCCACGCCTAGCCAAGCAGAAGGAGCAGAGGGAGAAAGAGAAGGAGATGACCAAGAATATCATGGCCAACATTGAGCAGTGGAACAATGACATGGCCATCAGCATTCCCTGCCAGCCCAGCGCCACCCCCGAGGAAAAAGGTAAGCTCGAACTCTTTGTCATTCTTGTACTGTGTGTGAAGATGGAAGTCTGTTAAAAATGTTTCCTGTGTTTGGTGGTGACAGTGGTTTTATATTTACTGTCTTGTTAAACAAGTTTGATATGTTAAGTCTAATATGCATTTGCAGCCTTTCCGCCCTACGTATTACAGGTGTTGTCCAGATTGTTTACAGTGATGGCTTTTTAATCTGTCAATCCCATGACAATGAATGATTATATCATATATTTGTTTTCTGAGTAAACATTTTCTGGACTTTGACATTCTAGTAACTAAGTCATGAAAGATGTTGTGTCATGAAAGGGGATAAGTTATGATGAGAAAGTGTGATTTTTTTCCCCCCCAGGAGACATGGGCATGATGTTGACAGGTGGCCCTACAGTGTCGGCAATGTCAGCACCGAACCCCACCATGGTTAAGCTGACCCCAATGTCAGCTGTGTCCATTGCCAACCCAGCGTCTGCTCTGGTGTCGTTGGCCCCGGCCCCACCCCCTCCCATCAGTGCCTGGGCCAAACCCATCAGCTTTGCTGCTGCTGCCACTGTGGGCCCGATCAGCAATGGCAGCAATGCCACCGCCAGTGCTGCCGTCATCCCTGCCACTGCTGTCACAGTCAGCAGCTCTCTGCCCATGGGGAAGAAGACGGTATCTGTCCCAGCCTCTGCCTCCACGGGCTTGGCTTCCTCAGCCACAGCAGTGTCTGTGTCGGTGGAGGACTGCGTCAAGTTTGACAAGGGCGATCAGCATGACAGCGGCATAGACGTAAGTGATGGCCAGCCTAACTCTGCTGCTTCATCCACCCGGAGTTCCCCCAGCGCTGATAACAAGCTGAAGGATTCTGAAGCAAAGGTACACCCATAGGCTTGCTCGTAGATCCCTGTTTGTTACATTTCACCGTCCCCAAGTCCTTGGTTTAACACCCTGGTAATTGTAACAAACGGCTGAATGCAAAGCAACTTGACGTTTATAATTCTCCAACAGTTGTCTCGAAGTAAACTTCCTTGCAAATAATGAAAATATTCGGGCATTTGTGTCGACGTTGACCCAGAAAATTTTAACAGGATACTGGAAATTATACCAACCATACTTACCTCCCCCACCTCCTTTTAGTCATAACCTTTTGCATGAAAATCCTCGATTTGGTGTTGTCAGGTCTTGTCCATGCTGATGTATGACCACTGTTGTATCTCACTGATTCATTTACATATTGGTAGGTTTATGATTTCCATTCGAAGTAAAGGGAACTTAGAGGTCTTTTGAAGTTGAGACACCAACAAAATGATTTCCAGTCAGTTTCATCATTTATTATTGATATTTTAAAAGAATTCCAAAGCAAGCCCTAATGGAAATTAGACTGACTCAAAAGTACAGATAGTGGACTGATTTGATTGAGAATCCTCCATGACGCTTGGCTTTTGTCTTTCCTTGGTGTCTCTATGCGGCAAAGTCTTTATCTCTTGCTCAGATGCTGTGTTTATTTTTTGCATGCTTAAGCAGTTTTACCTGAATTATCCCTGCTTTCAATCTGTTCATTCCAATCTTAAGCCTTTTGTCAGGGTACTGGTGATGTTTTCTGTCTTGTGTTTTTACCTGTCCTTTCCCTTTGTGTTTAAACTGCATGATAGGTTTTATGGGGATGGGAAATAGCATCTTTTTTTGGGTTCTCATTCTAACGTAACACTTAATATGCAGGAAAACTTTAAAACTTTGGTCATATAGAAATCACTCATTAGTTTGAATGTAAGCATCTGGTTGGGTGATGTTGTCTACTTTATATCCAGTTTTCTTTTGGGTTTTTGTTTCAGTGGCTACTTTAACATATAAATTGGTACTGTTAGATTGTTATGTTTGTTTTGCTCATGCTTCTTGAAAATATAATTCCAATAAAAAATTTTTTTAAAAGTGATGAATATTTCAGTGTGAAGATTTTCCTGGTTTGTGCAGTGAAGGGAAGAGTGTGGGGTTTATGGGAAAGTGATTGGGTGATTCAGCTGAGAAAAACTAAAGATAAGTGGATTGATGTTGGAAGTCATCTGGAATAAAACAGATTTCTGGATGAAAAAACCATAGTTACTTGAATTTATCAAGCTTGTTGAGGCCAGGAATACAAACAGATTGTTGCCTTTAGGTGATCTTTGCGGCTTTACCTGTCCTTCAGCTTGACTTCTTATTTCTCTTCCTTATTCTTTTCACTTTGGTGGTTTTCCTTTTGAACCATCTTCACTTGTGGAGGAGTGTGTGTGTGTGCTTTTGTGAGCAAACATGTATATGATACATCATTTTGTGTGTATGTGTGTGTGCGTGTATGATGTGTCAGACATATTTGTGTGTTTGCTTGTATTTGTGCATATTCCCAAAGAAAGTGGTGACTGTAATGTTGTCATAAAGTTGATATGGAAGATAGTTGAAAATGCATGTTGTGTTGGCAAATTTCACACATGGAATGTTCTGAGGTATTACGTTTAAACATGAGAGTTCAGATTGTAACATATTTTTCAGCTTAACTAGTTGCAAGGGTGCACAGAACCACAGAATGTCACAACTACCAGATACAGAATAATCTGAAAAAAGAAAAAGTGACAGGACGGTCCATACCTCCTCATTAAACAGAGTTGCAGTGGCTTGTTTTTTTGTTTACCAGCTTGCTTGCTCTATTGTATTTGATTTTTAGTCTGGATGGAGTTTGCTATTACAATATTGTACACAATTGGGGATTTTTAACAAATTGGACTATACATTTTTATGTTTAGAGTTCATGTTTGCTTTGTATGATAAGTTTGAAATATGTGTAATTCTGTGGGAAGGACACTTGATGGGCATAGTAATGTAACTCTTCTTGTTTTTTGCTCTTGTGTGACACTAAGTGTCAGGTTTTGTCCCCTCTCAAAACTGGAAAAGGGAACAAGATTCAGATATCTAGTGTAGCTATTCGAGTGGGTGAGGGGGGAGAAGGAGAGAGAGAAAGAGTGTCCACAGCAAACTTCATAATCGGCATGCGGCATTTTTTCAGCAGGTAAAGATACCAAGAGGAACAAAGCATGCCAGGATGGTTGATACTAATATCTTTTAAAAAAAGAAAAAAAAAGAACAAGAACAAGAAAAGAAGACATAAAAGACGACAGTAAATTTTACATTAATGATTTTGCAATAAATGTAAAACCTGAAAAAAATATTAATCAGAAATATTGTTTCCTTTCTATTTCCAGCCTGTAAGGCACAATAATAAAAAAAATTTTTTTAAAGTAAATAAAAAAAGAAAAGACACTGTAAGTCGTGAATAAGCTAATTATAACTACTGAGCGATGATGAAGACCTGACTTGGTCACGAGCCAGCTTGCACGGGGAGTAGATGAGACCTACTTTGAGGTGGACCAGAAGTGTGTGTCTGATTACAGGTGACAGAGAAAATACTGGCGGACAAACTGAAAGCAGATAGCACCAGTGTCAAGATGGAGGCTCCCAAACCAACCCGGCAGACCAAGGTGAGGAAGAACTGGGACAGTGATGTGTAGCTAGTGTTGACACAGGTTATAATACAACAGTTGTTGTGTGAGTGGGCACTTAGAGCTTCTGAGGTCAGGATGTAGTTTCTTTTCTGCATCTGTACTGTCTTTCCCATCCATCCTCTTTCCCTTTCATTTCACAGTTTCAAGTTAAACTTTTCTGCATCTGTACTGTCTTTCCCATCCATCCTCTTTCCCTTTCATTTCACAGTTTCAAGTTAAACTTTTCTGCATCTGTACTGTCTTTCCCATCCATCCTCTTTCCCTTTCATTTCACAGTTTCAAGTTAAATATGTATGTATCCCCCCCCAGGGATCAGGTTGGGTTCAATAGACAATAGGTCATATGACCGGAAGAACATAAAATCAATAGGTCATTTTGAAAGTCAATAGGTCAAATATCACCTGTCCCGGGCTTTTTCAAACTTTAATAATGCACAAATGAAAGGAAAATGTAATACACTGGCCATTCTGGTCATTCATTGACTAGAAAAAAAAGAAGTTAAGACTGTCATTGATTTCTGACAAGAAAATGCAATGCTCTGGTCTTCTGAAGCTCGCGAAAGGCAGCGTTAAAGATTCGTTTCGGATTTCGTTTCGTCACGGATCCGTATTTTAATAAACCAGTTTATAGTCATTTACTGTAGGAGCAGACGACAAAGCGATCACGATCGTTAGAGAGAGAGAGAGAGAGAGATATGGTTACTTTGATTGACCGACTGGTCATAAAAACAATAAGTCATGTGACCTGGCAACTTGAAAAACAATAGGTCATTTCAAAATTAAATGCGTCGATGACCGATGTCGAACCTGATCCCTGCCCCCCCCCCCCCCTTTTTTTTTAATATATATATTTTTAGGAGAAATCAGAGGATGCTTTCAAGTTCTGCAAATATGCAGGGCTGTCTCAGCATCCATGGAAGACTTTAGTTTTTTTTTCTTTCTTTCTTTTTTGTGCCAGTATTATACAGAATGTCTTCCTTTAGATTATCATGTTTTAGCTGAATTTTCCAGGCGTGTGGTAGTGCATTTCTTCTCCCTCACTCCATCCTCCCTCTCAGTTTTATGTTATGTGATAACATCTCGCCCAAATTGTTTTCCACCTTACCCACGTACCCTCACCTCTCTCCTTATTTCCCCTTTTGTGTTCTATTGCATCCAAGTGTTGTATGGTTTTTCTTCTGTTATGATGCATTGTCTGCAATCACATGTTATTTTCACTTCACGGTTCAATAGTTTTAGTTCTTCTTATAAAAGGTAAATATAAGACTGTTGGACAGGATAACTTTTTTTTTTATTCCTCCATCTTAGAACATTTTGTTATGTGAAAAGAAAGGAAACAACAACAAAAACAGTGGTTTTGAATGTAAAGCAAACGGTGTACAGAGAGAACCTTTTTGTGTGCAGATGGTGAGTGGCAGTGGTGAGAAGATTGCTAGCAAGACAGCTGAGGCCAGTGCTAATGTGAAGGTGATCCAGAAACCAGAGTCCAAAGAGAAGGCGGCTGGGTCCCTGCAGCGTGTCCAAGAGCTGAGCAGCAAGCCTGAGCGTATCCAGCTGCCTCCAAGCTTCAAGGATCCTATCTTTGGGAAGGTAAAGACCTTAGTGAGCTCCATTCTGCAGGGATTGAGTGGAGTAGAGTGGATTCACACTGCAGCTGTCAGGTGTTCGGCTTAGTCTTGGGCTTCACAGTTTGATCATATTCGGTTTGTTTGTGTAGATTTTTGCTGGGTTTGATTTAGTTTGTGTTGTGAAGTACAACTTGTAACATTGTGCAAAGAAAGTAAACAATAAAATACAATTTCTGTCTGGAGATTTTGTGTCAAAAGACTGATAAGGATCCAGGGATACAAGATTGAGATAGAGTATATCCCAGGACAGAAATGGAAGATGATTGTAGCTTACAAAGTTCTTTGAAACATTTAAAAAATCTGTTTAATTACACATACTTAACCATGACCCACTAGTGCAGACTCCAGCAGGGATCTGACATTCCTGTCCTGTGCAAACTACTATCCGCCTATGCGGAGAAAACGAAAGTAGCTACGGCCGATTACCTCCCAGAAGTAGGTAACCTTCCCTTTGCCCCCCTGACTAGTGCCCTCTTTTTCTGGCAGCCATTATGACTCCTGTTCCTGTGCTCAGTTGAAGCCTATGATGACTTTTTTGTGATTTTGATGATTCATTCTTGGTTTGTGGTGTATAATTGTTTATGTATCAAGTGGCAGTAGCTATTCAGTGAGTGTTCCATGTGTGCAGGGCTCTGATATCCAGCTGACATTTGGTTTTGACACCAGTCTGGAGACCATCGACAGCCCTGACAGTGGGCCCGCTCCAGCAGAGAACCAGGATGAGAGGAGTGAGGTAGCCTTTGTCAACCCTGCTGGCACCTCCATCACCTCGCCAACCTCTCCTGCCACCCAGGACCTCAATTCCAAGATAGCTTCCTGCAAGAACTGCTGGGAGCTGCCTACTGTCTTTGAGCAGAAGTAAGAAGTCCCATATCATTTCAGAAGTCATTCAGAGATTGAGAGCAGTATTTTTGTTAAAATCTTGGCTGTGTCTCAGATAATGTCTGAAATCATTTAGAGATTAGAATTATCTGTGTATTTGTGCATCTATAATGTAAATATTATCAGTTATTCTTTCTTTGTTTATTTGTGCATCTATCCTGTAAATATTATCAATTATTCTTTCTTGAGATGATGTTGGGCTTGGAGTGAAAAGAAAGGGGATGGGTGGGGGTTATTTTTCAAGAATAAAAACTTTCTTTTTCCAAGACATGTACTTTAGCAGGATGAAAATTCTGGGAAGGGGTGTGATAAAGAAAGCTGTAGATCTTACTTTTGTGTGTGTGTGTGTCACTGTTTCTGTATTTAGTGAGTTGTGTTTAGTGGGTATTGACTAATCTCAGTGATGGTTTTTGCTGACAGGTCGAATGGTCTGGCCAACCCGAGCTCCCTGGGCACATCTCTCAGTGTCAGTGCCTCTAGCACAGACAGCAAGGGGTCCAGCACTGTGCCCTCATTCACCACCTTCACCACCACCGCCCAGGTGTCCGTCACCAATGCCCCCTCCTCCTCCCCCATGATGCACGTCAACATGGAGAAGAACGGCCTGTCCCCAGTCGCCTCCGACAACATGCACAGGAACGGCGATAACCTGGTCTTCTCCTCCTCCACTGCCGACAGGAAAGAAGGCATGGTGTTTTCACCATCAGCTGAAAGGAAAGACAGTCTGGTGTTCACCCCATCCTCAGAAAGGAAAGACAGCCTGGTGTTCACCCCATCAGCTGAGAGGAAGGACAACATATTCACCTCGGCGGCAGAAAGAACAGATAATATTTTCACCCCAGCATCAGAAAGAAAAGATGACATCTTTGTGGGAGCAGCGGAGAGAAAGGACAACATCTTCACTCCGGCAGCGGAGAGAAAAGACAACATCTTTACTGGGGCGGCTGAAAGGAAAGACAACATCTTCACCCCAGCATCGGAGAGAAAAGATGACATCTTTGCTCAGGCGGCAGAAAGGAAGGACAACATCTTCACTCCAGCTGGGGAAAGGAAGGAGAGCATGGTGTTTGTCCCTGCTGCAGAAAGGAAAGGGGAGAGCATGGTGTTCTCGACAGCCACAGACAGGGCGGGGGAGAGCGACATGTTCACGCCGAGCGGGGAGAGGAAGGAGAACATGGTGTTTGGGGACAGGAAGAGTGACGCCATGGAGACGAAGGCCCAGACCATGGATGCTGTCACCAGTCACCATACTATCACTGAGCCTTCCAATGTCTGCAAGGTGAGGACACTGCCTGTGCCTTTACTGGCTGTTGCTGTTCTTATTCTTTTAACTCTGTGATGCTAGTTTGCACGAGGGGCTACATTTACTACTTCTCCCTTTCTTCTGCTTTCTTTTTGATGTTTTTAGTATGCACTACATATATATATATTTTTTTTCCATAAGAATTTTGGACACCTGATCCTTGGCTCTGCATACAATCTATAAGGTGGATCATTGACATTTTCTGCGTACTTGGCCCCACGCCTACTGCCGACAAATATACTTGCCATTGAAGGGCTGTCATTTCATTGGGATAAGATTGAACTTTCAGGTCAGGATATCAGTCACCATTATTTATTTGGATTTCTTTCTCTGAGGATTTCTTTTGCTTTTGTTCAGCAAAATAAATCACTTCATTTAAAAGGACACGGAAAGTATCAGTTGTAAAGCAAATTCATGCTGCATTGATCTCATTTCATGAAGGTTTGGCAGTCAAGGAGTTTACAGTTAGTTGAAGGTGACAGTTGCAGTCAGACTATCATGAAATAAAATAAAAGTTGGGTTGTTTGTTTATGTAGGTGTGGGTGGATGTGTGATCCCCCCATTTTTATTTATTTATTTTTGTATTTACTTACTGGTATATGTTGCTCTGGAAATGGGCATTGCAGGAGAAAAGTTGCTCAAAAAGATGTTTTCCAAGTCCTTTGTCTTTCAGGTCCGTCCCCAGCAGGTGCGCCCCGTGGAGACAATGGGTGACTCTGGCTACAGCATGGCATCCTCCAACCCTGGCAGCAGCATGTCTGCCTCTGCCTCATCCTTGATGTCATCGATGCCGGCAGTGCCCAGTCCCCCCATCATGATGGCCCAGGGCCAGGCCTTCCAGCCCTTCCTGCCAGCTGCTGCTGCGTCACAACTTATGCCTCAGGAGACACGGGTAAGGGGGAGCCGTCAGTCAGTCAGTTTTTTTTGTTTGTTTCCTGTGGTTTTTATTATTTACCTGTTTAAATAGTGTGATTGATTCACCTGTGGCGCTTTGTGTGTGTGTGTGCGCGCGCGCCTGTGTGGTAAACCTAATGGTTAGTTTAATTACACATACTTAACCGTGACCCAACTAGTGCAGACTCCGGCAGGGGTCTGACATTCCTGTGTAACCTAATGGTTATTTTCACTGGGAATACTTCAGTGTCACCAGATTTGGCTTTAAAAAGGGGTTAAAAAACAACAACACGACAATGCACTACTTTTGGAGCAGTTGTAATGTCAGTGCTTGACTTTGGTGGTGGGGGCATCTTATGTTTTTCCTATTTTAGAACATTATGAATCATATATGAGTTGCATCTTTAAATATTCCGTCTGATATCCCATGTTTGGTATCATGCACAGTATAGTGTTAAAACTTGCTTTTTTTTCTGCTTGGTTTGTGGTAAATTACAAGAACTGGCACTTGGGGGGCTAAACTGTACTCTAATACAATGTTGGTCATGTTTCATTTTTCACAGATATTCTTGTGTGATGGTTTGTTGACAATATTGTAATTATTCTGGAGATGAATGTGTTGGACAGTTTTTTGTTTGTTTTGTTGGCTGAGATGTTGGATGTTGTCAGTGTGAAACGTGGATGTGTGCTGCTGTGTGTGGACCTGCAGGTAATTAATATGATAAAATGCATGACACTGTTGCAGTACCCCCAGCAGCCCAGCTATGGGTTTGGCCTGTCCCAGCAGCCCCAGCCCTCCAGCCAGCAGGCGGCCCAGCCCCAGCTGACCCCCCAGCAGGCGCTGTCCCAGCCCTCCCTCTTCCTGCCTGCCCAGCAGGACCTGTTTGCCCCCTTCCAGCGCTCCCACGGTCCCCCCGCCCCTGCTGCCCCCACCCAACAGGCCGGCATGGGAGCCCCCCAGGCCCCAGCCTTTGGTCAGCAGACCAACCTCAACACCGTCATGGTCTCCTCTGCCAACTCCACTCTCATGTCCACCTCCATCAAGCCAGGACCCAACCCCAATGCTGCTCCCTTCAGTGAGTCCTTGTTTTTGCTGTTTCTGCAACAGGAGGTGGAGGGGGGCAGGGAACATTTGATAAAGAAGGCATCTCTGCAAGGCTTGCTTTTTGTTGGACCTTGTTGATAAAAAAAAAAAAAAAAAGAAGAAGAAAAAAGTATGCTGTCTAATGATGTTGCATTTTCCTGATTGCTGTGAAGTTGCGTCATTGCTCATTGTTGTGAAGACAAGTCATTAAAAACTGCTGAACCCAAGAGTTACAGGAGAAAATTTGTTTCAGTTGTGAAGGTTTTAACCAACATTCCCAAGTGTGCATGTTGCTTGCCTTCTGTCTCTCAGTATTGTTTCCTTCCTTCCTTCGTTTTTTTTTTTCTTTTTTTTAACTTTTTCTCATAACCTTTTTCATTTATCTTGACAAGAAAAGATGTATCACCCAGTCATGTGCAAGACAGGTTATGGAATGCATGTGAAAAGAGTGATTGCTAAACCCTTGCAGATCCTGACCAGTAATTGATGATGCCCTGTATGTGTGCAGACTCTGCGGTGACGAAAAACATGGGTCCCAGCCAGCTGCCCTTCAACCAGGGCCTGAACAACAACCCCATGCCCATGTCTCAGATGTTCTTCCTGGAGCTGACCCAACCCTTGGGTCAGCTGTTTGGCACCAGCCAGCTGCTGGGCAATGCGGTGCAGACCTCCCAGTCCCTCAGCAACTCACAGATGTTGCCCTCACAGCTGGTGCAGCAGCCCAGGTAAGAGGGGAGCCACCTTGAGAGAAGTTGGTTTTTGTGTTTGAACAGAAAGGGAATGTGTACAGTGGTGTGACAGAGAGTTTGCTGTGTTGGAGAGTTGCATGAGAGTTTGCATGAGTTTGTCTGTGAGAAGCTGGCTTGGGCAGGTCAGTGTCGTTATCTCAGAAAAACGCTCTGGCAAGAGGTTCAGGATCTCCTGTGCACCCATTAGTGAATAATGTGATTGTCTGTTATAGGCCTAAGGGTCCTTCTGATATGTTTTCAGAGACTGGCAGTCATATCTGGCTTTGTTGGGATGCATGTGTTAACAGACATCGGGTAGCTTGGAGAATGTAGAAGTGAGTTGTCTGAAGAGACCAGTTCAGAGCAACTGAAGCTGCGGTTATTTTTAGAAATTCTCTGGTTCAAGAGTTGAACCTTGAACTGAAGAATAATGCGTTTTGAACTTCGACAAACATGCAAGTTTAACTGAATGGATTCTCAGTGTGGCTGTGGATTATGGGCTGATTTGATTAATGCTAAACACTTTAGAGAGTTTTTGCCCTCTAAACTTCAGCTGAAACCTAGCTTGGGTGCTGAAGAGCTTTACAGGAGGCTGATCTGTGCCGCACTTTTGACAAAAAGTGGACAGAGTAACTCGCCCTGTGTGGACACCTTTTTGATATGTGGCATGTCCATGTTAGATCACAGGATGATGTCATAAACTGTAAGAAATGATGAAATGTAAGGTTCAAAACACGAACGAATTTGACAATGCAAAGGAAAGTAATGTTAATTACACATACTTAACCGTGACCCAACTAGTGCAGACTCCGGCAGGGGTCTGACATTCCTGTCCTGTGCAAACTACTATCCGCCTTTATGTACAGTGGCTGATATGTAGTTTGTTAGCATCCTAAATATCGGTGTGTCAACAGTGTTGTGTGTTGTGTTGTGTGAGCAGGTCCGGGGTGCAGAACGTGCAGCCAGTCCAGCCTTCCTCCTCCTTTTTCCAGCAGCCACAGCCTGCCCTGACCCAGACCGGCTTCTTCCCCACACAGCAGCCCACCTCCACTCTGCAGGTACACCCACCCTCTTGTCACTGTCTCTCTCTCTCTCTCTCTCTCTCTCTCTCTCTGTCGGCCAGGCAGTGGTCACCACCCATTGGAAGGGGTTTTCAGTGCCACTTATCTGTTTGTGGTGTGCCGCCACTATGTTACACCAAGAACAACAGTGATCTTTTTGGGAGGGTAATTAATAGACCCCTGCAGAGTTCTGTGCTGACATGACATAGAGGCGTGTTACATGATCTGCTCAGATTGGCTCCCTGAAATTTTGAGCAACAATGCGATCGAGAGAGGAAGAGCGTGCGAAACGGAAGACTTCTTTCTTCGACTTTTTGCTTCATATCTTTGTTGTTTTAAAAAAAAAATTATTATGCATAGTACAGAGTTTGGTTGTAACAATGGAGGCTATCAACTGAAGGAATGGGGGACAGCGCATGTTTGCTGCTTTTGCTTGGGCATTGCTTGCGATTTCGAGTAAAAGTTAGATGCGTATTCGCGAGATCCAAGATGCCCACGGAACTCTCCAGTGGTCTGTTAACAAGGCTCTATGTATTGCACTCAGTACATTCGGTGACTGAAAACTGAATTGAAACGGGGCAGTAAGACTGTGGTCCAAGAAGAATGATTTGTTTCAAAACCTTGATATGATAATGCACAAATAGAGTTGTTTTGTTTTTCATTGATCTACATCTACCATTGATAAAAATGTTATTTGAATTTATTTTAGCAGGGAAATTCAGTGAGATGTTTTTGTCCATTTTTTATTGTTGTGATGGAAAAGCAGGAAGAAAAAAGAGGATGTGTGTTCTCTACGATAATGTGAACATTGTTTAGCGCTGTGCACAGGGCGCCCTGCAGCCTCCCCAGGGCACAGCCCAGTTCTCCATGCAGCCCTTCAGCAGCCAGCCCCACGGCTTGGGCCTGACCATCCACTCCCCGGCCCCAGGCGCCTCCCTCAACCAGACCATGGGGCTTGGCCACGCCCCCCAGCAGCACCAGGGCCCGCCCCAGCACCAGCACCAGCACCAGGCCCCGCCCCAGCAGCAGACCAACAAGGGATCCCAGTTTGGCAACATCATGCAGCAGCAGCAACACTCCTCACAGAATGCACCGGTCAGCTCTATTTTGTTTTATATTAAGCTATAGATATTATTAAAAAAAGCAAGAAAAAAAAAGAAGGAAAAAAAAGCAGCAGCAGCCATTGTTGTTAATATATATATACAGATTACTTCATTATCTCAACAAGAGAAATTCTCTTGAGAATGAGATTCTCTTGAGAGTCACTGCTTCGTCTTAATCACTTCCTGCCAAGTTTTCAGCACTTTTTGCGGTCCAATTTGATTTTGCCAAAGTTTTGACTTTTCAAGTTGCAAGATGAGTTTGATGACTGACAAGATTTGGCGAGCAAGAATCTTCAGAAGTCAGTCATACTGTGTGACCTAGATATCAACTGACCGAGTTCAGGCGACAGTGACAGTGATTATGAGAGTGAAGATGGTCAAGTATGAATCAGTTTTCTGACCTCCAAAATGGACATTGTGTCATCAATTTCACTGCAAATATTAGCTTTGTTTGAAGCTTTGTTTGTGCATGATCTTCCTGTTTGTGCTGGTTCGTAGGATTATACTTCTTTTTCTTATGGAGAAGATAAAGACTTTTACAACTTCATTCTGTGTATAATGCAGGAAAAACAACTCAAAGCAACATAAGAAAATAATTTATTTTTTATAAGTTTTTATAATTACCTCTGTTTGAAAATTGGAAACGTTACTTCCCCTGGCATGTGATTGCCTGGGTGATTAGTGCTTGGCGATGTGGGTTAAGTGGGTGAACTTAAAAAAAATTGTATTTTATACCTGATCCTGATGGCTTGGCTAGTGTGACGTAATCGTGACATGCACCAGAGTTGGTTAATTCAGAAGTGAGATAATGAAATGATGTATCAGCTTGGGCTGTTCCAGCTGAAGTCTCCCCCCAACAGTCAGGGGCACGGCCAGGGCAGTCAGGGTCACAACCAGGGCGGTCCCGGCCACAGCCAGGGCAGTGTCAGCGCCAACAACAAGACCTTGTCCGCCTCTCAGCAGCAGCAGCAGCAGCAGTCTATCGCTACGGCCACGAAGAACTTCAATGCGCAGATGAACAGTCGCAATGCTGCCCAGCGATTTCCGCCGCCACCGGCCCAGCTTGGTCCCAAGTTCGGAACTTCTCCCTTCATTCAGCAGGCTGTGCAGACCGGAGGTAAGTCACCCTGTTGTTGCACAGTGAAGACAACTGAAGTAGTTCACCTCCGCCGTCTTTTTGTCGGTGGCTTTCCAGTACATTTTCACAGCAGAATGAGCAGTTTTGATTTTGAAAGGGGAAGAGATTGAGAATGGAGAAATGCTAAAAAAAACCAACAAAAAACAACAAAAAAACAAAACCAAAACAAACAAAAAAAACAACCTATAAAACTATGGTGCTTGGTGCACAGGCTGAAAGATTGGGAGAATGGCTGTTGTCAAAGAGGATGGTGGATAGGCAAGCAGAAGGGAGGAAATATACTAAGGTAGGTTACTAAAAGCCATGGTTACTTTCAATTTCACTGCCAGAGCAGAGTAGTGTTTTGCTTCGGACAGGAATGAGAGCCCCTGTGTACCTGTCATAGTAATTTTGTTAGAGTAAATGTCCTTTCAAGGACAAATTTTCCAATGCTAGCGAGGTAAATGGGGTGTCAAGTGAGATAAGTGGAGTACAAAGCCATGCAGTGGGGGGAACATAGTTTGTCATCGTGTGGTGTTGGTGTGTTCAGGTCCCATGGTGCGACCCCAGCTGATGATGGGCAACATGGTGCGCAGCAATGTGGCACCCCCTGCTCCCCGCCCCAACTTCCCCAACCCCATCCAGCGCCCTGCAGGCCCCCCACCACCCTCTGCCCCGGCTCCACAGCGTAACCCCACCCTGGTCATGAAGCCAGCCACTGGACCCAGCCTCGGACCCCGCCCACCCACCCAGCAGCCACCCCTGGCCGCTGGGAACCAGATGTTGAAAGCCCAGCACGTCAAGGCCCGTCAGGATCTGCTGGCCCATGTGCACGACTACATGGGCACCAGCAAGCAGGCAGCCAGCAAGATCTCTGCCCCTGCACCTCCCACCCCTGTCTCCATGGGAAGCGGGCCGTCCGCCCCACCCTGTGCCCCCAAGACGGATGCATCTGGGGATGGGAAGAAGTCCATGTCGGTTCCAGTCTTGAAGTCGGTTCCAACCTGCAGTGTCTCTAGTCCCGCCTCCTCCTCTTCAGTTGTGGTAGCAGTGTCCTCGGGTTCCTCTGGCGCTGTGGCCCCCCAAGGGGAAGAGAGTGGAAGCCAGCAGAATTAAACGGGTGTACAGAGATGTGAGAGTGAGGACAGCGTGACCGTGTCAGAGCACCACCTCCAATTGTCTACTTGACTAATTATGAAGTGACCTCACAAAATCAGGCTGCTCTGCCGTCAGCATGTGTCTGCTTTCCTCCTCATCACTCTCTTCCCACAGCACTTTGACAGTGCTGATGATTATGATGTAGCTCACCAGATTGACACATTTCTCAATCACAGGACTGGTGCTGATCACAGATTTACAGGATTGACATGCCCACAGAATTGTGTTAAGTGAACACTTTATGTCAAGTTGCCATCATGAGGTGTCTGGCCCACGGGGTCCAGATAGTGGATGTGAGGACTGTTCATCTATGTTATCAGGGACTGGCTGTTTTGTCTCAGATTGTACTGGACACACTTTTGGGACTGTCTACTCTGTCATTGGTTATGTGTGACATTGTACATCGTGAAACTTGAATTCTTTGGACTGGTGGATAGTGGGAAAGCCAGACAACGGCTGCAGTGGTGACAGAAGCCATGAGAACAGGACTGGAGTGCTGTCCAGCCAGAATCTGTACCAGGGCCTCAGGCCCTCTCAACTGCTTAGCTTAATGTGTGGATTGTCAGCAGTTTTTTAAGTTCAAATGCAGGACCTAGACAGCATGGGATGAATTTGGAAGGTTAGCTAGAATTGCACACAGTGCCCATGCTTGATAGTTTGAGCAGCGTAGGGAGTTTGAAGCATGCATGTGCGATAGCTAGGGATCGTCTTGAAAGTTGTCTTGTATTGTGGATGAGAAGCTGCCAGATGCCTATCCCCCTTTCTCAGGACATGTCAGACTGTTGCAGGCGTGATGCCTTCATTTCTGTAACAGTGGTGCTATAAGCACCATGTTTAGGGAGTGCACATGCTCTTTGAGAGGTTGGTGTGTGTGTTTGTGAGCATGTGTGCATGCTTTGTATGTCCTGCATCTTTGGTCTGTATCTCCCTGCAACAGTGATTGTCCCTTGCACTTGTCCATTGGAATCTTTCCACCATTGACCAGGTCTCAGAATACACCCTTTTTGTGTTTTCTGACTAGATATTGAAGAGATTATTTAATAGTTGTCAATAAAGAACTCTTTTTGCACAGTGTAAAGTCATTACCATGGTTTTTTTTTCTTTTTAAATACCCATGTTTTCTGTGCCCTTGATGTATATGTGGATGTGTTTATTTAAGCCTCTGAGGTTTGTCTGTGGTGTGTATATGTGCATGCCTGGTTTATAATTGAGAATTTGTATGCTTCACATATTGTACATACTGTGAAGAGCAGTGTAGTTGATGCTGTTTTGTACATTTTTTTATCCTTGACAAAATGGTGAAGGTGAGGAAGTAGCATTTCAAGATTGTGAATGTTTGTGGTTTAAAAAAAAATTAAAATGATAATACTGTATACCCGCTCATCATCTTTTTTTACCACAGGTAAGTGGATAAAAAATTGTGTTACTTTGAAAGGGAGTGTCCTTGTAATGAGTGTTCCTAACAGTTCATCTTACTTTTTTTTTTCAGGAGCAATTGGATGTGTGCATTAAGATGTTGCAGAAGTGTTCTCACCATACACACTATACTTACAGATGGCTGACTTATGGATTGACTGAAACCTGAGGACACGTTTCATGGTTTGCACAACATTATGCTTTCTCTTAGTGGAGAGAATCAACTGAATCTGTTCTGAATGCAGTCAGTTTAGGTACAATGAGACGAAAAGCTGTGGAGGCAGAAAGGAAGTCTGCCATATGAATTTTACTATAATTATTGAAGAAGTGGGATATCACCACCTGCATTTACCATTGGTTTGTAGGGGAATAGTTTTGAGTGCTGTGAATTCATTTCAGATACATATTTGTTTTGCAATGTTTGTTTTTCTTTCTGATCTTTGGAAGTCAGCTGTTAGCCAAATGGCTCCTGAAAATTTCTGCAGTGTATGCCAAATAGGGAAAAAAATGAGATCAGACTTTCTACTTTATAAAATCCAATCAAAAGATATGAAGCGAGTTGTCAGCCATCCCTTCCATTTGCCAGTCAGCACTGTACCATGTTTATCTTGTAGTATATATTTTGTATGTGCTTTTACAGTAGTAGATATTGAAAAGGCAGTTGCTTTCTTGTGGATTATTTAATCCGTTTCTGAGTGGTGTATTGTTTTGTATGATAGACTGAATTTTATGATGGAGGGTTGAACATGGATTGCTTTGACTGTTGGTATCCGTTGGGGAGAAGTGGTGATGAAGTTTGAGTGTGAGGGAGTACAGTGCAGTCTTGTGTGAAGCAAGAGCACCAGTAAGGTGGCCAGACTGTTTGTCTGCAGACAGCCAGGTCCTGAAGATAGATGCTGAATTTTATCACATTGAAAAAGATCACCAGCTTCACAGACAATCCAGCATGGTGCAAACCATGGCCATCATACTAGAGACCAGTTTAGCCTTGACAGACCAGTCCCTGTTGACGTACACATTGACCATACATGGGTTCCCTTTGAGGTTGAGCCTTGTCTTTTTTGACTCATTATAAACAATGAGCAATGCCCACCATTTCAGAGGAAAAGGAAATGTATCCTTGCTGTATTTCTGAGGAAGGAAAGTTGGAGGAGAATCCAGTGACCTGCATACTGCCCCCATGTAGCACTGGAAGAAGATAGGGGTGGAGTCTTTGTTTCTCAAGTTGGTGTAAACTGATGGTGCCAGATTACCCGACTGCTCCCCCCAACTACTTGGCCAGTTGAAGTCATGGCTGTTGTCGTTTCACTCGTGCCCCCGGTGAACGGCGACAGTTCTTGGCCCAACACTGGCTCAGCTTTCTATCAATGTGGTGTGTGATTTGATGTGTAGTTGAAGCAACAAAAACTCAACACAAAAATCTCTTACATTGGTTTATTTTGTGTTGTTGGGTTTCTTTTTCACTCCTTTTTTATTTTTAAAAATCCACCTCCCTTTTTCTGATTATTTTTTCATCCTTTTCTTTACTTTTTAAAACTGAATGTAGCACAAAATTAAAAAAATTCTTCTCGTCCCAGTTGTATAGAGTACTGGGAAGAGGTTTCAGTTGTCGTCGTTCCTATTTTACGTGGTTTCCTAGCGGGATAAAATTTCAGGCCATCCCAAATTTCAGTGGCATGAACAAGAGCTGGCGCAAACCACCAGTGCCGTGTGTTAATGCAGGACAGAAACACACACTTTATGAAACCAACCCTGTTCTGTTTGACTTGTTGTTGTTGTGTTACAGCTGTGTGTGTGTAAGGCAGTGCTACAGCCAACATCTTTTTAGTAGCAGTGATGTGACATCGGAGAAAATAAAGAGTAAAGTATTGGTGACTTGTGTGTGTAGTGGTTTGAGATGTGGAAGCGTTGGGTGTGAATAAGCCTGAATGATGTATAGCCATGTGTCTCTTTAATCTTCAAGAGTTTATTGCAGAAGCTGAAATCCAAGTAACTGGTTCCAGCCACTTGAGTGTAAACCAGATAGGTTGTGATCATCAAAAGGAAGAAAGCAAGGTTATTATGCCGACATTATACGTACACAAGCTTATGATGAATAGTCCTTTGTAGCAGTCAAGGCAATGACTGTAGCCTGTGAAAGCATCGGGGGGGAAAGCACAGAATTTTCCATTCATGCACACATTGCATCAGTACAAAACATTTCATCTGTAGGGTGTTGATGAGTGCACTACAACCCTCATCTTGCACTTGTAATTTGAATCTATAGGTGGGCTTTAATGCATGCAGCTACATTATAGGCTGCAATCCGCTGTTACGGGGTGTCACCGTGTGTGTATGCTGGGTATAGTTGTGTTTCCATGACTTGTTGAACACGGACATGGATAACAGGTTCCTGCATTCAACTGGTACAAAACCCAAATAATAGTGAGATGTATCAGCTGTCACCATCTGCTTAGGGCTGCTTGTGCTTTGGGTTCAATTACTTCAAATGAGAAGACTGGGACTGCGCAAGTCCATTGTTTTCCACTATTCTGATGGATGTCTTTCTAAAGAGTTGCTCTGAATTTCACAATTCTTAATGCAGGTAGCTGTATCTCTTTGGCCTGGCCTGCGTCAGAATACTTTCACGAGGGAGAAGTGTTGAAATAGTTTTGAGAAACTTAGTAGTCCTCTCAAACAATCTTGAAACTAAAAGTGATCATCACAGCATCAATGGTAATTTTCTCACCATTTATCTAATCTGTGATGCTAACAGCCTGGTTAAAACACAAAGAGCCATGTCAGGGCTGAAAAGTTGAAAACCTGGAAGAAAAAAATCCTACGCAAGTACCGTTCTATTTATGCTCCTGAACCTAGGACTTGGAGACGAGCCTCTGACACTGTAACCATTCTATCAATCTTCACCAGGAGATTCCAAAAAATAACCTGCTCATAACCATACACATAATTCACAGAATCATATATTTTATATGTAACAACCACACAAAACAACCAGCAACCTGGCTTCCTATTCCCAGGTACAAAAAAAGGAAAAGAAAAAAACAAGAATGCCCAATTACCAAGACCACAAGAAGACCAAAAAATATTCAAAGCTTTTCAAAAAAAGAAGGGAAAAAACAACAAGAAAAGATGGACTAGCAAGGCAGATAAATTTTTTTTTTTTAAACCCACAATGGAAAAATCCAATAACAAAGAGTGACAGGAAAGAGGCAATATCTAGTATATAATTTCCTAGAAGAGACCCTGGCATCCCCGCATGGTATTGCAGCATGGTCTATTTTCCTCACCACACATAGATAAGATTATAAAGAATAAATTTGTGAACAATGCAAAATATGGTAAAGAACACATTAATTTAATCTTGATAACGTGTGTCAGCTCTATAGAAAAACAAAGAAGTCAGTTCCAGTGGTTTACATACGAAGACAACAATAGGACAAATGTCCTGACCCTTCTCAACATAATCAGACATTTGTCCTCTTTCCACCAAGGTTGATCAAGGTGTCATCACTCAATATGTTTCAACTGAAAAGACTAGTGTATTTTCAAAAAAAACTTCACTGGAGAGCACTGGACAATAATGAAATCGAAGTCCTGAACATGAAGTCTTGAAGAATATGAAGTCTTGAAGATTAATATATTCCTCACTCTCTCTTAAGGCCATTCTGTCAATGTATAATTGTCCTGAACATGAAGTCTTGAAGAATATGAAGTCTTGAAGATTAATATATTCCTCACTCTCTCTTTAGGCCATTCTGTCAATGTATAATTGCAAATATTTAAAACAGACCCCTGCCAGAATCTGCACTAGTGGGTCATGGTAAGTACGTTATTTAAACGTAATTTTAGGAAGAAAATTTCCTTTTCCATTTCTGCTGACAATATTCTTTTCCCGTTTGGAGACTTGACAACTGTTTTCAAGACTTCCCACAATGAATTGAAATACTTTTTGACTGTTCCCAACATTGACGTTTATTGTCACTGTTGCACTCACAGTGTTATCTTGCTCGAAAATGTTGAACCATTGATAGTGTTGCATCGTCTGGCCATTGTTCCAAAAAATCTAGCAAAAAAATTTATCCTCTGAAACCTTTCGTGGTGTTTTCTTTTGGAAGATCGAGAAATTGACGTTTGGCTTAATCTGCTCTGGTAGAAAAGAAAAGACACTTTCCTGACCAGCGCATGGACAGAAGATAACATGTTCCATGTTAAAGGTTACACGTTGAAACTCGAGGTTGAATGCGCAATGTGCTGGCCTTGTTCTGATTGAACTGGTAATATGGGGAGGATTGAATTGTCTTTGAAGTTTGTCACACGGGACAGCTCAGCAAACAAAGGATTGTATGGCTCATGAAAAAGTAATGGGACATTTTGTCCTCATCAGGAATAAAATGATCAGATATTCTCAACTCGTCATCTGTCTGATGTCCAATGTCGATGCACACTCCTGTAGTTTATGATCATTTTGAGTATGTGTGTGTAGTTCCTGTGTAAGGGGAGACTGGGGAAGACTAAGCATTTGAGGATTATGAATGTGAAGTTGAATGAATGTGTATGTCTGAGAGAGAGAGAGAGAGGAGTGAGAACAAAGGTACTTGAATTCATCATGCACAGTCAGTTTTGTGTTGGATGTAAAACATACAGACTGGTATCACGCACTGTACCATGTTAAGCTGATGCAAACCAGGTCTATCACTTTCCTCCTCTTGGCCAGTCAGTTTTGTGTAGGATGTAAAACATACAGACCTGTTGTAATGCTTTCTGACTTGTTGAGGGATAAAATATAAAGACCTGTTGTAATGCTTTCTGACTTGTTGAGGGATAAAATATAAAGACCTGTTGTAATACTTTCTGAATTGTTGAGGGATAAAACATACAGACCTGTTGTAATAAAATATACAGACCTGTTGTAATGCTTTCTGAATTGTTGAGGGATAAAACATACAGACCTGTTGTAATAAAATATACAGACCTGTTGTAATGCTTTCTGACTTGTTGAGGGATAAAACATACAGACCTGTTGTAATAAAACATACAGACCTGTTGTAATAAAACATACAGACCTGTTGTAATGCTTTTTGACTGGTTGAGGAATAGTGTATCAGAAAAGCATTTCTTTGTCACCATTACTGGCATCTTCAAATAATGATAGGAAACACATTCTGTCACCATCATTTTCACAAACATCAACAGTATATCACTATCATCATCATTTATTACTATTATTATTACCATCCTCCTTCTCGTAATTATTACAGTATAAAACAATACTTAAAAAGAAAAAAAAATCACCTTTCACACAACAACTTGAATTCTCACACACACACACAGCACACTATCTTTTCCAGCAAGAACACACAACCACTATGACCATGACCCGTTTTTCTCAGATCCATCCCTCCAAAGCACACTTAACAACAGAAGGTTCTCTGGAGATGACAAAATTCAGTACCTAGGGTCATGACTCTTTCATGCCTTGCTATAGTATAGCACGGTAGCCAGTCATGTCGCGGCCCAACACTCAGCTTACATCACAGATTGACATAAGTTTACATTTGGGCCAACAGCAAAGTGAAAGCTGTATTATCAATGGTTTCTCCAGTCAATGGGAAACCATTTACAGCTTAGTCTTTTGTGAAGGACTATGACTCTCAAACTAGGAGGCAAAATTGCACTGGCTCTTAGTGCTGCAGCCTTGTGGGCTAGTTAGCCTTTGGGAACCATCCCAACGCCGACTGTCCTAAAACCCTCTTGGCCGAGAGAGTGGGGATGTACTTGGGCAAGACACTCTCCACTATAATCAAATTCTAGCCCAAATAGTCAGAACAGCAGTTGCCTCCTCTGCTGTTCTGATGGTCATAGTCGGACACGACTGACTATCACATACATGTCTGACTTTGACCGTCAGAACAGCCGAGGAGGCAACTGCTGTATTGACTATTGTGGAGAGTGTCTTGCCCAAATCACATCCCAACTCTCTCGGAGCCAAGGTTTTAGCTGACAATGGGATGGTTCCCAAAGGCCAACTAGCCCCCAAGGCTGCAGCACTAAGAGCCAGTGCAATCTTGCCCCCTAGTTTGAGAGTCATAGTCCTTCACAAAAGACTGAGTTGTAAATGGCTTCCTATTGCAATGGAGAAACCATTGATCACACAGGTCTCACTTTGCTGTTGGTCCAACTGTAAACTCATGTCAAGCTGTGATATATGAGCTGAACGTTGGCCAAAAGCTTTACATATATATATATATATATATATCAGTGGAGTGATGGCCTAGAGGTAACGCGTTCACCTTGGAAGCCAGAGAATCTGAGCGTACTGGTTCGAATCACGGCTCAGTCGCCGATATTTTCTCCCCCTCCACTAGACCTTGAGTGGTGGTCTGGACCCTAGTCATTCGGATGACACAATAAACCAAGGTCCTGTGTGCAGCATGCACTTAGCGCACATAAAAGAACCCACGGCAACACAAGGGTTGTTCCTGACAAAATCCTGTAGAAAAATCCACTTCAATAGGAAAAACAAATAAAACTGCACGCAGGAAAAAATTTTTTAAAATGGGTGGTGCTGTAGTGTAGTGACACACTCTCCCTGGGGAGAGCAGCCTGAATTTCAGTACCTGGCATTATGACCCTTCCAAGCATTGCAATATATATACATCCAAACCTCCCATGAGGTTTATGCTTACAAAAAAAAAAAAAAAAAAAAAAAAGAAAAAAAAAAGGATCAACAACAACAAAACAACAGCAGCAGAGCAACAACAAACTCTTTCTTCATTGCTTTAGTTCATCGTTTCAGCAGTGTTCATCCACTAACTTCTTCACTCACCCTGCCAGCAATCCTTCAGTCAGTCCACCTGGTCAGGCTTGTTGAACACACCGTACACACAGCAAGCACACACACCCTTCTCAGTATACACATGCACAGCTTGGTTTTGTTCAGCCATTTTCTCTCCCCACACTTGTGAGCAAAAACCATCAGGTCCGGTCCTCTCTAGCTCTTTTCCTGCACCTCCAAAAAAAAAATTTCTTAATGGAGACATGAACAGTGGGGGAGGGAGAGGGAGGGAAAAGAAATGAAGGGGGAGGAGAGGAGGAGGATGCGAAGAGATGTGGGTCGAGTATAAAAAAAAAAAGACAGAAAGGGAGTGGAGAAATGGCTGGGAGAGACAGTCAAAGTGAGAAGAGGGGGGGGGGGGGGGGGGAGCGTGAAAGAGGCAGACCTAAAATAGAAATGAGGAAACAACAACAACAACAAAAAAAAAAAAAAAAAAAGGGCGGGGGGTGGGGGGTGGGGGGGATACGGGGAGGAGGAGGTGGAGGGGCGGGGGTTAGAGAGAGAGAGAGATGGGGGTGAGGGAGGGGCTGGAGGGTCGGGGGGAAAGCCTAGTGGGAGTTAGGGGAGGCGGTGGAAGAGAGAGAGAGAGAGAGAGAGAGAGAGGGAGGGAGGATGAACGAGGACGACAGATATACGATGTTGAAGAGACAGAACTGGGCAAAATGATGGATGGAGTGGACGTTCTCCAAGAGGGAGACAAAGGTGAACAAAACAAAACAAACAAACAAAAAAAACACAAAAAAAGAAAAAGAAAAAAAAAAGGCATATGAAGTAGACAAGTACGCCTTCAACATAACTATGGAATATAACCAAGTTTGTGGAAAAATGGGCACTTTATAACTGATACAAGATTAAGCTACACAATGCTACCTTGGAATTTTGCCACTGAACATAATATATTATATTGTTTTGATGTTATAGATTTGTCAGTACTTAATTATATGCTTACCCTATACTTTCTAATGCACAAAACATGTAAATTCTGTATCTGTAAAACTTTGTCTGAATAAAAAATGTTGGAAAAAAAAAAAAAAAAAAAAACCCAATGGAAAAGAAGCATAGGAGAAATAGGAAGGGTGACCGAGGGAGACTAAAAGAAAGAGGTGTCAGACACTGTGAGGTGAGAGAGAGACTGAGACTGAGACTGAGAGAGACTGGGAGAGACAGAGAGATGAAGAAGGGAGGGAGAGAGGGGACAGGGGGGTTTGGGGTGGGGGGGGGGGGTAAAGGAAGACGAGAGACAGACAACGAATAAAGGGAGGTGCGAGAGAAACTGACAAGTTATCGCTGATTGTGGAGAAAGGGGAATGGTGAAGAAAAAAAAACAAGAGTTTTCACAACGGGACTGACAACCACACCATTCATGAAACCAAGGGGAAAAGATAAAACAAAGGGCCTATAAAACCAAGAAAAAAAGACAGAACCCCCATCAAAAAAAAACCCAGAGGGGCTATAAGACCAAGAGAAACACAGAGAGAGGGAGAGAGAGAAACACAGAGAGAGGGAGAGAGAGAAACACAGAGAGAGGGAGAGAGAGAAACACAGAGAGAGGGAGAGAGAGAAACACAGAGAGAGGGAGAGAGAGAAACACAGAGAGAGGGAGAGAGAGAAACACAGAGAGAGGGAGAGAGAAACACAGAGAGAGGGAGAGAGAGAAACACAGAGAGAGGGAGAGAGAGAAACACAGAGAGAGGGAGAGAGAGAAACAGAGAGAGAGGGAGAGAGAGAAACACAGAGAGAGAAACACAGAGAGAGGGAGAGAGAGAAACACAGAGAGAGGGAGAGAGAGAAACACAGAGAGAGGGAGAGAGAGAAACACAGAGAGAGGGAGAGAGAGAAACACAGAGAGAGGGAGAGAGAAAAACAGAGAGAGGGAGAGAGAGAAACACAGAGAGAGGGAGAGAGAGAAACAGAGAGAGAGGGAGAGAGAGAAACAGAGAGAGAGGGAGAGAGAGAAACACAGAGAGAGGGAGAGAGAGAAACAGAGGGAGAGAGAGAAACAGAGAAAGAGGGAGAGAGAGAAACACAGAGAGAGGGAGAGAGAGAAACACAGAGAGAGAAACACAGAGAGAGGGAGAGAGAGAAACAGAGAGAGAGGGAGAGAGAGAAACAGAGAGAGAGGGAGAGAGAGAAACACAGAGAGAGGGAGAGAGAGAAACAGAGAGAGAGGGAGAGAGAGAAACACAGAGAGAGGGAGAGAGAGAAACAGAGAGAGAGGGAGAGAGAGAAACACAGAGGGAGAGAGAGAAACACAGAGAGAGAGGGAGAGAGAGAAACAGAGAGAGAGGGAGAGAGAGAAACACAGAGAGAGTGAGAGAGAGAAACAGAGAGAGAGGGAGAGAGAGAAACACAGAGAGAGGGAGAGAGAGAAACAAAGGGACGATAAAACTAAGAGGAACAGATAAAACAAAGGGCCTATAAAACCAAGAAAAACAGAAAAAAACACCAAAAAATACCCCAAAGGGGCTAAAAGACCAAGAGAAACAGAGAGAGAGGGAGAGAGAGAAACAGAGAGAGAGGGAGAGAGAGAAACAGAGAGAGAGGGTGAGAGAGAAACAGAGAGAGAGGGAGAGAGAGAAACAGAGAGAGAGGGTGAGAGAGAAACAGAGAGAGAGGGAGAGAGAGAAACAGAGAGAGAGGGAGAGAGAGAAACAGAGAGAGAGGGAGAGAGAGAAACAGAGAGAGGGAGAGAGAGAAACACAGAGAGAGGGAGAGAGAGAAACAGAGAGAGAGGGAGAGAGAGAAACAGAGAGGGAGAGAGAGAAACAGAGAGAGAGGGAGAGAGAGAAACAGAGAGAGAGGGAGAGAGAGAGAACAAAGGGACGATAAAACCAAGAGAAGCAGAGAAAACAAAGGGAACACACATGACCAAGAGAAACACAGAGAGAGAAAGAGAAACCACAGGGACAAAAAGTTAAGACCAAGAGAAACAGACAAAGAGAAAACAAAGTGATTATTAGACGATGAGAAACACAGAGAGAACATTCAAACGGACTACAAGACCAAGATAAACTGCGAGAAAGACAAAACAAAGGAGCTATAAGACCAAGAGAAACAGAGAGAAAGACAGAACAAAGGAGCTATAAGACCAAGAGAAACAGAGAGAAAGACAGAACAAAGGAGCTATAAGACCAAGAGAAACAGAGAGAAAGACAGAACAAAGGAGCTATAAGACCAAGAGAAACAGAAAGACTGAACAAAGGAACTACAAGACCAAGAGAAACACAGAGAAAGACAAAACAATATAAGGCCAAGAGAAACAGAGAAAGACCGAACAAAGGGACTTTAAGGCCAAGAGAAACAGAAAGACAAAACAAAGGGGCGATAAGACCAAGAGAAACAGAAAGAACAAAGGAGCTATAAGGCCAAGCGAAACAGCAAGAAAGACAGAACAAAGGGGCTATAAGCTGAAGAGAAACAGAGAGAAAGACAAAAAAAAGTGGTTATAAGGCCAAGTGAAACAGTGAGAAAGACAAAACAAAGTGGCTATAAGGCCAAGCGAAACAGTGAGAAAGACAAAACAAAGGGACTATAAGGCCAAGCGAAACAGTGAGAAAGACAAAACAAAGTGGCTATAAGGCCAAGCGAAACAGTGAGAAAGACAAAACAAAGGGACTATAAGGCCAAGCGAAACAGTGAGAAAGACAAAACAAAGGGACTATAAGGCCAAGCGAAACAGTGAGAAAGACAAAACAAAGGGACTATAAGACCAAAAGAAACAGCGCGCGCGAGAGAGAGAGAGAGAGAGAGAGAGAAAATAAAGGGACTAAGAACCAACATTACTATAGCTGTTACCCACACATTCCAACTTGCACATATATATATATATACAAAAATCTGTGGTTAAATGTAGGTTAAAGGTTAAAGGTCCCAAAGCCAATGACAGCTGTCGGTGGAGGGGGTGTTGGTGGCGGCCGGGGGGGGGGGGGGGGGGGGGGGGGGCAGTGAATTCACGTTCACCTTGTCTAGGGGGCTCGTCACAGGAAGGCGAGGCCCAATCCTCTCCTTCTCCCCGCTTTCAATTCCTCGATCCATCGAACTAAGGGACACCATTCACACCTGGGTGGCGAGAGGAAAACTGGAAGCTAAGCTCCCTTTATCCAGTGACACCACCGTGCCAAAGGGAGCCGGAGGCATCAAACTCGGATCACTGGTGGACACTGGATCCAAAAACGTCCAACGCCTAACCCCGATCTCCGCCATGGCGCCTCCAGATCGATATAGTTTCGGTTTCAGTAGCTCAAGGAGGCGTCACTGCGTTCGGACAAATCCATATACGCTACGCTACACCACATCTGCCAAGCAGATGCCTGACCAGCAGCGTAACCGAACGCACTTTGTCAGGCCTTGAGGGGAAAAAAAAAAAAAAAAAAATATATATATATATATATAATTAAAAAAAAAAAGAAAAAGAAAAAAGAAAGAAAATAAATGATATAGAACACACTGGAACAAAAGACAAACAAATACAAAATCTGTAACACCACACAGTAACGAAACACATTCTTGCACTGCAGTAAGGTACGTTTCCCAACTGTTTAAAAAAACAACAACAACAACCAAGGTATCAAGAAATCTCAAATAAATAAGTCAAATGAACAAATTAAACAATGAGTGATCACCTAACTATTCACAAAAAATATAAATGTATACATTGCTCAAAACACAATAATACTAAAAAAAATTATAAGTTTAGTCAAACAAAATAGAAAAAAAATATAGCAAAAATGAGTCAGGTAAAAATGATTTACAAAGTTAAATGTATAAATCATGTATCAAATTAAATGAATTATCAAGACACAGAACTCAACAGTGCTTTTAGTAACTTACAAGCGACATACAGAAGGGTAAAGTATAGACGTTAAAAGTGTGACACATGTACTATATACTGACAGACATATCAATGATTCATTTCAAGCTATCAAATATACAAAAATAGAAATCACACATGCATCAGAACGCAATTACAGCAGATAATTATGTTCTACTACATATCACTAGCGTATGAAATGTGCTAAAATAACAGATGCAGTCCTAACAATTATTTATTTCAACTGTTATCCTTCACATGCACAGTTCTGTATCATGTACATATGTAAACACATATCATATAAAACACACAAGCTGGATGCTTTTAACATAAATGATGATCCACATTATGAAACCATGTTCATTTCAAACTTAAGGACAATGGAAAAAAACTTCTTTCTGTATGTCTCTCAACATGAGAACAGAAAAGAAACTGTTCACAACCCATATGTCTCTTCAACCTAAAAAAAAAACCGCAAAAAAACAAACACCAGGAAAGCCTGTGAGACATAGACATAGCTTTACAACATTATTTACATAACATGACCACATGGCTCAACGTTGTTGTCCTATGATGGGCACACCAGACAAGCGGTCAAAGCACTGGACTTTCTATCTCAGGGTCTTCGGTTCGAATTCCGGCTGCACCTCATTGCTTAAGGGTGGAGATTTTTTTCTGTTCCTCCAGGCCAACAAAAGTGCTGACCTGCCAGTGTCTGAACCTCGTATGTGTGCAAACACATGCAGAACATCATATATGCATGTTAGAATCCTTCTATGTGTGCAAACACATGCAGAACATCATATATGCATGTTAGAATCCTTCTATGTGTGCAAACACACGCAGAACATCATATATGCATGTTAGAATCCTTCTATGTGTGCAAACACACGCAGAACATCATATATGCATGTTAGAATCCTTCTATGTGTGCAAACACACGCAGAACATCATATATGCATGTTAGAATCCTTCTATGTGTGCAAACACACGCAGAGTATCATATATACATGTTAGGATCCTCCTGTGTGTGCAAACACACGCAGAACATCATATATGCATGTTAAGGATCCGCCTATGTGTGCAAACACATGCAGAACATCATATATGCATGTTAGGATCCTCCTGTGTGTGCAAACACACGCAGAACATCATATATGCATGTTAAAGATCCCCCAATGTGTGCAAACACACGCAGAACATCATATATGCATGTTAGAATCCTTCTGTGTGTGCAAACACATGCAGAACATCATATATGCATGTTAGAATCCTTCTATGTGTGCAAACACACGCAGAACATCATACATGCATGTTAGAATCCTTCTACGTGTGCAAACACACGCAGAACATCATACATGCATGTTAGAATCCTTCTATGTGTGCAAACACACGCAGAACATCATATATGCATGTTAGAATCCTTCTATGTGTGCAAACACACGCAGAGTATCATATATACATGTTAGGATCCTCCTGTGTGTGCAAACACACACAGAACATCATATATGCATGTTAGGATCCCCCGATGTGTGCAAACACACGCAGAACATCATATATGCATGTTAGAATCCCCCGATGTGTGCAAACACACGCAGAACATCATATATGCATGTTAAAGATCCGCCTATGTGTGCAAACACATGCAGAACATCATATATGCATGTTTAAAAGATCACACAACCCGTGTCAGTGTTTGGTGAATTATGGAAACAAGAGCATATCTCGCATGTACCCCCGCCCCCTCTGAAAATGGAATACGGCTGCCAAAATGGAGGGGTAAAAACATGTAAAAACCGACTTAATGATACAAGTGAATTCCCACTGTTATCATTATCAATCATGGTCTTTGGTTAGCTGATACGTTCAGAACCGGTTAGTAGTAGCATTTTTATGTATTTATCTATTATTTTATTTATTTATTTATTTATTTATAATTATTTTAAATTATTATTTTTATTTTATTTTATATTTATTATTATTTATTTTTATTTTATCTTATTTTTATTTTTTTTATTTTTTTTTTCTCAAGGCCTGACTAAGCGTATTGGGTTACGCTGCTGGTCAGGCACCTGCTTGGCGTATATGGATCTGACCGAACGCAGTGACGCCTCCTTGAGCTACTGATACTGATACTGATACTGATCAGAACCGGTTGACACAACACTTCCAGCATTACTCCTCCCCCAAAGAACTGCTCTGGCGCCAGTCAACATGTTTTATCTGCCACCAAGTGTGCAGTGCTTCAGCATCTGATGTCCATGAGACAGTCTGCTTTCTTTTAGTATCCATTCAAACACACATGAACAGTAAGGCAAGTGAAGTTTTTACATTCGAAGGATTCTCTAAGTCTGTTGCAATTTTCTTGACATCCATAGGTAAACACACACACACACACACACACACTCTCTCTCTCTCTCTCTCACCTATGCACTTTAAGTAAAAAGGTGTGGAACTGAAGATGAACACTTACACACAGAGAATGCATGAAGACAGCAGCTCTTTAAAACAGTCCACATTATGGAGAAATGCACATTCATACAGAGAAACAAACACGGAGAGCACTTGGGAACAATTTACAAACAGATGATAAAAACAAACAAACAAAATCAGAGCAAGAGGCAGGAAATAAAACATACATGTACAAACTCATAAGTACACACACACACACATGCACACACACACACATATATATGCTTGCTAACACACATGAGAATATTCTATTTCACTCTCTGACCCAGTCTGCCAATGCTTTGTTTAGCATGACAGGTTAATATCCTCGTAGTGTTGCCACATTACAAAATGAGCACAGACTCGTTGAGAATTAACATTTCTCTGGACAATCCCTGCTGCAATTGTTGTCCAGACAAAAAAAAAAAAAAAAAAAAAAAAAAAAAAAAAAATAGTTGGGCTGCATTTCAATTTCCACAGTTATTAAAAAACAGATAGTTTTGAAATAATCAGTCAGATAAAAATATCGTTTCATTTTCCTTACGGTGTCTGTTTAATGAAAAAAATGACTATAACTGACTATACAATGCTACCTGAAATCAAGTTAGCAAAATAAAACTGACTTAAAAGTAATTACAAAAACTTTCTCTACAGAAGATGTTTCAGTTTACCAGTCTGAACATAATAACTATTTTCTTCATAACCCCCCCCTCCCCCAAAAAAACGACAACCACCATCAACAACCACCCAAGTTTTCTCAGAAGAGAGCAGTAGCACACAACCTCTTCTCAAACGTAAGAAAAGAAAAAGGCGAAAGATCCTTGCATGATCTGAAGAGAAACCAGCAGAGCTACTGTGCTGTCTAACCAAATCGAGAGTCATTTAACCCTTTGAGCCCTGACCACCGCTTTACCGGTGGCAGAGAAAAATGACATAATGCCCAGCCACCGGTTGAGCGGTGTGTAAACACTTGAAGCATGCAGAGTCTCAACCTGGCCTGTCAGGGCAGAAATCAGGACAAAACGTGTGAGAAAACAACTGTACAAGTAACTGATATACTTGATGATTTATCGGAAGTAGAGTATGACAATGATTACTCTGATAGTGAAGTGGAATTTGAATCGGATGATTCTGCTACAGATAGTGATGTTGAAAATGAATCTGAGCATGCAGAATCAGTTGATCAAAGGAGGCATGTCAGGTTGAGACTCTGCATGCTTCATGGTAGAAATCGATCGTTTTTATCCAAAGCACGTGCACAAAACACAGTGAAAAGGCGCGGCAATGTTGGTACTACGTTCGCTGACGTCAGAATATTATGGTTTTTCTGACTGGCTCTTCAATATAAGTCAACCAATAGCAAAACACGACACAAGTGTTTACGCACCGCTCAACCGGTGGCCAGGCATTATGCAACCCCTCCCCACCACTGGTAAGGCGGTGGTCAGGGCTCATAGGGTTAAGGACTTCAATAGCTCCTCTTAGGCTTGATAAGTCAATACCGTTACAACATTGTGTAAAAAAATGTTTTTCACTGACAAGTACTTCTCTGTATGCTGTGAAACACAACAGCGTGCATGCAGTCGCTTTCGGCCAGATGGCAGCTCCCACAACTGTGTCCGCAGAACTGCAGCCCAACTTGCGTTTTGAGTGTGGTTTGGGGACTACTGACATGAATCACAAAACACATCAAACGTATCTCTGTCCCAGAACAACAATGCCATGTTTTCAAAGAAAGTGATGTGCATTCAACAACATTCTCTGCAATGTACAAAAAACCTGATTAGCAAATTGTGAGTTTTGCATTTGGCAGCTACAATAGCGTTCATACATTTAACAACAAAAAAATCAGCTTTTCACATATCAACCATCAAAAAACAAAGAAACAATCAAAAACCAATGTAACCAAAAACACAACAACAACAAATCAAAAACTAATCCAACAGCAAAATGATCCACATTCAAGTGACATGCACATTTCTGTCAACAAAACAATTTGCGGCTTGTAACAATAATAAAGATTTTTTTTTTTTTTTTTTGCATTTGGATGCAAAAGCATGGATTTCATGTCCGAACTGGAAGCAAATAATCAAACCATCTAAAAAAAAAATATATCAATCATATGATAAAATCTTCACATTTGGAAAAAACAAAAAAAAACAAAAAAACGAAAAAAAAAAAAAAAAGAAATAGAAAAGATCAACGACTGCAAAAAAAACAAACCAACCCAACAACATGTTCTGTAAGCCATTCGTCAGATCACAATATTCTTCACACATTAAAGTTCAATGTTAAATGACAACCAACCCAAGTTAGGTACCCCTTCACACCTGGGTGGAGTGGAGGAAAACTGGAGAAAAACAAACACCGCATCGGAAGCCACATGCCAAACTGTTTCTGCGACGGCCCCTCTTTCTTCACACACACACACCTGCAAAAAAATCGTGATTCCTGATGACCATTCCAAATACATGTGGAAGGGACTTTGGCCACACACACACAATGGGCCATGCTGGTGGAGGGAACACATCAAAACTCACAGCCACCAGCACACAGAGATGCCAACCGCTGTCAAGTACGTAGGAACAATCAGGAAATTTGGCAGGAACATTCTCAATTTGGCAGGAACGCTCAGACTCCCAGCCACATGAGCAAAAGTCCATTGTATCTACAAGGCAAACAAACACCTGGACCAACCGGAAAACACGGTGTAACTGCTACGATTAAGCTGACTGGTCCACTCAATGCTGTTTCAATGTAAAGACGCACTTGATTAGCTGAGCATCATCACGCGAGACCAAGGTTAGTAGTGACTGCCCTGGCCTCCTGATCGATAGGTCTAGAACATCTGGATAATGTTGTGACAGGAAAACATGTGACCACGTTATGTAGTCGAAAATGAACTTGGAACAATTTTGATGTTGGTGTAACGTCGGAACAAACTGTGATCGAGCGTAAAAAAAAAAAAAAATACAGCAAAATTCTAACAGTTGGCATCTCTGCTGCCCCATCGTCACACCACTCCCTTCACACCACCCACAATCTGCTCTGAGAATTGCTGCATGACACACATGTGGATAATCAGGGTACGATGGGTTTCTTTGGGCAACAGCAACATGGCCACAATTCTGGGATACCTGAGGCAATCGTGTTCTGGGGTACCTGAGGCAACAGCCACAGCTGTGGGGTACCTGAAGCAACAGTTAGTGTTGTGGGGGTACCTCAAGCAACAGCCAGTGTTCCAGGGTACCTGTTCTGGGGGTACCTCAGGCATTAGCTGTAGTTCTGGAATACCTGTTCTCGGGTACCTGAGACAACAGCCACAAATCTGGGGTACCTTTCTGGGGTACCTGAGGCAACAGCCATAATTGTGGGGTACCTTTCTGGGGTACCTGAGGCAACAGCCATAATTCTAGGGTACCTTTCTGGGGTACCTGAGGCAACAGCCATAATTGTGGGGTACCTGAGGCAAACACATCAACATCCAGAACCAACCAAACAATGCAACAGGAGAGAAATAGATAATTATCCACAAAAAAAAGAGAGAAAAAAGAAAAAGAAAAAATAGCAGCAAAACCAATCTGCAGCTGAACATGCAATTTTGGTATTTGAGGGCAAAAACAACTACTTGTTGTAAATATATGATGCATAACGCAAGGGGGCCAGTGACAAGGAAAACATGCCTGGTGAACCCCACAGCCAGGGAATGAGACTGATGACAACCACCCCAACCCAAAGTCATCAATACATGCTTCCACAAACAGCAGGTTAGAGAAAAACAACAACAAGAAAAACTGGACAAAGGTCCAACAGCCTTACACGGCCATCCGGGCAGTCGGTTCATGTTCACTGTGTCTAGCGGCTCGGCAAAGGAAGGAAGGAAGGAAGGAAGAACGCAATCATCTCCTTCCCAAGTTTCCAACCGTCTCCAGCCTAAACCAGGTACCCATTTTCATACCTGGGTGGAGTGAGCGAAATCGGGATAAAGTGCCTCCCCCCCCCCTCTCCCACGCCCTCCCCCCAGGCCCCACAGGACTAAAAACACCAGGCCAGAACCAAGGAGGCTTGAACCCTGATCACTGGGGAACACTGTATCAGAATTCAGAATTCCGATGTCCAACCAATTTAGCCACAGTACCTCCAGGTTCCGGGTATAAGTGCGCAAACCATCAGCGCCAAAAAGCAAGCAGCCAACCGATCCAACCTCTGGACGAAAGTGAACCATGAAAGCCATCTCAGGATTTCGTATCCGTGGAAACCAAACATAAATGTGATGCACTTCCTTTATCCCTTCATGCGCACTTTTTTTGTGTGTGTGTGCGGGGAAAACGGTATCGGCAAATAATCCTGTAAGGACAAAGGCACCTGAGACCGTATGAATCCTTCTGGATGTTGGCCATGACAGCAGTGACCCTGATCCAGACACACTCTGTGTCAGTTCAGTGTCCTTTCACTTTGCATAGATTTGTTCGTCCTGGCAGGCACTGTCTCTAACCGGTTCCACTCACTTTTCCTTCCACTTCATCCCAGTTGAGCTTCAAAGGCTATGAAGCAGAGTGAAAACTACTGGGCAAAGGAAAACCAGAATCGTGTAAAACGCAAAAAGGACATCGCCCATCAGCAAACACGTAACACCTCTCCTCGGGTGCTGTTGGAATTCTTTGGACATTTGCAGACTGAATAATTTGCATAAGTCCTGAACAGTTCAACTGCCTGGTTTCGCACACCCCCTCAAACCCCTCCCGCCGTGTGTTTTGTAATTTTTTGTTGTTAATAACAGCAAATCAAGAAAAAGCATCTTTCAGTTTCAGGCATATGGAAGCACAGTTAAAAAAAAAAAAAAAAAAAAAATCACACCTAAAGTTGATCAAGACGATAAGATTTTGAACAAAACAAAAAAAACAACAACAGGTACTGAACACAAACAGCATCACTGCAAATTTTGAACAAAAGTACAAGATCAGACCCATGCGCTTTAAGACAGATACCAGGATTCAAATTCTAATCTTTTTTTTTTTTTTGAGTGCCAGTCGGGCACTCTGGACAAAACATTTGAGTGCCCAATTGTGGTTTTGTGTGCCAGCATAATAAAATGAAATAAAATGTACCATGGAGAGTCTTTCTGCCAGGCTTCGTTGTATACTGGGGCTTTGATTCGTACTCCTGCTGTTTATTCTTTTTGTCATCCTGAGCTTTTGTCTCTGTTTTGGGAGCCTTTCTTTTAACACTGAAGATGGGAAACATCGTTTGTCGCTGACGTGCCATGAACGTCAACATCCGGTCGCACATGAGCGAAGATGCTGCTCCATGAAGCGAGCTGCAGCAGACGACACTTTACATTTCCGATTGATCGTGTTCGAGCTTGCTTTCTTGGTGTGTCTTTTAATTAATTTTCTTTCGCCTCTATCAATTTTTGAGTGCCAAAACTGGGCACTCTTGACAGGAATTTTGCATGCCCGAGTCAACTTTTCGTAGCATGTGCACCCGGGCACCCGCTAAATTCGAACCCTGGATACAGTACAACCATTTCGGCTTTAAGGTGGTGTCAAAGCATGCAGGACTGAGCCATACACTGTACACATCTGATTAAAAAAATAATTTAAAAAAAAAGAAAAAAGAAAAAAAAAAGAAAGACAAGGAACAGATGCCTGACCAACACATAACCCCAACACACTGGACAGACCTGGAGAGCACACCCTAGGTTTGAATAAAACATTCATGTAACAAGACAAAGGCGGCGCTGAGCGTCATCACAAGAATAAAACATGAAACAAATTAAACAACAACAAACAAACTGATGAATACATTACAACATTAATGACACATACACAGAAATACACAAACTAATAAATACATTCAAATATAAATGACACATACATAGAAATATACAAATTAACAAATACATTACAATAGAAATGACACATACACTGAAATACACAAATTAACAAATACATCAAGACAAAAATGACACATACAGAGAAACACACAGATACAAACTAATAAATACAGTAAAATAAAAATGACACATACACAGAAACACACAGATACAAACTAATAAATACATTAACATAAAAATGAGACACACATAGAAATACACAACTTGTATGCAAAGATACAATTTTAGGGTCTTGCTAGCAAGATGAAAAAAAAAAAAAGTATAATAAAAAAAAACCATGAGGCACCGAGGCTGAAAAGCAGCAAATATTGCAGATATGTCTCCCAAAGACACTGCAAATGTGTCTTTGAAAGTAAAAATAGAAACGTCACATGGTTCAGACAGCTGGGTGTAGTAGGATGAATGCCTGTTGCATACAAGTGGCCATGCAAGAGAGAGAGAGACAGAGAGAGAGAGAGAGAGAGAGAGAGAGGAGACAGAGAGAGAGAGAGACAGAGAGAGAGAGAGACAATAAGAAAAAGAGAGTTAGAGAGAGAGTGAGAGAGAGGAGACAGAGAGAGAGAGAGAGGAGACAGAGAGAGAGACAGAGACAGAGAGAGAGAGAGACAGTAAGAAAAAGAGAGAGAGGGAGTCAGCAGGACTTTTTTTTTGCCAAACACTCATCAGACATGAGTGCAAATTCGTCATAATTCCGCTGATGTCTTCACATTTGTTTCTCTACTCCTTTTGTCCACAAGCTCCTGACCGTACAAACAAACCCTGTACAAAAGATGGATCAACAAAGAGTCTGCAGGAAAAAAAGAAAAAAAAACAAAAAAACCCCAAAAAACAGTCACCAAATTTTACTGACTGTAAGGCGCTTCCGATAATGAGGTGTAGTCTGAAGCAGCAGCCGACGGAAATTTCCATTGTTTTCACCATCACAAATGTTATACTTCAAAGCCTAATAGGTCAACCACGGTGCAATTCTGAGCCAAGGAAAGTGTTTCCAGAGATTTTAACCGAACATTTAAAAAAAAAATTTTTTTTTCCATGTACACAATGTTTCAGGTGCATGGGTTGAAGCTGAGAGGAAAAAAACAGTACTGTCTTTTAGTCTGTAAAATCCAGTAAAACTATCATGTGTGTGTGTGTGTTCCCGCTTCTGTTGTTTATTAACTGGCTGTTAGTGATCTTTTAGGGGTTTTTATTTTTGTGTGTGTGTGTGTGCGAAACATTTTAAGGGATGCCGAGGGTGACACGTTGGGCCATTTCCATTCATCTTTTTACAGGGAACTACTTGTACAGTAAAGAACCATCTTGCAAAAGGGAAAAACGAATCACAACAGTGTCAAAAAAAAACAACCCAACCCCCTCAAAAAAAACCCCAATATCCTGACCATCATCAGACCTTATCAATTTATATGAACACATGTGTAAGAATGTAGTGTGAATGTAGGTGTGTGTCCACATGCACAGAGTGTAAAAGTTGCACGGCGATCACCGCAATGGCACGACGCTGTTCCAGCACCTGCCAATGGAATGAAAACAAAGCACGGGACAAACCCAACAAACCCGTTTCTGAGATCTCACACAACACTTCACCAACAACAAACATCTTCCTGGCCAGTTAGTTGCATGACCCATGTAAATCTACATCGTTCATTCATATTTCTCAGTGTCAAGTGGACTCGAGTACGTCTTGAATGCCAAAACATGACAATACTGTTTCAACCCCCGCGCCCCATCCCCGACACTCATGCAGATTCCACAAATGACAGATAGTATGGAATGCAGAGAATGTCTGGCCTGGAACTGGTCTAAAACCTGCAGTCTTGCCCTCTTCCTGGCCGACAACGACGTTGTTTCACATCACCACACTCTGTGTACCCACTTTCTCCGCAACCTTCTCTTCGTACCCCCCCCTCCCATCCTCCTCCGCCTCCAACTGTGCCCCCTTCCCCCACCCACTAAAAAAGCGACCCAGGTTTGTTTGTTTTCTTTTTTAAAGAAAAAAGAATCTTCCAAAGAAGAATTTCTGAGATATGCAGCTTTGCCCTTGTGTAAATATTGCCAAAAAAAAACAAACAAAAAAGCCAACTTCAAACAGCATAGAGCGTCACCGCCACCACTGTGGACAACAATCCTGTCCTCTGATGCACAGCTGTCTGCAATGGCAGGAAGAAGAAATCTGCCGAAGGAAGGCAACAAGCTCTATCACCATGCCTGGATAAAAACAACAACAACAACAACAACAAACAAAGACCGTCACTGTTCCCACGGTTTGCTGTGTTGGGTCCAGGGTCAGGGGTCAGGGGTTAGGGGTTAGGTGGCCAAGTCGGTGACCATCTTGATGGCACACTCCACTGCTTCAGCCACGTCTTCGAACTGCGGCACCCCTTCCCGACTGGCCATGTCGCTGAGGTACGCCCTCCCCCGGTTGTAGTCCTTGAGCGCCGTGTCTGTCAACTGAACGTAACAATAACAGCAATAATGAATGACTGACTGACACAATAGCTGAGTCACTGAAGCGTTGGACTTTCAATCTGAGGGTCCCGGGTTTGAATCTCTGGTGGGTAAAGGGTGGAGATTTTTCTGATCTCCCAGGTCAAGATATGTGCAGATTTGCTTGTGCCTGAACCCCCTTCGTGTGTATATGCAAGCAGAATATCAAATATGCATGTTAAAGATCCTGTAATCCATGTCAGCTTTCAGTGCGTTATGGAAACAAGAACATACCCTGCATGCACACTCCCAAAAACGGAGGATGGCTGCCTACAAGGCAGGGTAAAAACTGTCAAACATGTAAAAGCCCACAAGCCCACTCGTGTACATACGAGTGAATGTGGGAGTTGCAGCTCATGAAGAAGAAGAATAAGAATGAATGAATAATAAGGATACTTATGTAGCGCCTATCCTTGGTTGGAGACCAAGCTCTAAGTGCTTTACAAACATGGGGTCATTTGCATAACAGGCTGTCAACCTGGGTAGAGCCAACTGACGGCTGCCATGGGGCGCTCATCATTTGTTTCCTGTGTCATCGGATCTGATTTCAGGCATGCACATGTACACACTCAGACAGACATTTAACATTTTACATGTATGAACGTTTAGTTTATTTACCCTGCCATGTAGGCAGACTTAGTCCGTTTTTGGGGGTATGCATGCTGGGTATGTTCTTGTTTCGATAACCTACCAAATGCTGACATGGATTACAGGATCTTTGACTTGCTATTAACGAGATTGGAATCTGGGACCCTCAGACTGAAAATCCAAAGCTTTAACCACTTGGCTATGATAGTCAGTCATGTCTGACCAAGACCATCAGGACAGCAGAGGAGGCAACTGCTGTCCCGACTGTCTGGGCTAGAATTTTTTATAATAGTGGTGAGAGTCTTGCCCAAGTTACATCCCCACTCTCTCGGCCAAGAGGGTTTCAGGACGGTTGGCACTGGGATGGTTCCCAAAGGCCAACTAACCTCCCAAGGCTGCAGCACGAAGAACCAGTGAAATCTTGCCTCTTTAGACAGTCACAGTCCTTCACAAAAACTAAGCTGTAAATAAATTTCCATTGCAGTGGAGAATAATAACAATAATAATAATAATGGTATTTATATAGCGCTGAATCTTGTGCAGAGACAAATCAAAGCGCTTTTGCACAAGTCATTCACACGCATGCATAACTCTAAACCTGGAGAAACTGAAGACAAGGAAGAGGCAGGGAAGGCAGGCTATTTTGGGAAGAGGTGGGTTTTAAGGCCAGACTTGAAAGAGCTGAGTGTGGAGACTTGACGAAGCGAAAGAGGAAGTTCATTCCAAATGCAAGGTCCAGAGACAGAGAAAGAATGGCAGCCAACAGTTGAGTGTTTGAATCTGGGTATGCATAAACAGAGTGGATCCGAAGCTGATCATAGTGAGCAAGATGGAATGTAGAGGTGAAGGCAGCCACAGAGATAGGAAGGGGCAGATTTGTGAATACATTTATAACATAGAGTGCTGATCTTGTACTTTATTCTGTGTGAGACAGGGAGCCAGTGGAGATATTGCAGCAGTTTTGAAACCATTCAATCTCTGATAAAAGCCAGGCTTTGAAATAATAATAGTTACAATGATAATGATACTATCAATATTGGTACATTTATGAAGCGCTTTTAAATGCTGTGTCTAGAAACTATCCCTGGAAAAAAAAACACAACTGTACAATGGAGTGAATAAAAAACAAACAAAAAAACAATACAAAGACCATTCAACTACACAGTGACCTACATAGAGAAATGGTGGGGGTGAGGGGGGTGAGGGGGGAAACAAGGACAACCTTGACTAACGAAGACTCATCTTTTCTCATGCTGGCTTGGCAGTGTGCACATTCTCTCTGACGTGCAAACACACATACACACACAAATGCACATACACACACGTACACACACACACACCCACAATAAGCGACAAATGTAATTACATACACAAACACACACAAGCGAAAAACAAATACACATACATGCACTTTTTCTACCCCCCCCCCCCCCCCCCCCAAAAAAAAAGTTTTAAAACACGTTTTTAAACAAAAAACACAGAAAGAAAGAAAAAAAACCTCACCTGTTCTCCTCCAATGACGACGTCCTCGGGCAGCATCTGAAGGCACAGAACCACACGACAGCCCAGCCCTATGTAGTACGCTGCCTGCAACAGTCACACACACACACTCAGACTTTCAGTTTCATTATGTTGTTGGTTAGTTGTTGTTTTTCCAGCCTGTTCATTAAAATTTTACATTATGACAGACATACTTCTTCTTTTTCGATCGTGGGCTGTAACTCCCAAGGTCACTCATATGTACACGAGTGGGCTTTTACGTCTATGGCTGTTTTCCCCCTGCCATGTAGGCAGCCATACTCCATTTTGGGGGGCTGTGCATGTTGAGTATGTTCTTGTTTCCATAACCCACCGAACGCTGACATGGATTACAGGATCTTTAACGTGCGTATTTGATCTTCTGCTTGCATATACACACGAAGGGGGTTCAGGCACTAGCAGGTCTGCACATATGTTGGCCTGGGAGATCAGAAAAATCTCCACCCTTTACCCACCAGGCGCCGTCACCGAGATTTGAACCCGGGACCCTCAGATTGAAAGTCCAACGCTTTAACCACTCGGCTATTGCGCCCGTCCATGGGTTCTTTACCAGTGTGTGCTGCACACAGGGCCTTGCTTTATTGTCTCATCCAAATGACTAGACGTTCAGTTTGATTTTCCAGTCAAACTTAGGAGCAAGGGCGAGACTGGGATTCAAACCCAGACCTTCACAGACACTGCATTGGCAGATAAACACCTTAACTATTCTGTCAATCATAAACACCTTAACCATTCTGTCAATCATAAACACCTTAACCATTCTGTCAATCATAAACACCTTAACCATTCTGTCAATCATAAGCACCTTAACCCCTAGGCTGCCTATCGTCATCGCAAGCATATACGCTTCGCTGCCACAATGACAAGGTAACTTGTCATCGAAATATTCTGACTTTTCCCTGGTTTGCATTCAGTTCGTTGACAAAAATACCAGTAGCTTTAGTTTGGGGAATCTTTCTAGATTTTATTCATAGCTGGAAACACCATCTACGTCATGAGGCAGTCATTTATTTGAACGTTTTGGTTGGGTTACTCTCCCAGTGTTTCCCTGGCTCCTCTCCTCGCTCGCTCAACAAAATGTCGGACTGACGCTGTGCTTAAGACATGCGATCGTGGGGAACTAAATCAACCAAGATTGCTTTCTTTAGCTGATGCCCAGAAAGAATTGAAGCGTACATTTGAAGGAGAAGATAGTGATGAACATTTATAGGACGATCTGTTAGAAAATAAAGGGAGCAATCAAGAGAGTGGCCAAGATACAACTACCAGTGAGTGATGCCAGCTTAACAGCTGTAGCAGATGACAGAAAGTGACCAAATTATTAGCAGGACACAGTGTGAGTGATTTTCTTGGCACTCAGCCAACATGGTGTGATGAGAACTGGATAAAGTGACTATGTGAGAGGGGTGAGGAGGAGGGGGGTGGAGACTGAGGGGGTGTGGCCTCACATCCATATTATCACTTGGAAATGTCACAATGCGTTGTGTATCTATCTCTTTTTATTTATCTATTATTTTTTTTATTGTGATTGTTCTAGTATAATCTTGTGTGTGCAGATATCCATTTGTCCAGAAAATATGATATTTTAGTGCAAATTACCTGACTAATGTTTGTAATGAACAAGTTGAAAATTTGACAAAAAAACAAAACACTGATTTCAAAACAGCATGTCACTAAAAATATATAAAACAGGAAAACATCATGTGTTTTGTATTCTTTATTCATTTACCTTTCAGAAAATATATACTTTTATGGGTCTTTCTCCAATAACAAAGAGCACAGAATTTTTTGAAAATTTATACCCTTTTTTGTGGAAAAAAAACCCTGGCAAATAGATTTCACGTAAATCTTATTTTCCTGGCAGCGAAAGGGTTAACCATCATGATATGCAACAAAAACATTCTACCAACAGTAAGCGCCTTAACCATTCTGCCAACAATAAGCACCTTAACTATTCTGCCAATGATACGCACCTTAATCATTATGCCAACGATAAGTGCCAATGATACGCACCTTAATCATTATGCCAACGATAAGTGCCAATGATACGCGCCTTAACCATTATGCCAACGATAAGTGCCAATGATACGCACCTTAATCATTATGCCAACGATAAGTGCCAATGATACGCACCTTAATCATTATGCCAACGATAAGTGCCAATGATACGCACCTTAATCATTATGCCAACGATAAGTGCCAATGATACGCACCTTAACTATTCTGCTAATGATAGGCACCTTAATCATTCTGCCAACGATAAGTGCCAATGATACGCACCTTAATCATTATGCCAACGATAAGTGCCAATAAGCGCCTTAACCATTCTGCCAACGATAAGTGCCAATGATAAGCGCCTTAATCATTATGCCAACGATAAGTGCCAATGATATGCACCTTAATCATTATGCCAAAACGATAAGTGCCAATGATACGCGCCTTAACCATTATGCCAACGATAAGTGCCAATGATACGCACCTTAATCATTCTGCCAACGATAAGTGCCAATGATACGCGCCTTAACCATTATGCCAACGATAAGTGCCAATGATACGCACCTTAATCATTATGCCAAAACGATAAGTGCCAATGATATGCACCTTAATCATTATGCCAAAACGATAAGTGCCAATGATACGCACCTTAATCATTATGCCAACGATAAGTGCCAATGATACGCACCTTAATCATTATGCCAACGATAAGTGCCAATGATACGCACCTTAACCATTCTGCCAACGATAAGTGCCAATGATACGCACCTTAATCATTATGCCAACGATAAGTGCCAATGATAAACGCCTTAACCATTCTGCCACCTTCCTCTAACCTCCACAGCAGTGCACACAGTCAGGTAGGTACCTCAATCATGGCGGACAGGGAGCGTGTGGTGGAGGTGATGACGTACAGCATCAGACGACACTTCTCCCGCTCGGCCACCTGCATGGGGATCAGCCGGTTGAACCACTCCGTCACGTGGGGGTTGTGGAACGACAGCCCATAACGTCTGCAAAGTCAAAGAGTTAACGTGCAATTTGACAGGTGCAAGAGCCAAATGGTTAAAGCGCTGGACTTTGAATTTGAGGGTCCTGCGTTCGAATCTCGATTTCTAACAGCGCCTGGTGGGTAAAGGGTGGAGATTTTTTTCTCATCTCCCAGGTCAACATATGTGCAGACCTGCTTGTGCCTGAACCCCCTTCATATGCATACGCAAGCAGAAGATCAAATACGCATGCTAGAGATCCCGTGATCCATGTCAGCATTTGGTGGGTTATGGAAACAAGAACATACCCAGCATGCACATCCCCCAAAACGGAGTATGGCTGCCCACATGGCAGGGTAAAAACAGTCATACATATAAGAGCCCACTCGTGTACATGCAAGTGACCGTGGGAGTTCCAGCCCACGAACGAAGAAGAACATGTGATTTTCTTTCACCCCCTTTTGGGGCGTGGAGGATTACAAACAGCAGAAGACATGGAACAGAACGACGAGTAATGAATGAACTGTGTCAACAACACTCGTGTGCTGAACACAGAGTATAACCAATGCATGGTATATCTGTAATGTGGCTTTGTTACCTCCCCTCATTCTCAAGACACATTCACATTTCTCAGCTTTATAAAATTTTGAAATGCATACTGTCCTACATACACATGCACACACACATATATATGCATACACACAAATGCATACACATACATACATGCATGCACACACACACCCCCCAACACAGAACACAGCTGTAATAGCACACAAAGATATGGAACAACACCTTAATGCTATCTGCGTCTCACACACAAATACACACATACACAAATACGCAAATACACAAACACACATACATACACACACACACACACACACTTAATCAGCTTATCTTGAGTTGCAAAGAATTAGTGCTATTCGCCATTACCTGTCTATGGAAGCAACCAAAACA